>NW_026860903.1:0-600000 GCF_026571515.1 Ruditapes philippinarum
CCATATGTGTAAGATATATTTTTTTGTAAAATATCTCTATATTTTATCATCTTTAGTGACCTTGACTATCGTCTTTAATGACCTTGACCTTGCATATATTAATTTAAATTGCATGTTTCACACCAGAAGTCATGACAATCACCATTTGTGTTTCAATCCCTCAATAAATGATGACTTAATAGTCCAAATACACATTTTCATATTTTTATCTGAACTTTGACCCCTATGTGCGACCTTGATCTTGGCCGCAGGGCCCTAAATTTTGCATGCGATATTTGGACTTGCAATGGTTAACATTTGTGCCAAATTATATTCAAATCCTTGTACGCATGTAAAAGTTTTGATCTGAACAAGTGATTTTCAATGACATCTAAGTGTGACCTAACCCTTTTACCTAGGTGACAATACACCTGTACTATCGTCTTTAATGACCTTGACCTTGCATATATTAATTTAACACTGTTGACTGGTACCATGAACGTCAGTCACCACTCGTCGTGATTCTTAATCCATTAGAAAAAGCAATTATAACGTTTGAAGTGTAAGCACTGGTTACAATTTAATAACTTTGAATGTTATATTGAATCAAATAGATTCAATTAGAAATATTCATTAATCATAATACATATTCTATTTTCACTAAGTCAGTTTTATTTTTTTTAATTATATCAATTTGAAAGCTTTTATAGGAGTATCAGCATTTTGCTGCAAAAATGGAATTCTTGGTAATTTATTTGGGTTAATCATTGATTTTATATGACTAAGTCTGTTTGACATTTATATGATTCACTCTGATAAATTGTCACTTGATAAATGTCAGACAGCATTTATATTAGATATTTAGATCAATGGTATGAGCTTATTGATATTCCAGATAAAGAACAGGTCATAGGATATGGAGAGATGTTAGTCTATTTAGACTTGGGGCATTGAGATGTGTTTCTAGTCGGACGTAGGACATTAAGAAGACTTTCTACTTAGACATAGAACTTTGAAAATTAATGTGTTTTTAGTTAGACATAGAACTTTGAGATAAGTTTCAAGTTAGACATAGAACTTTAAAATGTGTTTGAGTAAGACAAACTTACCGATATGTGTCTAATGATACATACATAGAACTTTAGATTAGTTTCTAGTTAGACATAAGAATTTAAGATGAATTTCTAGTCAGATATAGGTCTTTAAGATGAGTAGGTCTTTCAGGCGAGTTTCTTGTTAGATATACGACTTTAAAATAAGTTTCTAGTAAGACATAATAATTTAAGATGAGTTTCTAGTTAAACATATATATATATTGTCTTGTTTGGTGAACTTTTTAACTTACAGATGCGAATAAATAAGCATAAAATCACCCTGGACTGTCACTTGTCGAATCTCATATTATGTATATAACCAGTTTATATCTTCAATTACTTCGTCATATCAGAAGCTAGGAAACAGAGTGTGCCATAAACATTGCTTTAAGGAATAGGCATATTAAAGAATTTCAAAATATCATACAAATCCACTTACCTTAAGAAAATATATATGTGCGAATGTTGTAAATATTCAAGACTCGGTAGCCATTTTGTCAAGTTTGCAACAAATTTCCTCGCTTGAACCAAGTGTGCGACCACTTCACGTCCTGCCCCTTAAGTCTGCACTGCCTAAATAGATTGAAAGGGAATAATTAAAGATTTGATGCTAGATATAGTTAATATACTTAAATGGTTAGAGAAATGTTTAAATTTCTTTTAACTTTACCCTCATATATCTCATTTTCTCCTTTTTTATACGCCCGTTTGAAAAACGGGTCGTTTTTTGGTCGTATTATAGTCCCCTTGGCGGGCAGGTTGTCTTGTGGACGAGCGGGAGACTTCCAATTTTTTTCCGGAGCATATCTTCTAAATGCATGGAGGAATTTTAATGAAACTTCATAGAAATATTTACCACTATGAGAAGCTATGTCGCGCACATTACCAGGTATCTAGGTTAAAGGTTTAGGTCACACTTAGATGTCATTGAAAATCACTTGTCCAGATCAAAACTTTATCAGTTTCGTCATCAACTATAACATTAAAATTATTTATTATAATGTCAAATATAACACTTTCTTTTTCTTGATAGTGTAAGATGCATACGAAAGTAGCTTGAATGGAAAGTCAAATACTGTAAGACTATTGAAATCAAAAGTATATATCTATTATCTAAAACTAATCAACAAATTTAAAAGGTTGTCCTGAGAAAAGTTATGACTATTCCTATTTCAAACTATAAAGCAAGCAGCAGTATTTACTGGTAATCGTATTCGTTATCGTCTGCTGAGAGCATAATTTGTTCATGAATCTCTTTTCTGGTAAGCAAGATTTGATAAAGGGGGAAAGCTTCTTTTTTATTCAACATTTAAATTGTATATAATTAGTTTTAGGCGATTCTTCTATTAAACACAATTATGTTTTGAAACAGATCCAACTTAAAATTATCAAATGTTTGTTTATTAGTATGATTGGATCGGAAGTGAAATAACTAAAAACAAAAGATAAAACTTCAAGTGTGTCTCAATGTTCAAGATGATGTTATTGGCGACGCCGGTGAGCGGCGTCGTCTCTAATGGAATGCTTTTTATTTTGGCTTATGGAAGGAGCTGTTATTATAAGCAGTTAATGCCATGTTGTGTTAATAAGTCTTATTTTGATTCGTAAAAATCAAGTAAACAAATATGTTGTTATATTTGTATTTACTAACTTTATGTAAAAAGCATGTGCATTGTGATATTATTTTCACGAAATTGCAGGTTAAGTTTCACAACTTGTCCCTTAGTTTTATTGACAATACTAAAACCCGGATTTCAAATGTCGTTGTGGTCTACATTGATGCCGTATCCATTCATTTATATAGTTTCAAAATTTTCCTACAAGAAGAAAGTTCACCTTCAAATGAGTATAAGGATAGGTTGGAACTGTTGCAAACGATATCCTATTTATTTTATCCTTATTACGTTTATCTTTGCGCGGAATGGTTGTTTTTACAAAGTGTACCAGTATCCGGATGTTGAAAGTTATCCGTTTTTCTGCAATTACTGCTGTCACATGGCCATCTATTTTTGACAGAATACTTTACCATTAATTTGCATGCCTTAATAAAACTGAGCCCGCAACATTTCATAATATTGCTGCTTAGAGTGTACTTTTGGGTTTCAGGTTTTCTCTATTTGAAGGGGAAGTAACTCATGTTTACTAAATTATCTGTTCTTTTCTGTCTATCTTAGGTATTACTTATAATACTATTTCTGTTGTATAAAATTTAAGTTTGAAATGTACAAAGGCAGTATTGCATGATATTTTTAGATCTACAAAGAGCATTTGATACAGTTGATCACACTATACTGCACATGAAGATGTTCTTTTACTTCTTCTTCATGAAGCTTCAAGCATCTGCAATATGTAATGAAATTCTTACATGGTTTAATTCTTATCTCTGATAGACAGCAGCTGGTGGATGTGGCTGGTACCCATTCTATAAATGCTCTGAGTACCTATGTTGTCCCCCTGATGTTCATTTTAAGTCATCTTTTATGTCTAATATATGTCAATGACAAGCCTGCGAACCTAAGCAATAAGCTTTAATTATATGTACATGCACGAGTATCAGACATGGGAAGAAGAAATATGACCAGATTGATAAAAAAAAACGTGTGTTCATCTTAAAAGTGTCAAAAACCAAAATGAAATGTAAATAATGACCCCCTTAAAGAATATACTTTAAGTTAATAGTATATTTTTAAAGGGGGTCATTATTTACATTTTGTTTTGTTTTTATGAACACAGTTCTTTTATCAATCTGGTCATATTTTTCTTCCCAGGTTATGATTATATGCTGATGACTCAGGAATCCTTGTGTCTGGTAAAAAAATCTGAAGAATTTCTTTCTTTCAGTATGAGTCTTATAAGATTGGTTAATTGACTATAAATTGTCTTTGCATCTTGGAAAGACAGAGTCTATTCTTTTGGGTATAAGTTTCAACTTAAACTATG
This sequence comes from Ruditapes philippinarum, assembly GCF_026571515.1. Taxonomy (NCBI): domain Eukaryota; kingdom Metazoa; phylum Mollusca; class Bivalvia; order Venerida; family Veneridae; genus Ruditapes; species Ruditapes philippinarum. The sequence continues at coordinate 4,014 of NW_026860903.1, forward strand.
CCTAGCCTCCAGGTCACATGTAATGGTACTGTTATAAAGTACACATCTTTTGTAAAGTATTTAGGTGCAAACCTGGATAAACTTCTTTTGGCGTCGCCCTTTGATGCTTTGCATCAATGATTTTCTTGTTTAATTTTTGAATGATGTAATTTATTTCTTATATTGAAATGTATTACTCTGGAAATGATTGCATCAATCTATTTAGATTTTTATCAATATTTATAATGTACAGATAACTTAAACAGCATGGTGGCTATAAGACAAAATATTTCCTGATGTTATGGTTGTCACCATAGATTTTTGACCCCGAACTGTTCCGATTAACATGTTTATCACCATAAAAAATAAGGGCTGAAAACCTCAGAAAATCTTTTGTCACATATGGCAAAAGACAGTAGCTGTTACTTTTTCACAGAAACCACCTCCGTGGTCGAGGGTTTAGAGTCGATGACTTCTAATCCAGTTACCTCTCTGGGCTGGTTCGATCCCCGGGAGATGCTTTGGTAGTTTAGCACGAAGGAAGGTAGTCTAGTACTGGTGTAACTCTCCAGGAACGAATGTTAGGAAACTACCCGCCTATATGACTGAAATACTGTTGGGAAAATGCGTCAAATGAAACAAACAAACAGTAACCATATTGATTTGTTATTTATAACTAGGAGTGCGTAGGGCAAAACAATACGGTGTTTTGAATTCAAATAAATATTGCATATTAATTGAAGTTTGATGTCATAATTGCACATGGTAATAATAAGGAAATTATCTAGATATTAGGATAGTTGGAGAAGAGAACTCGTAGAGCGAGATGTGGCCATTGTCATTGGAAGGGATGAAAAGTTGGGAATAACAAGGTGTCTGTATTATTTTTGTATAGCTGAGGTAAACTTAAGTTTTTCAAAGGACGAAAGTACATTATTCATACAGCATACGAGGAGCATTCATATAGAAATGCAACAAGAATGTGAAATTGTTCAATATTACGAAAACATAAGGAAATTAAGGTTATCGGGTAAGATATACATATAAGCTTTATATTAATACCACTTGCACATTCATTAAAATCCGTTCACTTGAGCTTTGTTTTTAGCTCACTTTACATTGACTACTCGTATACTGTAATACGAAATGGTTGGTAGTTGTGAAATACTGTCCTTTATTTTAAGCTTTTGTGTGGATTACTGATTTATCTGTGAAAATTATATTTGATGATTTCACAGTGAAAATTATCAAAATATCATTTCACACTACTTTTTAAAGATTTTTCCCCATGTGGTGCCTCAGTTTTATTTTTGCTTCCCATTCTGACATTGTCAGGGCTTTTTTTAAGAAAATCAAAGCTAAAATTGATAAATAACTTAAATTTCAAAAGTAATAAAAAGAAAAAAAATTCAATTCATTCAAATTACCAATCACCAAATATCGTCTCTTTTTATTTTTACAGTCTGAAAAATACACTTCCTTCCACATGCAAAACTGTTCTTGATGGCATTTGGGCATATTTAAGTTTCCTACGAGCAGTTACTGTCTAATGCAATATGAAAACTTGGAAAGCAATGACATTGATCCGGTCCCAAAGAAAAAAAAATCGTAAGACAGTCTTTCAACAATTCCATGTTTTCCAAATTCCTAGCCGCTTTTTGAATGTTTACACATCTGCCAGCAATTTATTTTTGTCTGTAACAATCACCATATAAGTTTTCATTCTTATAAAAAGATGTATGACTAACAAATCCAAATGATATCTCTCTGAATCAAACACAATTATTTTCCTCCCGTGAAACGCACAACTTTTAAAAACGGCAGTCGCTTACATTACACAAAGCTTGGTCTAATATAAATTTGCCGAACGTAACGGAAATAAGGTCGGATGGTGTGGCTTTTACCTTTATTAGAATTGTTTGTTTTTATTGTTAAAACAATCGATCGTTCATACATTTTTGAATAAAATAAATAATGTCATCGCCATTTAACGTTGATTGTCGAAATTATTTTTCCGCTCAAGATGTAATTGTATTTCATCTCGTGAACTTTCAAAACAGTATTCTCACTCGTGACTAGGCCACTCGTGAGAAAATTGTTTTTAAAGCTCACTCGATGAAATAAAATTTCATCTTACACAAACAAATATCCTCTATATATTAAGAATTGTTATCTCCTTGTTATAGGGTGCAAAGACATTTATGATGAAATCTGTTTTGTATATGGACAAAATAATATGTCTTTTTCAACGATTATTCGTTGGTTTGATAAATTCAAATGTGAATTAATTTCGACTGAAGATGCACTCAATGCTCGTAGGGCTAAAACAGCTTTGCCTGTTAAGACGGTTACTTTAAGTGAAAAAAAATAGCATATAAACCACTAGGCAAAAAGCTGATATCGCTGGTATTTCATTAGGAGCCGTTTATGCTTTTCAAATGTGATTTGAAAATAAGCAAGATCTCCCTTTTACTAAGAGATTCAGCAAAAAAAGAGGCTCGCGTGCAATATGCTAAGTTGTTGCTTAAACAGTATCCAAATTACAAATTCTGCAAATGTTATCACTGATGATGAAACATTGGTTCATTTTATGAGCCAAAACGAAAAGTCTAAGGGCTCCAAAGTCTGGCAAGATACAATGTATTGCAAAAATGACCATTAGTATAAACTAAGTATTGATGAAGACTCGCGACATGTTTGGCCAATGTCAGATTGCTGCATGACAAAGCTTAAATCAGTTGTAAAGCTCAACAACTCGGTTTTGCAATATTCCAGTGTTTTTCACAGTTTACAAAGAAAATAAGACAATTAAAGTGCCTTCAAAGATTGTACCTGGAGACTGGAACTTTGTATGTTTAAATAAGTTGATTACTTTGAGGGAACAAAAAATTCTGTGAAACCCATGAAGAATCAAAGTTTACGTGATTACAAAGATTCATATTTTAACACTCATCGTAATGATAGAGAGAAAAAGATAACGGAAAACGGTGCTAATATAACATTTTATCAACATTCATTGTTGCATTATGACTTGGAACAATTTATTAATACTTATTTTGCAAAATTAAACAGCTTTATGATAGAGATATTTTTGTGTACAACTTTGAATATTTTGGAATTTGTTTCATCGCAGAGGTCTGTGTTGCTGTAAAGTAAGACTTACAATGTTACTGTTGTTATTTGTTGAAAGAAGTATGATCTTTGTTGGGCATGCTTCAATGAGGTCTAAGACGAGTGTGTAAAATGTAAGGACGTTCAGCTTGAATTGAGTTTGCTCTTGAATATGCCAATGCTATCGGCATTTCTGACTTCCACAGTAACTTGGTTCCACTCGCTTATTGTAGAGTAAGGTTTTTTTTTAGAAAAGAAGGAGCGGTACAATGTATATTTTTTGTATTGGGACTATTTATTAGAATATAAGGGTGGCATCATCAACAGATTATGGGTTAGGAGTTTTGGTGGACGATAAAATGACTTTTTTGTGTTTGATTTTAATCCAAATGCATTCTGTGTTGGTTATTTCTAAATCGGATCCTCTAGTTGCATAGTGTACTATCTTTTACATAAGTAAGAATTCCATCATAATGATCAGTTGTCTGCCTTCTCTGTGTGGTGATGAATAGATTACGAAATATAAAGTTGCCGAATTGATGTCTGGACTTAACCATATCTCTGTGAAAGCGAGAGAGCCGATACTGGATAGTTCAGTATGAAGAATGTAATGGACAACTTTCAATTGTCGACTCAGACATGGATAATATATAAACAATATAAATGGACATTAAGTAAATCCTGGCATACATAGATAATTAGGTGAGAAGTCCCTGTAAAGATAATGACAAGTAAGAGAAAGAAAAACGGAAGGGAAATATTTAAAGATAATGATAGAGAAAGTTGTTTAGTAGATATGAGTATAGATTTCTGCCCATATTGATCAAGAAGATTGTAATGTAAGACACACATGTAATAAGTTATATGAACACAAAGGATAACTTTATACCGGTTATGTGTGTATGTGAGTATATTTCGTTGGAAAGTTTCTGCATGGAAAAATACAGTTGTATTATGGAAAATAAGTTTTAAATAACAATTTATAGTGTATTTCGAATAATGTTGACGTATTAAACATGTATTCAATTTGAATTTATTTTACATGTTTAAGTATTGTTTATAAGTATTAACCTGGTATTTTTCAAAAGGGAGATTAATAATGACGACCAATTATTTGTCAAAAAGCAGTTGTTTACCTTGCTACGACCATACTATACCCCCGGGAAATCGTAAATAAACTCGTCGTTTAGATTTAATTAAGATATTTAAGGTGGATACATAGGTATGCATTTAGACATGAATTTATGTATACAAAAATTATGTTTTAATTAAACAGAATGCAGGTGGCCTGTGCAATGTGTTTATACATTTCATTATCACAAAATATGTTGGTTTACAGAGCTGTATGAAATGTCACAGAAAATATCAATAACACCTTAATTATAACGGTAAGGGATTATGGCATTTAAAATATCTGTTAATATCATATAATACATTTATTACAAAATGCAGAATAGTACCTCACCAGTACCTTATTAAATCACTACTGATGCATCGGTTTACATCATAACATGTCATCAAAACTTACACTTGATTGCATCGTTATCATCATTACTATCATCATTATTAACTTTATTATCATAGCAATTTTATGGACTTGTTTTATGAGTCATTTAATTGTATTTTAAAAGTATGACGTAATCAGACCTTAATTATGATGACAATGCTAGGACAATTCTCATTTGATGGTTGTTTTCTGGCCAATCATCACAAACTAACCAGGTCTTATTACAGATGATGGCCGGTAAGAGAAATGTATGGGAAGTAGAGTCTAATATTCTCATTGGCAGAATTGCTACTAACACAAAACAAATGTTTACTTATGTTGTCGTTATTCGTAATTTTATTTAGATATGGATTATATCATAACATCAATAGTACATTATTAGTTAATAGAGATTATGTATGTTTATTTTGGAATCAAAATGTGATTCTAAATTTGATTTACATCTACAAGTTAGCCTGACTGGAATTCAAATACAAATGCACAAACTTTGGAAGATGTCCACTTGACAATGTTTCATGCCAAATGTCTAAGTTTAAGCCTAAATAGTTCAAGCGAAGAACTTTTTAAAGTTTTTACTATATACATGTATATAACAGGAAATCAATGACTCGCCGGGTGGGGACCAATTTAGACACTTGGGTCAAATTTAAACTTGGAAAGGATCTACTTAACAATGTTTCATGCCAAATATCTAAACTTTAGCTCTTGTGGTTTTAAAGAAGATTTTTGTAAGTTTCTACTACAATATTTATTATGATATAAGGAATGTCAATGGCCTCAAGAGCAGGGCAAACTAAGACCCAAGGACTGTAATTTGAACAAACTTGGTCTACTATACAATGTTTTATGCCAAATATCTAAGTATTTGTCTTCATGGCTATAGAGAAGCAGAATTGTTTGAGTTTATACTTTTTAAATGTATATATAAGAAACATCCATGAGCCACATGGGTGAGGCTAAATTAGACACTGAGATTATACTTTCATGCCAAATATCTATGCGCCTTAATGGTTGTAAAGAAGAAAGTTTTTTACTATATTTATATAAGCAAAATTCATAACTGTCCCGGGCGTTAATTTCAACAAACTTGGTAACACTTATATTACTTGTGTAGAAGTTCACAAGGCAATGTTTTATGCCAAATATCCAAGCTCTAGACAGGCATTGTAAACTTGAATGTATTTCCCTATGAAAGTTTATATAAATTTAGTTAGCTCTTGGACGGGGCCAATTTTGACCCCAGTGCCATGATTTGAACACACTTGGTAGAGGTCAACTAGAACATGATACGTGCCAAATATCTTAGCATAGATAGTTTAGAGAAGATTTTTTACTGAATACATTTAAGGAAAACACATGACCACTGGGGTGGGCCAATTTTGACGCAAGCGCTATAATTTGAAAAATTGTTGTACAATTTTACTAGATAATGCTACACACAGAAAATCTAAGCTCTAGGCCTTGCACTTTCAGAGAAGAAGATTTTTAAAGATTTAATTTTAAGAATCTATTTTAGCCCTTCTGACCAAGATGTTTCATAGGAACAGAACCATTTGAACATTTTTATAGAGTATCATGCCAGGAAAAATGTCATCAATACGATCCAGCGTTTTCAGAGGAGAAGTCGTTTGAAATAAATAAACTTGACGATGGATGCACTGGCGGTTGATGGATAAATTGTTAGATTGAAATTTAAAAAGTCCGAGGAAAGTTGGTATCAATAAATTCGCAAGAGGGGCATGCCAATGCAAGATGTATAAAATGACAGTTGTATCTCACATGACATTGAAACAGTTTTTTCTCATGGTAAGATGAATTTTGTAATCATTTGAACAAACATAAATCTGTTGAAACTCTTGATAATGAAAAATATCAAGTATCTACAGGAAATGGATATGCCCATGAACTTGATAATTGCATAACCATAAATGAAACGTTTACTTATTTAAAAAGAAAGCTAAGTTAAACAAAAGCTTTAGGTATTGATCTTATTCCTGTGGGTTTTGAACAAATGACTGGCACATTGATGTTGCACATTAATAATATTAGTGTTTGTTTTTGAAAATTGGAAAGTGCCCTAAACCTGACCGAAATATATTAATGATCCTGTTCAAAAATTAGGAGAAAACGTCGGGCATTGTCATGTAAAGGTATGCTTTTTGTTTTTACAATGTATAAAGCATCATTCGTAATGCCCGCATAGCACGTTAGTCTTGAAGACTGAATACCACTTAAGCCGATGCTTGAGAGCGAGATTTTGCTTTTTACATGCTCTCTTATGAACAGACTCAATCTAAACAGAGTCTGCAGTTTTCATGTAATATTGTAACAGTTGTTTTTATAGATTCAGAGATATCACCAATTTTCAAGATTCTTTTACTTTTAATCTCCTCATTGCAAAGTTTTGAAATTCAACAGGGTTATATTTAAAAAGCTATACAAACTGTATAATGCAAGTTTGGTACCATATGGACCTTTTTTGAGCTACCAAATTTAAAAGATGTGATTATAGTATTCACAACAGAGCTATGAGGTTTAAACTAGGCACGAAAATACACATGCCAAATGTTGTTGTGTATTGTGAAACATGTAAGGATTATTGAATTGTTGATGAGCAATGGAAAGCAGTGGGTAACAACTGACATACCACACTTTGTCTTAGAGAAAGTAGATCACATGTATAAATAAGAAAAGTTCTAAATGTGATAAAAGCAATATGTTGAAAATTGTTCATGTTCAAATGTGTGCTACATTGTTTTGTACATCTCGTTCGTATTGGAACTTAACAAACACTTAATGCATATAATGGTCATACTGACCTCCTTTGCACTATTGTACAATAAAAGTAGCAAAAAGATCAAGGTCTTGAACTATTCAGATCATCACTTTTAATACTTATTGCTGTTTAAGTTTATGATTTGTGACAAACCCGGGTCCGTACCCTCAGTGGCTTTCAGGGCGGATGGGTCTCCATTAGTATTCTTACCTACCCAAGGACTGCGAGGCATGTTTTTCATATAAAACAAATTAAATTTCCATTTATAAGATTATTCAATATTTTTGTAGAATATTATATATCAGGAATATTTGCACGGGCTTCATGAGCCTAAAACATAATATTTGACGTGTTTGGTGTACTCTTTATTCATATTGGAAGGCAAACATTTGTGCATATATTCCGTTAACATGCATATTATGAGAGGGTATAGTTGTCAACATAACAACCAACGATTGGTTCTCTACAATGACCATTACAAGCATTTTACATGTCGCCTACAACTTCATTTTCCTGACAAGTCACCTCTGGTTAAATACTGTTGTGGTGTCGCACTTACCCGTTTTGACACTGGTAGATGTGAACAATCAACAGTCAATGAAAGGGTATGTGCATGTCCATTTTGTAGGAATGGTATTGAACAAAATTACATGTAATAATACAATGTTCTATATATTCAAACATAAGGAAACCATTGTAAACTCATTATACATCTGAATTGTTTTCCATAATGCCTAAACATCAGACGTTTATGCGCTATCTATTTGACCACAAGGACACACACATGTTAAGATTGCTTGCAAAAATCTTGCTGTTATATACTTAAATGTGAAAATAACATATTGTATAGCAAGAAAACTGATTGATATGTAACATACCACTATTGTGTGATTTTACATTAATTAAGTCAAGTACTAAATGTGCATGATTTCTATATTTTTTATCAGGAGAAATGTGGCGGCTAATTAACCCATTTTGATCAATAACTGACCTATCAAAATCAATATAAAAAAAGAAAACAAAGAACAAATATATATATAGAAATATTATGATTTAATATTATACAAAAATCTAATACAAGGCAATCGTAATTTGCATAAAATGTGCAATGAAAACATGTTTTGTCAGGTGTTTTGTAGGCGAACAATGACAAGGAGGGTCTTATCACACAAAAAAACTATGAAATGTGTTTTGGTCCAATCATACACATGTTTACGCTATAATGTAAGGCAACAAATGCATAAATGCATAGTTTAAGAATGAAAGATAATGTCCTTTTTAATTAAAATGTTAATCATACATGTATTTAAAAATGTGCCATTATTGCATTAAAATAATTTGTATCTAATCCAATGCTTTTTTCTCCCCTTCAATTTTTTCTGTTTTATATCGTCACATTTTTAATTAAAAACGCTTTGTTAAAATTTTTAGAATTCATGTTTAAATCTAACTTTGTATTTTATTATTTAGATAGGAATGTATCTTAAAGTAATTCTTACACATATGTTTGACACTATAAACTTAATATTGTAAGGAAATGCTTCATGAAATTTTTACTTTTAATGAAAGGTCATTTTAGTCAAAACATGTTTCAGATTCATATCTTTTCACATTAAACTTCCATTTGTTTTAGCCCCTGTTAAATGCAGCACTTGTTTGTTTCTCAACAAGGTATAAGATACAAAAAGTTTGAAATACATGTACATGTACAATATATTATAGATACGCTCCTCGTTTTAATGTCTGCTTAAAACTTAGCACCACATCTGTCACATTTCTTTTCCTTCATCATTAAACAACACAGTATTCCTAGAGGGAAGAATAGAATGGCCAGGATTATTCCTATCATTGTGAAATCCTCAGATATGTGTCCGACCTGAAAATGTATGTAGCTTATAGAATATATTATCAAAGTTGCTATTCGTAAAGATACACGGCATAATTATGATTGATTTACGTATGTAAAAATCTGTTTTCTATCAAATATGTTGTTTCTTATTGCTTTAAAAATAAAGTCACATTTGTCTACTTCTTTCAAATCTATGTAACATACAAGTGGTTACTTTAACATGTCATGTCAAATGACATATCGAATATGTACTTATCTTTGGGTATAAAAATAAATGAAATTTCATTGATCAAATCAGCTTTAGTTATCTTATCTTATTTCATATAGCTAGATAAGATAGTATATGAGCCGTGCCACGACAAAACCAACATAGTGCGTTTGCGACCAGCATGGATCCCGACGAGCCTGCGCATCCTGATCAGGATCCATGCTGTTCGCTATCAGTTTCTCTACTTGCAATAGAGTTGGTAAGCGAACAGCATGGATCCTGATCAGACTGCGCGGATGCGCAGGCTGGTCTGGATCCATGCTGGTCGCAAACGCACAATGTTGGTTTTGTCATGGCGCGGCTCATATGTCTTACACCACATGTTGGACATCCTCCTACAGCTACTGTTCCTGGTTGTACAGTTACTACCTGTGGTGGTTGCTGGGCCGACATTCTCAATGTTTACCTGTCTGTAAATATAAATTACTTTACTATAGTTATTACATCAGTTTGATAGTTTACCTGGAAGAATGTGAAAATAAATCATACTTCATATAAAACCTAGCAATTCTATATAATATTTCAACGGTGGAACTATATATTCATGAATGGGTAAGCACTAAGATGTATGACATTATATAATTAAACAGGCACGTTTAATACCCGCGTTTATTTTATGCTTTTCGGTGGATTACTGATTTATCTGTGAAAATTATATTTGATAATTTCACAGTGAAAATTATCAAAATATAATTTCACACTTTTCAATGACGAAACTACTTTCTTAAGATTTTCCCCCATGTGGTACCTCAATTTTATTTTTGCTGACAATTCTGACAATGTCAGGCTGTTCAGAGAAAAGCAAAGCTGAAATTGATAAATAACTTAAATGTCAAAAGTAATAAAAAGAAGAAAACTTACTTCTATTTATTCAAATTAACAATCACCAAATATCGTCTCTTATTTTTTTGTTTGAAAAAAACATTCCTTCCACATGCAAAACTGCTCTTGATGACATTTGGGCATATTTAAGTATCCTACGAGCAATAACTGCCGTATGCTTTCTGAAAACTTGAAAATCAATGACAGCCATCAACCCGAAGAATTACTAAACAACCCAGCGTTCGTTAGGCAGCCTTTCACTTCCATTTTCCTACCAGCTTTTTTAATGTTTACACTTCTGTCAACACTTATTTTTTGTCTGTTACAATCCTCAAATAAGTTTTCTTTCTTTTAAAAAGGTGTATGATGATATCCCCCTGAATCAAACACAATTATTTTCCTCCCGTGAAAAACACAACTTTTAAAAATTGCGGCCGTTTACATTTAACAAAGCCGGGTCTAATATAAATTTGCAGTAAGTAACAGAAATATGGATGGATGGTTGAACTTTTTCTCCTACATGAACTATTTCAGTTTTACGGTATATTCCGGAAATGCTTCATAACAAATATTTCGTGGATTAAAATTCCATTAACTTCTTTCATAAGTTACATTATTCTCATTGTTTCGCTGTCAAGTTGAGTTCAATAAGTAATAGTTTCTAAAGATATGCAATTATATTGGTGATTTTCAGATACATGTAATTGTTAATGAAAAATGTTTATGATGCAATACAAAAACTGCCCCACTCGTTTTAAGAATTGAGTTAGCGATATATTCTGAACAATATTTGAGCCGCGTCATGATAAAACCAACATAATGGGTTAATGCGACCAGCATGGATCCAGACCAGCCTGAGCATCCGCGAGGTCTGATCAGGATCTATGCTAGCAGTTTCTCTACTTGTTATAGAGTTTGTAAGCGAACAGCGCGGATGCACAGGCTGGTCTGGATCTATGCTGGTCGCAAACGCACTATGTTGGTTTTGTCGTGACGCGGCTCAATTATAAAAAATACTCCGTTGGTCACGTTTATTTTTTCATGGTAAAATATAAAATTGACAGCAATTATGGTAAAAATGACAAGTTATTTTTATTTTTACCTGTTCATTGACCATTTACACTCGGATGGACATAATCCACTTTAAAATTTGACGATCCATCATAAAATATTTTTGATTCATCATAAAAGATTTTGAGGGCAAATAATATTTGTTACTAAAAAGAAATTTGTTATGATTAAACAATCAAATGCAATACATGTATATCGGCTCATTGTAAGTCTGATGCTTTATAAAAATAAGTTTACATTATAAGGATATCTGCTAATTTTACAAACTGGAAGTTGAAACTTTTTATGAGAATACATCGCATACCACTGATAATTACCATATGTACGGATTGGTTAATAGCAGTAAATTGTCATAATCCTACTCATGTCTCATAATGTAAACAAAGTTTATTGATTTCGGTTCACTAAAATGTTTCTTTATCTTTTTTTTTCCATCGGATGAATTACTTCAGACAGCAGTATTTATTTGCTTTTTCATTTATGCATTGCTATCCAAATATGATAAATATCGTGCAGTCTTTAATTTCCGTCATTCAGTGCACTTAAAACTTAATTCATCACCATGGTTTGTGTAAGTTAGACTCCATCTAAATCAAACGACTGCTGATAAGAAGAATAATGGCTGTATTCTTTCATAAAAATTCACTCTTGTTATTGAACAACATGGATACAAATAAGTTTTTTTAACACTTCCGTCTTATTGTGTGTAAAGATTTTGTTTTATGGACTGGCACAGACAGTATCTCTTTGATGTATTAACTATTTTAATTGTTCCTCTTTATCACTTTTCTGTAAGACATTGTCACTGAAAATAATTTTGCCACAATGCTTGTAATCAGATTTCTTATACAATGTTTCTGTAAAGATAAGTAAGAATTTTAATTACTAACATTAGTGATTTATTTCATTTTGAACTTGAAACTTTCATTTTAGGTTTGAAAAGCAATATTTAAATGTTAATACTTTATAACTTTATGGAATAAGACAAGAAATCATTGACACTCCTGGGGCAGGGCCAGTTTTGACCCCAGGGCTTTTATTTGAACAATCTTTGTAGACACTTACTAGAAGACGTTTCATGCTTAATATCTAAACTCTAGCTATTCGGTTTTTTTTTTCGAAGAAGATTTTTAAGTTTTTGCTATACACATTTAAGGAAAATCATTGTCCCCCGGGGATGGGCCAATTTTGACCACAGGGCTCTTATTTGGACAAACTTGGTAGACATCTATTAGAACATGTTTCATGCTAAATATCTTAGCTCTAGCTCTTTGGGTTCTTTAAAAGAAGATGATTTTTAAGTGTTTACTATATTCATATAGGCAAAATCAATGACCCTATGGGGCGGTGCCAATTTTGACCCTAGGGCTCTTATTTGAACAAACTTGATAGACATCCATTAGAACATGTTTCATGCTAAATCTCTTAGCTCAAGCACGTTGGGTTCTTTAAAAGAAGATTTTTAAGTTTTTACTATATGCATATAGGAAAAATCAATGACCCCCTGGGGCGGGGCCAATTTTAACCCCAGGGCTTTTATTTGAACAATCTTGGTAGACACCCATTAGAAGATGTTTCATGCTAAATATCTTAGCTATAGCTCTTTGGGTTCTTTAAAAGAAGTTTTAACTATATACATATAGGGAAAATCAATGACCCCCTGGGGCGGGGCCAATTTTGACCCCAGGGCTTTTATTTGAACAAACTTGGTAGGTACCCACTAGAAGATGTTTCATGCCAAATATCTAAGCTCTAGCTCTTTGGGTTTCTTAAAAGAAGATATTTAAAGTTTTTTTTTTCTTTTGGTTGCCATGGCAACCAGAGTTCTGCATGGAATTAAATTCTTTGAACAATTTTCAAAGGTGACCGCCAAAGGAACATTCCTGTGAAGTTTGGATGAAATTGGCATAGTGGTTTATGAGGAGATGTCATTTAAAGTAAAAGTTTAAGGACGACGGACGGACGACGGACGAACGCAGGACGAAAAGCGATCACAAAAGCTCACCCTGTCACAAAGTGACAGGTGAGCTAAAAAAGAGATAGAATAAAGATTTTAGTATTCTTTAGTTAAAAGCAATATTCTCATGAAAATGTTGGGGAAATGGTGATGTAGGTAATGTAAGAAATGAATTTTTCTTATAATTTATAGATTTTATCCACCTTCTCTTTGTAAAGTGTTTAATTTCGTGAGTATAAATTGTATTTCTTCCACAAAAGGTATTCCTTTTTTTATTTTTCCATGGAAACGCTGCCAATTTAAATAGTTAAAAAGGCATTACTTTAATTAGTGTTAAAATGGACAAAAACTATTAACTATTAGTTTGTTGCTGTTCGACTGTCAGTTTGCTAAAGATAAAAGCACTGCATTGTTTGCTCCTCATTCAAATACAAAACGTGTGAAATAATAGATTACGAGGATAATAATACATTATGCATTTATTGATTCTCGTAAAGCTTTCCAGGGGAGGTATATGGTTAACTTTAATAAAACAAGGAATGTCTCCTGGGTTTAAACATTTGTAACATGTATGAAAATGTTTTTTTGTTGTTGTTTTTTTTTTGTTTTTTTTTTTTGCTTTAATGTGCAACTCTATCTTGTTGTTTATAAAATATATTTCTGGGGAAAAAAATAAAATTGTCTGATGCTAATGACAATGCCTATTCTTAATTTTAGTGTCCAGCTTTATTTGTCATCCAATGAAAACGCTGTATTTCTTAAAAATTGTGTACAAGAACAAAAGTCGATACTATATTGAATTCCGTTCATAGTCGCCTTCTATTTTTCATAGTGGGAATCTCTTTTAGAACCGCGGTATGAGGGAAAAAATAAAGCTTGACAATAATTGTTATATTCTTTGGGCGCTGTTCTACAGAAATTAAACACATTCCCCCGGGTGTCGTACCCGTTTCCCGTCGAAGTTTCAAATTTCTTTTAAGAACTAAAACCCCATGGATTGAAAAAATGGGGTTTCCCATAATCAGGCATAAAATTGAGCATTAAAGCGAGTAAAAAAAAAAGGTTTTATATGGACCCATTTATTTAGCTTTAAAAGGGCAGCAAAAATAAGGGTTTTTTAACCTGGGAAATTTAAATTTAAATAAGGAAAGAAAAAAATTTTAAAAATTTTATAAATCGATATTGTTTTTATAGAAAGGGATTTTTTTATTTAAAAAAGTTTTTCCAAAACCACTTTTTTTTTAAACCCCTTTAAAACTTTGTAAGATTTTAAACCACAATGTTTTGAATCATCATTTAAACAGCAAAAAACAAATCAACAGGGGCCCCCCAAAACTTTTTTAAAATTTTGAAAAAAAAAGTTTAAAAAGTCAATAGAAAAAAAACCCTTTTTTTTAATTACCAAACCCCCCGCCCCGAGGTGGGTTTTGTTTTAAGTGGAACAAAATTTAATTTTCAGCAAAAAAAATTTGGGGGAAAATTTTTAAAAACCCGCTTTTTCCCGTCAAAGTTTAAAAACAGATCTAAATAAAATTAAAAATTTTAAAAACACAGGGGAAGTTCAAAGTTCTAAAATTTTTAAAGGGTCGGGAGAAAAAATAAGGGCCCTGCAAATTCGGGATTTTAAAAAAAATAAATTTGAAGCAATGGCATTTTTTACCCTTTAAAAAAAAACCCACCCCTCAACAATTGAATTTTCGTCTTATTCCTAAATATCAAAACTTAAACCTGACATACAGAAATACGCTTTGCAATTTCATTCTGTATGTTAGGAGATTCGGTTTGTTTGTTATGTGACAATGCATTACACTTGACAAGTGAAAGGGATTGCTCTATAAAACAATGTTACTCTCTGTGCAAATTGAACTGAAATGCAGCCACTGACCTTACAAAACGCTCTCCGTTTTTTGAAACTAATATTATGGGTCCATGTTTAGAAGTTTTTCATTAAAAAATATTATATTTAAATTAGGGACCGGGATCTTTGCACATGTCCATGAATCGCATAAACGATCAGGTTACAATTATGATCAGGGTGTAAGTTTCAAAAATATATTAAAGACTTCACTACTGTACATTTTATAACGAAATTGTAAATGTATATTAAATGAAAAATGGCAAAATTAAATGCGGACAATGAGTTAAATTTTGAAACGCACCAAAGCCCTTATATTTTACTGTAAAAAAAAAAGAATAAAAAAAAACCGTTCAAAAAAGGACTTTTCTTTCACCCGGGTTTTTGCTCAATTTTAAAAATTTTTTATTTTTTTAACCCCCAACTTTTTTGGTTAAATAAAAAAACTTTTTTTAAACTTTTAATTGAAATTTTTGTCAAACAACATCGTATATAATTAATGGGAGGCCCAAAGGGGACCCCAATTTTGGGGGAAAGTAATTTTTTTTCAAAAAACGGACAAGCGCCCGTAGATTATTTTAATTTTAACACATGAATGTTTTGGGAATTCCCTTTTCCCTGCCCTTTTTCAGGTCGCCCAAACCCAAAACAAATTTTTTCCGACCAAAAAAGGATTAATTTTTTAATATTCCTTGAAATTTAAATTAAACAAATAACTCAAATTTAAACTGAACAATGTAAACCTTTTAATTAAAGGGGGATGAAAAATAAAAGGGAATGCATTTTTAAACCTTCTTCGATCAAAAAGGAACATATTAGATGATGTAAATGAACAGATTTGTAGCAACGAAAATGTTAATATTATTGCAGATAAGTTTACAGAAATTTTACACGAATGTGGCATCTAATGTCTTTTTAGCGTTAAGCGTAAACACAATAATTCTTGTAAAAATAAACTTAAACAGCCCTGGTTTAATCAATGAGTGGCTATAACGCTAGAAATATTTAAAGAGAAAAGAAATAAATTTGTAAAAAATAGATCAAATGAACAATTTAAAAGGGAAAATTTATTTTTGAAAGAGCAATTATATACAAAAGTTAAGAAGATAAATAAGCGAAAATACAATTTCCAACAAAAAGACAACTTAAATAATACTTAGGGAAATATCAACCAAAGAAAATTTTGGAGCAAAGTTAAAAAGCAAATACGCAAAGGAAACAGTCAGAAGCAGATTCTTTAAAACATGAATGAGCTTTATGATCATTTTAAAAAATTATACAGTACTGAACAAACAGCCGTTCTGCAGATATAAACTAATACATATTATGACGAAGATCTTGATAAAGAAATTGAAATGCAAGAAATCAGAAAAGCTGTTTTTTCGCAAAATGATAATAAAAGTAGCGGGGATAGATTCTCTTTTGGCAGAAATGTATAAATGTTCATTTGATGAAATATCAAAAACACTTCATTTACTTTTCAATAAAATATATGTCAGTGGAGAATATCCAATCTCGTGGGGGAAGGCATAATAGTACCAATCTTTAAAGAGCGGAGATAAGGAGGATGCAAAAAATTACAGGGGTATTACATTGATAAATATTATTCTCAAAAAATATACTCACAAGTTCTTCTGAATCGCTTAACCGAATGGTCCAAAAAGCCACCAAAAAAAAATTGATAATCAAATACGGCTTCCAAAAAGGTAAATCTACAGCCGATTGTATATTTCTTTTGAATTCTGTTATTGCGAAAACACTCTCTCAGGGGAAGAAACTCTACTCAGCATTTGTCGATTTTGAAAAATGTTTTGATAAGCTAGAACGATCGTATATATTCATTAAACTTTTCCAAGAAAATGTCAGCTCTAGATTTGTTAAGGCGATTCAAAGTATGTACATGTCTGTGAAAGCGGCAATTAAATACAAAAATTCTGTATCCAACTTTTTCGAATCTAACATAGGCGCAAAACAAGGGGATCCCAGCTCTAGCTTACTTTTTCTCTATTTCGTAAATGATTTAGTTAATAATATATAAAATAATAATATTGAAGGATTGTTTACCATCGATGAGATAAAACTTTTTGTTATTTTTGTTTGCAGATGACGCAGTATTTTTTGCGCACACACCGGAAGCCTTACAGTCAATGCTCAATGATTTTACAACTTTATTGTTTCAATTGGGGTATGAAAATCAATACAAAAAAGACAAAAATAATTATTTTTGAACAAGGAAGACATTCTTTTTACGATTTCAGACTAAATAACGAGTCATTAGAAATTGTAACACAATTCAAATATTTAGGAGTGACTCTATTCAAGAACGGTCGTTGGAAATCGCACCCAAAAAAACTCTTGCGCAACATTCCTTTACGCTCTTCATAATCTTATTTATTGTATTCAATCAGTTAGAATTAAAAGTCGTGGATAAATGCAAGCTTTTCGACAGTCTTGTTAGTTCTATTCTTAATTATGGGGCAGAAGTATTTGGATATGACGAAGCAAAGGATATTGAATTAGTTCATTGTAAATTTTTACGAAAAGTACTTAATGTTAGGAAGTCAACAAATTTAGAGTGTTTATACGGAGAGCTTGGCCGACATCCAATGAGAATTCAAAGAAAAATTATACTTATTAAATATTGGCTAAAAATTATAAATCTCGAAGAAAAATTGTTTACTTAAACAAATGTACAACACACTTAAAATTGACGCTGACAACGAAAATTCATATAGAGGGAAAAATTGGGCCTACCATATCAAATCTATTCTTCAGGAGATAGGGATGTTTAATTTATGGTTAAGTCATACTGCTAATCAAAATAATTTCATTTCTATATTAAAAAACAGAATTTTGGACATATATAAACAAGACTGGTATAGAAAAATAAATAATTCAAGTAGATTATCTTCCTATTGTATTTTCAAACATGAATTTAATCAAGACTTATATTTAAGTGTTATAAATACGAATAAATTCAGAATAGCTTTTAACAAAATTTAGACTGTCAGCACATAATCTTGCCATTGAAACAGGTAGACATCAAGGAACGCCTAGGGAAGAAAGAAAAATGCCAAAAATGTACTATGAATGTAATTGAAAATGAGTTTCATTTCCTCCTTTTTTTGCCCAAATTATTATAACTTAAGGAAACAGTATCTAAAACCATATTTTTTGTAGGTGGCCTACTATTAAAAAATTCGAATTACTGATGACAAGTAGAAACCCTAAAGAAATTATCAATCTATCAAAATATTTATACTTTGCATTTCAAAAAAGAGAATTACAAAATATTTAGAATAAAATAAACTGAAAGTATATAACTTTTAAGAGGTTAAATTATTGTTCTATTCTGTTCAGTATTAATTGTTGTTTTGTACCATTCTTCTGTAAATTGTTAAATATTGTACAATGTTTGTAACACGTTTATCCCTTTTCGTATGATATTGAAAGTATATGGCTATATGTATGCTCATGCTATTTTATGCCAAATAAAGATTATGTTATGTTATGTTATGTTAACTATTACCTGATTATTTGTATCCAAACTCTTAAATGCGTTAACAAACACAATCTTATCTCGCTTGTATACAATAAATCAGAATGTTAGGCTGGGACAGATGGTTTCATTCTATGTAACAAACAACTAGCTTTACATTCAAGGCAGATATCAATATGTGTGATTAAAATATATCGTCCATTGGACTAGAAATGTTTCCTTAAGATTATATCCATGGTAAAATTTGATTTTAGATGATTATTCAACCTTTATGCTGCTCAAACTTAAAGCGTTTAGAACAAATCTAACGTGCACATGCGGCTTCAAAACTTTAAATTTTCATCTGGATTTCCATTAAATGATAATTAAAATTAATAATAAGGTATTTGTTGTTGTTGTTGTTGTTGTTGTTGACAGTTCAAAAAGTTAAAGGCTTTGCAAATCTTTTGAAGTATAAGTTAAATACCTTACATCCTTATATTGACATTTCGTGTTATAGTAAATGGTTAGTTGCTTGCTCTTAATTGCAAACACCTGTATCTATTGCATTACTATCTTAGATGTATTTATTTGTAAGTAATGCTGCACTAAAATATATATTAATGATAGAAGTGTCGAGGAATTATCTGTTAAATGTTAAATACCTAATAAATCACCAATTGAAAATTGTTCAATGTAATTTGTGTTAGAAAGTATGGAGCTTTTGTAAAATATGATTTAATACAAGCATTAAAATAAATTGAAAAAGTGTCGTTGTTTTTTGTTTTGTTTTTTTTTTTTGTTTTTTTTTTGTTGTTGTTTTTTTTTTTTTTCTTTTTGTTATAACATATTGCCACATTTACATTTAAGAATATACATGTATTAAATATTAAATAAAGTTTAACAACAGTTTTGGTGAAAGTCCAATTTATCATGAACAATTTGTGTCACGCAGGTAACGCTCGTTATCCGACTATGAATGTAAACCACAATCGGACGTCGACTTCGCACTTTTATTGAATTTGGTTGATGTGAAGTTAGGGGGAAATTGTGTAGTATTTTATAGACTGAAAAAAATCTTAATTAAACTAAAATGTGAAAAAGATCAGATAAATAAACATTTATTTCAGTAACTGTATTTTATATAAACTAAAAAACATATCTGTATAATGGTGGTTGGAACCAAGATGTAATACAAACTACCAGAGTTTAATATTTCTAATACATACGCTCCGACCAATTGTTAACTAGCTACTTACTTTTATCACATCCATGTTATAATTAGTTGTCGGAGAAAAAAATAACCAAAACATTGTCTAATTTTACAATGCTCTCAAAACGGCGATACAATTTATTGCAAAGCGAGTTAACATTGTCAAACTTGAAAGTAACTATCATTGTTATGCCATCTTCGATTTTGTTTCAATACTTTGTACCCCAGCTCGATGCGGTGATAGCAGCAAGGTACCTTGTCCTTATTTGTACAAATATAGTGAATCTATAAACATATTTTTGAAAATACCGGAATGGACGACCACAAAAATATGATGATAAATAACACACCCAAGGTTCCTAAAATTTTATAGAAACGGCTGGACACAGTTGACGCTTAACGGGTCCAAGTCGGATATAACAAAGGTGTCGTATAGTTGACCACTCATTTTGTTTTCGCATATATCACATATAGATTGATAAAACACGATTCCGTCAATGTACTTTTATCAATAAACAAAACATATAATTTAACTTAAAGGCGGTGCTAGAGGCGAGGATGGTAGCTTTGCACTTACCACTACCGTTTATGAATATGCTTAATGAAATTAGTCTAAATCAAATCTGAACCTGCAATTTTTTTTTATTTTGGCGTTTTGAGCTTTCTCTAGGATTCCTGTTTTTTTTTCTATTGTTATTGTTATCGTTTTTAACTGTATTTTAGAAATGTTTTAATTAGCATGTTTTATTTTATGCTTTTCAGTGGATTACTGATTTATCCGTGAAAATTATATTTGATAATTTCACAGTGAAAATTATCAAAATATAATTTCACTCTTATCAATGACGAAACTATTTTTTTAAGATTTTCCCCATGTGGTACTTCAATTTTATTTTTGCTGACAATTCTGACAATGTCAGACTGTTTAAAGAAAACAAAGCTGAGATAGATAAATAACTTAAATGTCAAAAGTAATAAAAAGAAGAAAACTTACTTCTATTCATTTCAATAACCAATCACAAAATACCGTCTCTTTAATTGTTTTGTTTCATTTAACAGTCTGAAAAATACATTCCTTCCACATGCAAAACTGCTCTTGATGACATTTGTGCAAATTTAAGTATCCCACGAGCAATAACTGCCGTATGCTTTATGAAAACTTGAAAAGCAATGAAAGCCATCAGCCCGAAGAATAAGTAAACCACCCAGCGTTCGTAAGGCTTCCAAGTTTCCAATTTCCTAGCCGGTTTTATAATGTTTACACATCTGTCAACACATATTTATTGTATGTTACAATCCTCAAATAAGTTTTCTTTCTTTTAAAAAGGTGTATGACTAACAAATGACATCCCTCTGAATCAAATAAATAGAATCAGAGAAAATTTCTAAAAATGGCGGCCGCTTACATTTATCTAATATAAATTCGCAGTAAGTAACAGAAATATGGATGGATGGTTGGACTTTTTCTCCTAGTAGAAGTGTTTGTTTTTATTATTAAAACAAGAGATCATTCGTATTTTTTAATAAAATAGATAATATCACCGCCATTTAACGTTGATTGTCGAACTTATTTTTCAGCCCAAGACTTCTTGTATTTAATGAGAAATTCAACTGTTTTGAGGCTCTTAATGGGGAAAACAGATTTTAATATTATTGTTAATATTAAGGAAATTTTGGTTTAGCTTGTTTTTAAGCATAAAATAAAAAGAAAATTTGTTTGTTTGTTGTGTAAGATGTAATTTTATTTCATCTCGTGAACTTTTAAAACACGAGATTAGGCCTAAAACAGGTTTTGTTCGATCCTAAAAATATGTCCGACCCTACCATTTTTAGTTCTGTTAAAAGAAATCAAAAATGTTGCACATTTGAAGGGTTCGAAATGATGTTCCATTCTGGGATATTATCGGAGGTTTCAATGTAAATATCTAACAAGGACCCATGGATGATTCTGAAGGAGGATAATTTGTACAACGTTCCGGTAGTTTTTAAATCTTGTAGAAATTTTCAGGTTTCACCCTTTTCAAGATAAGGTATAAAAGAATCAAATAAATAGCAAATCAGGCTCGTAGGAGTCTATCCAAACAAAGTGTAGTTATGAAAGTGTGTCGATCTTTACGTACCCAAACAATCACTACTTGCAAATCAGGGCATGAACATTTTCTCCGGATTTAGATGTTCAGAACAGAGCAAGATTTTTTTTTTTAAAAAATCCGACCCTACTATTTCTGGAAAGCATGTACATTTCATGGGCTTATCCAAATGTAAACAGTTGCAAGTACTTGTCTTGACCTACTTAAGATACATGACTGTTTGTGACATTTTGTCAGTCTAGACTCGACTCTCTTCATAATTTACAATACCATGCTTGAATATTTTGACATCGTTAAACTTTTCTTATTTTCATTAACTTAATTTATGCAAACTGCGTCACAACAATGCTTTCTGTGGTATAATTTGATGCGTGCATTTTTACAAATGGTTTTGTAGTTAATTAACATAAGCGTCATGTTAACTAGCGATATTTCGATTTAGATACTGTTTCATAGCACGGTTTGGCTATAGTTAATTCATCAATTTCATATTCTTTAATCAATTGTGTTATTCTTTGTGCATATGGCATTTAACATTGTTTTTGTATTAGGTTTTTTTATAAAATACGGACTTTCTCCTATTTTATTTATCTTCTTGACTAATTGTGTGAGCCCAACATTTAAGTGCATTTTTTTCTCTTTGTAAATCAAGTTTAAGCGTGTTAGCTTTAAAAGCAGCTTAAATTTAAAGTGATAGGGCATTGTAGCAATGCACATTTCGTTGACTTTTATGTTTAAATAAGCAATTAATTCGTATCAAATTCGTGTCAAATATATACTAGGTGAATGTAAACTTAAGGAATGTTTGATATAAGTTCCCGACACAGTTTTGCCACGACGGTGTTGTATACACTTCAGACAGTTTATATACAAAACAGGTTTATTTATAGTATACGCACGTAATTTGCGTTAAAGGGCATATGAAATTGAAAAAAATAAAGTGATTAAATGTAATTGTGTTGTGTTGTATTGTATTTTACTATATTGTTTTTGTTGCATTGTACTGTATTGATTTGTATTGTATTGTACTGTGAGAGGGGGAAGATGTTAAGTAGGCCCTTTTGTATTGACAATGAATATTTGTTATGGACGGCCTTATTATTATGACTTGTTCTGTATACTTGTACTGATAAGAAATTGCAATGTCTTAAATAATATACAAATGCAATTTTTATAGTAAGTATTTTGACTTCAAACATAATCAGATATGCAAAAAGAAACTTTGCGAATGTACTTTACACTTTTGTATTCGAAGGTGTTACATTTTATACTAAAGGTGTCAACTATGTTAAACAACAAATGAAATTGATAGTGTAGACGAACTACTTTCTACGCCTCTATAAACCTCGCCATATACTGGTTTAACGAGTAAACAGTAGCGTACTATATCTTTCGAATTTTTCGTAACGTATTCAGTGTTGCAATAAAATAATGCTCATTATGACATCATTGTATCGCAATTTCTTTACAACCGGTTTCGCAATAAATTTGAATATTTCAACAAACACAAATATTCGTTGTTAAAGACTCAATCAAGAATTATTTGTCAACAAATAAGAAAAATTTCATTTCTGAACAATACCAATGATTACGTTACAAGACAATATTATTTTTTGTATGTAAGTATCAATAAAATACAATGACACAATGCCACTGATATTAAAATCACAAAATGAGACATGACCCTCATCACTCGGATGTCAAAGGTCGACTAGACTTCATCGGTATGCCCGTTGATATCGTTTTATCTGTTGTTAATTGTTATAAAGAACGATGGAAAGCTAATTAAGTTACGACCTAAAGCACTGCTTTTTAAAATTCTAAATAGCTGCAAGCTAGCGCTGAAATATTTATGTGTGCATAAAATTTTATTGTAAACCTTTGACCATGGATTGTCTTTTGTTATGCTGCCATGAATCATAACAAAATACACTGGTATATGTATTGTGGGGTTGTCAATTAAACAAATATTAGTATTTTTGCTTTCATTTTATAAATTATCAATAAAGTGAATGGCTTTATTTGTTAATAATTACTTTTTTTAAATTTTGTTTTATTTGTAAAATTTGTAATTTTAAAATGTTAAAACTTTTTTAATTTATGATTTTATATGTTAATTAATGCTTTAAAACAAGTGTAAAGTGTGCCTGAAGCTACTTTATTCGTATACCTACTTTATGGAGAGCCTTTTTATACATTTGAATACGCAGTCGTCGTATAATATACAACATTATCATATTTTAGTTATAACTATAATTTGTATAAAAGTGTAATGTGTATGTCAGAGAGTACATCACATTTTAGTTATTTTGTCCTACAGAAATCATTTTTTCAAGCGATGATAAAATATCAGTTACATCCGTGTTGCTCTTGCAAATCTTATTGTGTTAACAAGGTCATGACCGACATTGAGGAAAAATCTCGCCTGCTTCAATACTGACAACGACATATTGTAGTTCAATTAATTTTACTGTGTGTTATTTTGTGTCTGGGCAATATCTGACCCAGAACGAAAATATCTCAGCTTTGGAACGTCAATATATTTAATGATCGAAAATATGTGACCTTCATGTAAACATACACATTACATACTATACATAGTTTTCATTTTACCTCAACATCCATTCGTGTTAAAAACAACTTAATATACCTGAACATTTCAATAATTTAAGTTAGATAGAACAAACGCTCGAGTCGAGGAATGCATATGTAAACCACTACTAAAATAGAGAGGTTAATGTATAAATAGAATAATGTTTTCTGTTGTTGTCTTTTATTTTTATTTTTTTATTATTTATTTTAGTTTAGTTTTTTGGAAATACGTGCGATGACTATGGTATGTCATATCCTTTGATATATTGTTCGTCTTTACCTTTTCGCATATGTTAATATTTAAAATTGAAAAC
Organism: Ruditapes philippinarum; assembly: GCF_026571515.1. Taxonomy (NCBI): domain Eukaryota; kingdom Metazoa; phylum Mollusca; class Bivalvia; order Venerida; family Veneridae; genus Ruditapes; species Ruditapes philippinarum. The sequence continues at coordinate 28,896 of NW_026860903.1, forward strand.
AACACATAAATAAATTTGGAGTAGGATACATGCAAGCATATTTGTTATCATCGGTTAACACATCTTGCCACTTAAAAAAACAGAATTTTAGACTGATGAAAACACGCCCGATTCGTAACATGCAACTATAGGCGATACTGTTTATCTTCATAATCAAACAATTTATAACTCAGCAAGATTATGTCAAACCATAGTTTTAAAAAAAAGATCATATGTTGTTGTTTTTTATTTAACATTATTCAACTGATACACAACAAATTTTACCTGTATTTATATGTTTCTATATCCACACTTGTAAACACTTATTTTCCCAATTTGTTACGTGTTTCGCTATTGCCACAAATTAAAGTGATAGATTGTTGGTAACCTAAATTGTTTGGGTTGTTGTTGATCGTGATACACTGTTGAGTCAGCAGCTGTTATGTCTAGTTTAAATTTCTCAGTGAAGGCAGTTATGCTAGGTAGGATTTTTCATCCTTTTCTTGTAAAGGTTAAAGATTAATCTTGTAAATACGTACTAATAAATTTTGGCGACCAATTTAATTTTGTAAATACGTACTAATAAATTTTGGCAACCAATTTAAATTTGTAAATACGTACTAATAAATTTTCGCGACCAATTTAATTTTGTAAATACGTACTAATAAATTTTATCTAGCTTCTTGTTTTAAATTATTTTTATGAACAGTTGACTTACTAGACTAAAGTTAATGCGTTACGATTCATTTAAAATAATTTAATCCTTGTTTTTGTTTGAAATCATTTTTGTCCAATAGGATTGTGCACAGTATTTCAAATGAATCGTAACACAATGAATTCTGTAAACCAGTCTAGTAAACCGACTGTTTATAAAAAATAGTTTAAAACACTAAGCTGGTTAAAAGTTATTAGTACATATTTACAAAATTTAATTGATTGGCTACTTGAGCAATTTAATTTTCTTAATACGTACTAATAAACTTTAACCTATAAAAGAGAATACTCCACTCTTTCAATCCCAATAAAATTAAACATTAATTTTGCAACGCAAAACAATATATAGATAAAAATCGTTTCTCTATTTCATTAATTATTTCATAAACAATATGAACAATTTGTATATTCATTTTAGTCCCGTCGTTTTATCAAGTATATCTACAGAAAAATATTATATATAAGTATTATCAGAAAAAAAGTTGCAACATATGTGTCTTATAATTAAACAAGTATTGCATACGCAACAGTTTACGGTTTGACATCATGACCTCAAAATGAATATATGACTTATACAGGCCAAGGACAATGTCTCCACAAAGTCTCGAAATCTAAAACTTCTCTAGTTATTGATAAGACATTGAAATTACATAAAGTGTCCCTATGACCTATAGCTTCAATCAAATGACTTCATAATCAACAGCGCCATCTACTAGTCATCACCACAACACCAAAATCTCATGACTGTAAGTAATCTCTTGTTATTAGTAAAACAAACTTTGATAGTCAAACTTTAATGGTCAAGGTCACTGTGGCCTTGAACTCTTAACTTTTGACATTTAAATCAAAAGAAATTATCAACTAGTCATGCCAAACCTCCAAACCAATTCTTAGGACTGAATGACAAGGCGTTCTGTAGTTTTTGCTCGGACAAACCTTTAATGGTCAAGGCCTATTTCCGCCTTGACCTATTGGCCCTACAATTAATAGGTTCATTTACAAGTCATGACTACCCTCCACACACAAAACCGTTCTCTAAAGAGTTCCTTCACATATTACGGACTCAATTTTTGTTCAACAATTGATAATTTAATGTGTCAACAGGCTAATGTTGGGCGTATTGGTACAATTGGCACAAGTGATTTTACCATGTTTTCAGACCATGCTATGTTACAGTTCAGCATCATCGCACATGTGTATGAGGAACCATAACTTAACAATGAATATATTCATTTTAAAATCAAGTAGAAACAATATTATAGTATCACTTCCACAGTTTAACGCGGAAATGATAAAAGACATCACTGTGAATGAAACTGTCAGATAATTTACACGTTTGATTAATAGAGCGTCGGCGCCGTTGTTTGTCAAAAGTTCTTATCATAGCAAGGTGAAACACAAATTTTGCACAAAATCGGCATTTAAATTTGAATGGTTCGATTATAAATGTGTGAACAAACGGAGGTTATACTTAAAACACTAGAAGTTTTCGACTAAGATAAATGTAATGAATGGAAAAGTGATATTGAAAACAAACATGTATTATTGGTATAAACATGTTAAAGAAAATTTTGAATATGAACCTAATTTAGAATTGTTGAACAAATCGAAGAGGCTCTTAATAACAAGAAGGAGAACGTCTGCGCACTGTTTACGCATAGAAACGAGACAGGGAATATACTGTAGACTGTGTCAAATATGTGAAAATGGCGAGGTAGAGGACGAATATCACTTTATGCTGAAATGTGCGAGATACAGGGTCATTAGAAAACGGTAAATTCATTACAAACTTCGACCAAGTATATTTAAGCTTATTGAACTGCTAAGATCAGTGAATTATAAGACAATGACAAATATGGGGATGTTTATCAAATGTGCCCTTAAAATTTGAGAAAGTATGCTACCAATCAACGGTTGTCCAATTAATTAATAATTGAATAAATAGGAACAGAACATATCGTTTATTAGATTAGATTTAAACATAGTTTATCATCTACACATGCATAACATTAAATATAAATATCATATAAAAGAAAACAATAAAACCGATATGAATATAAATATCATTCACGTAAATGAAGGTATGTGTTGACACACATTTATACCGTTAACAATCGGCAATTAAATATAGAGTGTCACTTTTACCTTTGACCTCAAGGCCTCAAAATCAAAAGGGGTCATCTTCAAGTTCTTGGCAATGTCTCTTTTTTACGAGTAACAAAAACCACGTGTTATTCTGGCTTATGTCATTGATCTGGCATGGAGTAGCGTACGTATATATAGACGGAACAGTATGATTGAATATTTATCTTTATTAAACCTAAAACATTGAGATTGTTATGATAAAGTCATTATTACTAATTATTTCATTTGTTAATTTGCTATGATAATATTCTAAATCTATGAGGCATTTAGTATGTACTGAAGTTTCAAGTTACGCACTGTTCAAGATAGATATGTCTTGTTTTGTTAAACAACAACAGAAAGCACATCATTCATCATACGATTCATAAATGAAAGTTACCCAGAAGCTTATTTGAAGTTTGTATCTGATTGCAATCCAACGTATTTTATTTTTACCATTAAACAGAACGAACAAATAAAGAATACTAAATACTGCATTTGCTGATAAGACGGCACACCCTTGGACGTTTTTTAAAGGATTGTGTTCGCATTACAGAAATCCCCCCCAAAAAACAATTAAACTATAACTAATGGATTATTCAAATTCCTTATCGTTTGGTTAATCTATTACCATAATCATGATGTGAAAATATTCGTTGGATAACTCACAACCGGAAATTATTTTTGACATTTTATACGCGAAGTATTTTGGAATCGTCCCTGACAGGCGTGCGGCATCCAGACACCAAACGTATTTGAAGTGGTTTGTCTCTGTGGCTAATGTCAATGTCACCATAAATGGTCAAATGTCAGATAAAGATATCAGAATGTAAGTATGAAGAATTCTGCTTTCCTGAGACCCCATGTGCCTTGGGGATTGGCTTTAAGGGCTGAGATATCAGAATTTCAGCCACCGTTTATCCCTGTGTGATCGTAAGAGGCAGCAAAATCGGGTCTATGCAGATCTAGAAGGAGAGGTGTTTTGAAATTGAAGTGTTAACCAAAGTCATCCCACATGACCTAAACTGTGTTGGTGCGCCGTAAAACCAACCAAACAAAGAGACAACAGAGAGGATAAAATGTCCAGAATGTGGCTACAACAATTTTTATAGATGCTTTTTTGAAGTTTAGTAACACTCGATAAAGAATTATGTTCACTAGTCGCACGAAGAGGTCAACGTAACACGTATAGGTCAGCGGAGCAAAACTTACAAATGCATGAACAATGGCAGAACACAAAAATTCAATTTTGTCGCATTCGCAAGAACTAAGCGATGTCCAAATTTCGTCTATGACCTCGGTCACGTGACACCCAGTATAGTGCCATATGTTAAGACGTAAATATGGAATGTACGGACGCAAAAAAAATGCCACCTTCACGATAATATATAAATTCGTTTTATAACGCCATTACCGTTGAAAGGATATACGTTTATTCGAACTTTTCTCTAATCTACAAATTGTTTACAGAAATATTTATTTCTGAAATGTCTTGTTCTATTTTAAATCAACAGCAACACTCGCACACATATTAAATGACTGGCAATTGTCTTTTTTCGAGTGAGTTTTATTTGTAAGATTTGTTGAACATTTATATACATCGTCGTTACCAAAGTTATTATATGTTTTGATAATCAGCAACACCATGAATTACATATATCCATAAAAAAGTATTTTTAAATGCCCTATTGATTAATAATTGATATAAATTATTACATATTTCAGTATTATATTCTATATGTTAATACTAATTCGCTAAAATGAGATAATGAATGATTGCATTTATTCATTACGGCAAATTATGCAACATTTTCCTTTGATGTAAATGTCATAACATGAGCAAGCAAAAACATGTCAAGCTGTTGAATTGTACTGGAAACTACAATTCAGCATACCTATTAAAGTCATTTAGTGGATCTTAACGGAAGTTAAAATCACTCTCGCTCAAACATGTAATCATCCCGAGTCTTAATTTTTTTATCAAAGAATAATATTCACAAAATTAGTTTTCATTCTAAAATTACTTAATGTGTGTAAAATGAGAAAAAGCTTTGCCTCTGTATGGTTGCAGTGTTAACTTATTGCCTCATTATAAGCGCCATGCTTATTAAAATTCCAATGCACACTTTGCGTAAAATTTTGTATCCGTTTGAAATATGCATTTTTTTAGAATTCTCAAACAAAACTATTATAAAACTCACGAACACTTATAAAAACGTAAAACAAATCTTTTTATGAAAATTTCAACTTTTTTGCCACATGTTTACTATCAGCCCTAATAGAGGTTTTGTTCGGTCCTAAAAATATGTCCGACCCTACAATTTTTAGGTCTGTTAAAAGAAATGAAAAACATTGTTGCACATTTGAAGAGTTAGAAATGATGATCTATCCTGGGATATTATCGGAGGTTTCAATGTCAATATCTGACAATACCTATGGATGATTCTGAAGGAGGATAAATTGTACAACGTTCCGGTACTTTAAATCTTGTAGAAATTTTCAGGTTTCACCTATTTCAGGATAAGGTATAAAAGAATAAAATGAATATCGTAGGAGTCTATCCAAACAAAGTATAATTTTAAAATGTGCCGATTTTTAAGTACCCCACCAATCACTACTGTACAAATCAGGGCATGAACATTTTCTCCGGATTTAGATGTGCAGAATTGATCATGATTTATTAAAAAGAAAATCCGACTCTACCTTTTCTTGGAGAGCATGTTACCCTAACAACACATTTTAGGGCTTATCCAAATGTAAACAGTTGCAAGTACTTGTCTTGACCTAATTAAGACACATGACTGTTTGTGACATGTTGTCAGTCTAGACTCGACTCTCTTCATAATTTACAATACAATGCTTGACTATTATTACAACGTTAAACTTTTCTAGTTTTCGTTAACTTAATTTATGCAAACTGCGTCACAACAATGCTTTCTATGGTATAATTTGATGCGTGCATTTTTACAAAACATCTAAAATGTAATATATTTGAAATGGTTTTGGAGTTAATTAACATAAGCGTCATGTTAACTGGCGAAATTTCAATTTAGATACTGTTTCATAGCACGGTTTGGCTATAGTTATATCATCAATTTCATATTCTTTAATCAATTGTGTTATTCTTTGTGCATATGGCATTTAACATTGTTTTTTATAAGTCTTTTGTTTATAAAATACAGACTTTCTCCTATTTTATCATTGACTGGCTGCTTATCCCCTTGACTGATTGTGCGAGCCCAACATTTTAGTGCATTTTTTGAGCGTGTTATCTCACCATCAACCTGAAAAAGCAGCTTAAATTTAAAGTGATAGGGCATTGTAGCAATGCACATTTCGTTGACTTTTATGTTTAAATAAGCAATTAATTCGTACCAAATTCGTGTCAAATAATTATATACTAGAAGGAATGTGACACAGTTTTGCCTCAACGGTGTTGTTTACACTTCAGATAGTTTATATACAAAACAGGTTTATTTATAGTATACGCACGTAATTTGCGTTAAACGGCATATAAAATTGAAAATAAAGTGATTAGATTTGCATTGTCTTGTGTTATATTGTATTTTACTATATTGTTTTTGTTGCATTGTACTATATTGTATTTGTTGTATTTTACTATATTGTTTTTGTTGCATTGTACTATATTGTATTTGTTGTATTGATTTGTATTGTATTGTACTGTGAGAGGGGGAAGATGTTAAGTAGGCCCTTTTGTATTGACCATGAATATTTATTATGGACGGCCTTAGTATTATGACTTGTTCTGTATACTTGTACTGATACGAAATTGCACTGTCTTGAATAAAATACAAATGTAATTTTTATAGTAAGTATTTTGACTTCAAACATAATCAGATATTCAAAAAGAAACTATGCGAATGTACTTTACAAGGTGTTACATTTTAAACTAAAGGTGTCAACTACGTTCAACAACAAATGAAATTGATAGTGTAGACGAACTACTTTCTACGCCTCTATAAACCTCGCCATATACTGGTTTAACAAATAAACAGTAGCTGCTATCGTACATGTTGCAAAATTAAACGTACCATATCTTTCGAATTTTCCGTAACGAATTCAGTGTTACAACAAGTTTTGTAATAAAATAATGCTCATTATGACATCATTGTATCGCAATTTCGTTACAACCGGTTTCGCAATAAATTTGAGTTTTGCAATAAAGATACACCCAAAACCAAATTCATGTTCACAGTTGAGTATTCTCATGAGAGTGAACAAAAACAACAAATGAATATTTCAACAAACACAAATATTCGTTGTCAAAGACTCAATCAAGAATTATTTCTCAACATATAAAATAAATTTCATTTCTGAACAATTCCAATGATTACGTTACAAGACAATATTTCTTTTTGTATGTAAGTATCAATAAAATACAATGACACAAGGCCACTGATATCTACATCAACATTTAAATCACAAAATGGGACATGACCTTCATCACTCGGATGTCAACTTCATCGGTATGCCCGTTGATATCGTTTTATCTGTTGTTAATTGTTATAAAGAACGATAGAAAGCTAATTAAGTTACGACCTAAAGCACTGCTTGAGTAAAACTTGTTTTAAAATTCTAAATAGCTGCAAGCTAGCGCAATAAAATTTTGATGAAATATTTAAGTGTGCTAAAAAAAATTTAAACCTTTGACCATGGATTGTCTTTTGTGTTATGCTGCTATGAATCATACTAAATGACACTGGTATATGTATTGTGGGGTTGTCAATTGAACAAATATTGTCATTTTTTACATTATCAACATACATTTGCATCAATAAGGTGAATGTCTTTAATTGCTAATAAAAACTTTTATTTAAATTTTGTTTTATTTGTTACATTAATTTTTCAATGCTGAAACTTTTTATTATATGGATTTATATGCTAATTGATGCTTTAAAACAAGTGTAAAGTGTGCCTGAAGCTACTTTATTCGTATACCTACTTTATGGAGAGCCATTTTATACATTTTTGAATACGCAGTCGTCGTATAATATACAACATTATCATATTTTAGTTATAACTATAATTTGTATAAAAGTGTTATGTGTATTTCAGAGAATACATCACATTATTAGAGTTAACTTATCCTACAGAAATCATTTTTTCAAGAGATGATAAATATCAGTTACATCCCTTCGCTGATCGGTGTGTTGCTGTTGTTAACAAGGTCATGACCGACATTGAGAAACAAATCTCACCTGCTTAAATACTAAGTACTGAGCGAAGAGATATTATGCTATGTTGTGTCTGGGCAATATCTGACCCAGAACAATCTAGCTTTGGTAGCCAATATATTTAATGATAAAATGAAATAAAATGACGTTCATGTAAAAATATACACAACCTTTTACCTCAACATCGATTCCTGTTAAAAAAATAACTAAATGTACTTGAACAGTTAGATAGAACAAACGCTCGAGGAATGCATACTATGCCACTACTAAAATAGACAGGTTAATGTTTTAATTGAATTGGCGATGGTATATTTATTGTTCGTCTTTACGTTTCGCATATATTTATAGTTAAAATTGAAAACAACATGTAATAAATTATGAAATTTTGAGTAGGATACATGCAAGTATATTTTTTATCATCGGTTAACACACCTTCCCACAAAAAAAAACAGAATGTTAGACTGATAAAAACACGTACGATTCGTTACATCAATAGGCGATACTGTTTATCTTCATAATCAAACAAATAATAACTCAGCAAGATTATGTCGAACAATAGTTTTATAAAAACGATTTTTTTACAATATTCAACAGATCAAAAACAAAAATTACCTGTGTTTAAATGTTTCTATATCCACACTTTCCCAATTTGTAACGTGTTTCGCTAGATTGCCACAAATTAAAGTGATGAAAATTGTTTGGGTTGTTGTTGATGAGTCAGCAGCTGTTATATGTCGCGTTTAATTTTCTCAGTGAAGGCAGTTATGCGTAATTGGTTTTTTAGGTAGGATTCTTTTTCTATGAATTTTCATCCTTTTTTATAGGTTAAAGTTTATTAGTACGTATTTATAAAATTAAATTGGTCAGGCGCGCACAGCCGACCAATTAAAGTACGGTGACCAATTTAATTTTGTAAATACGTACTTAAAAAAATTGTCGACTAATTTAATTTTGTAAATACGTACTAAAAAAATGTTGGCGACCAATTTAATTTAATAAATTTTGATTAGCTTAGTGTTTTAAATTATTTTTTATAAACAGTTGATTTCTTAGACTATTTAACAATTTGTCGATTTACCAAAGTAAATGTGTTACGATTCATTTAAAATAGTTTAATCCTTGTTAGTGCTTGAAAAAATTTTTCAATAGGATTGCAGTATTTCAAATGGATCGTAACATATTTACTTCTGTTAATCAGTCTAGTAAATCAACTGTTTATAAAAATAATTTAAAACACTAAGCTGGTTAAAATTTATCAGTAAGCATTTACAAAATTAAATTGGTCACGCGGCTGTGCGCGCCTGACCAATTTAATTTTGTAAATACGTACTAATAAACTTTAACCTATCCTTATTGAACTGCTAAGATCAGTGAATCACAAGACATTGACAAATGTGGGGATGTTTATCAACTGAGCTCTTAAAATTTGAGAAAATATGCTACCACTTAACGGTTGTCCAATTAATTAATAATTTAATAATAAGGAACAGAACATATCGTTTATTGGATTAGATTTCAACATAGTTTATCATCTATATATATATACTCTTTATTTCCGCTTTTCAGCGATTACAACATATACAACATGAAATATATATACAGTACAAACATATGATACATGATTATGACAAATGTACATTATTTTATATATCATTAAAGATACATAATAATTAAGTTCAAGTTAAATGGTTTCATATACATGTATAAGCTTCTATATGATTATATTTCTATATGATTATATTATCATTATATCAAAGGTTATCTTAGAGCAATAAGAATGGCCTCAAAATCAAAAGTTCTTGGCAATGTCCCTTTTTTACGAGAAACAAAACCCACTTGTTATTCTGGCTCATGTTATTGATCTGGCAGGGAGGGAACAAGTAGCGTACACATATATATAGACCGAACAGTATGATCTCCCTCAAAGTATTAATATATTTATCTTTATTAAACCTAAAACGTTGAGATTGTTATGATAAAATCATTATTACTAATTATTTCATTTGTTAATTTGCTATGATAATATTCTAAATCTATGAGGCATTTATTATGTACTGAAGTTTCAAGTTACGCCGATTATCATTAAATTTGTTTAAGATATAATTATATGTCTTGTTTTGTTAAATAGTGACTTAATGACGACCAATATTTTACCTACATGATAAATTGATAAATAATGTGTTACTTTACTTTTAACAACAATAGAAAACACATCATTCATCATACGATTCATAATTGAAAGTTACCCAGAAGCTTATTTTAAGGTTTGTATTTGATTGCAATCCAACATACCTTATTTTTTCCATTTAACGGGACGAACAAATAAAGAATACTAAATACTGCATTTGCTGATAAGACGGCACACCCTTGGACGTTTTTTAAAGGATTCCGTTTCGCATTACAGAAATTCCCCCAAAAAAAACCAATTCAACTATAACTGATGGATTATTCAAATGCCTTATCGTTTCGTTAATCTATTACCATATTCATGATGCGAATATTTTCTTTGGATGACTCACAACCGGAAATTCTTTTTGACATTTTATACGCGAAGTATTTATTTTGGGATCGTCCCTGACAGACGTGCGGCATCCAGACACCAAACGTTTTTTGAAGCGGTTTGTCTCTGTGGCTAATATCACCATAAATGGTCAAAGGTCAAATAAAGATATGAGAATAATTGCATGAAGAATTCTGCTTTCCTGAGGCCCCTTTTGCCTTTGGGATTGGCTTTAAGGGCTTTGAGGTATCAGAATTTCAGCCACCGTTTATCCCTGCGTGATCGTAAGAGGCAGCAAAATCGGGTCTATGCAGGTGTTTTGTAAAAGTTTGTAACATCCGAGGTAAACCAAAGTCATCTTTCTGTTTCGGCACCACATGACATAAACTGTGCTGGTGCGCCGTAAAACCATTCAAACAAAGAGACAAATTAAATTCTATAATAAAGGGGTTAGCAAAACTGTTTGACAGTTGTCAGCATACTATAGGTTTATATTATGTAAGGTCAACAGAGAGGATGAAATGTCCAGATTGTGGCTACATGAATTTTCTTAAAATGCGCGCAAGAACATACATAATTATGTTCACTATCATGCGATGTAGTGTCGCACGAAGTCAAAGGTCAAAGTCACACTTATATAGGTCAGCGGAACAAAACTTCCAAAAATTGAACAATGGCAGAACACAAAATTTCGATTATATCGAATTTGCAGGTAAACACTTAGCGATGTCCAAACTTCGTCTATGACATCGGTCACGTGACACCCAGTATAGTGCCATATATATAAGTAATGGAATGTACGGAAGCGAAAAAGTGCCACCTTCGCAATTACGTGTTATAACGCCATGACCATTGAAAGGATATTAGTTTGTTCGAACCTTTCTCTAATCTACAAATCGTTAACAGAAATGCTTATTTCTGAAATGTCTTGTTATATTTTAAATCAACAGCAACCCTCGCACACATATAAAATGACCATGGCCATTTTCTTTCATTCTAGTTTTATCTGTAAAAGTTGTTGTAAATTTATATACATAGTCGTTACCAAAGTTATTATATGTTTATTATTTGTTTTGATAATCATCAAGATCATTGTAAAGACCATAAATTACATAAATCCATTAAGAAATATTTTCTAACTGCCCCATTGAATAATGACTGATACAAATTATTACATATTTCAGTATTACTGGTATATTCTATATGTTAATACTAATTCGCTAAAATGATCTAATGAATGATTGCATTTATTCATTACGGCAAATTATGCAACATTTTCCTTTGATGTAAATGTCATAACATATGCAAGCGGAAACATGTCGAGCTGTTGCATTGTACTGGAAACTACAATTCGCTCAAACATGTAATCATCCCGAGTCTTAATTTTCTTATCAAGGAATAATATTCACAAAATTCGTTTTAATTCTAAAATTGCGTTTTTGTTATACTTCATATGTATGCATGTCATAAAATAAGAAGTCATTGCAAAAAATAAACTCTGATGATCGACTTCTCATTGGGTTCTGGACGAGAACGCCCCTATGGTCACGGTAGAAACCCCTTGAGCACCCACGGCACATACTGTAGATGCTGCATATTCGCATGTAAATGCACTTTGGCGACCCTATTTAATTTGAAGTGTGACAAGGTAGTTCTTCTACGACTATAAAGTTTTCAGAACGCCATTGCAGTCGTTGTGAAGAAGCCTTAAGAACGTCATAGTTGTAACACACACTACAAACACAATGAAGGCCCCATTAGGTCGCATTTAAACGACCTGTAAAAACCCGATCCATAATTGACAGTGTGATGCCTTACTAATTGCAATTAAGTCTAAAGACAAGGGGTTCCTGAATGACTAGGGTTTTAAAAAAATGTGGGTTACGGTCGCCGTAAGAACGCCACGTTAGGACCTCGTAAGGTTTGACATGGGTATTAGGGTACATGTACGACAGTACAATCGAGACTGCCTTAGCGACCCCCTGATTTCAACGACTCCCTGTCTTATCCGACCTTGTTTCAGTTCTCCCAACGTATTTTCCTATATAAATGGTCTGAATTAAACGACTCCCTGTCATATGTGACAAGCGACCCTAATTGATTGGTCCCAATGCAATGTTTTGTCTGATTTAAACGACTTTCACTCCTTTTAATTGACCGTTAATCAGATAAATAATACCTGTTTTAACATCCAGAGAGACAAAATAATTAAGTCCAATTATAATCCAGTAGTCAGTACTCTTCAAACCAACTCTACACACCTCTGATTACATGTATATTATGCAGGTGTCGAGTGACGTAGCGTCTGGAGTGTCCGTAGCGTCTGATGCAATCGATGTGTGTTAACAAATTGAGGTCACAGGTGTAATGAACATAATGAACTGAGTAAACTTGATTAAGACTTGTGTTTAAAAAATTATGGAGTGCCAACGGAAGATTTTTTTAGGCAGAATTTTTTTTTTACTTTACCTTTCTATGGCTGCATGGATAATATGGAAAAATGTTGATACCAGACTAATATGGATATGTTTTTAAAAGTATGATATTTATTTTAAGGATTTGAATGCATCAAATTCAAGTTTATTTTGTACCATAATGATACAATATTAAACTAATACAAAAAATAAAATTTTATATGATATACATACTATTATATTTGCTTTACAGGGATTCTTATTTTATTTACATCAAATATTTAAAGTACCTATGTATATTTGCAATTGGTTAGATATTATTCTTTCACACAATTATACAGTATATATGTTAAGTCACAATGATATATAGACAGATAGATGGTATTTAAATTTAATTTTCTATGAGACTGTATTAAGAGACTCCCTGTCATATGTGACCTTTTTCTCAAGATCCCTTGGAAAGTCACATATGACAGTCTCAACTGTATTTTATTGCAACTAATCAGTACACGAATACATGTAAAATACATGATTGAAACAAACAAAAAACACAGAGATATAGAGCAAATGGGTCGGGCTAAAAGTTATAAAAACATTTGCAAAAGCCCTCGATCCTCACCTTGATCTGTCAAATAAATTAACTACATCATTTCAAAATATACCGTTGACTTAAAACTGATTTATCACAAATGCCTTCAGGTATTTTTTGTTAGCATGTTTGCATATAATTAGTATCGTCAAATGGATAATAAAATGTCTAACACGATACTATGTCATGCATAATCTAAAATTGAAAAATTAAAGTTTCGTATGAGTTTTGCGGGGTTGGATTATAAGTTGCACTGCTATGATGATACGGGGTTGTCTCAGACGTAAGGGGGTGGGGGTTTGGGTGAGTGAAGCAGAAATATGCCCCTCAATAACCTTTCCAGGTTAAAGTCACCTACCCTTGGCGTAGGCATCTCTTTTCAAAGCACATATGAAGCTGGAATGGAATTTTGGCCGCCAATTCTTCGTTTAGTCAAATCTCAAGAATGGTTTATCTGAATACTTAGTCAGATTTCGTGAAAACTTCGTATTTTGAGTACGTTTTGTGACATTGTCTCATACGCATTGCATGTTTTAAACACACCAGATCACACGACAGAAAGAATATCTTCACGAAGAATGCATGAAAATACGATACAATAACTGGAAGTGAAAATTCAATTTGGAGATTCATATGGAGTCATAAGGTCAACAACCCAACTCACCCCCCCCCCCCCCCCCGTGTACCTATGAAAATTAAAATATATTCAGTATTTTAATTTTATTTATTCATGAATTCAGGTAATTTTTTGTATTCAACCACATTTGACAGCTGATGAATTGATATTTGGAAATCTATACTCTTTTCTAGCGTACCTTCCCATAAAACAATAACTAAATACTTCAAAATACTACCGTATTTTATGACTATTTAATGTTAACAGCCACACATAAAGGTGTGCTTTAATAAAAGGGGGAACAATCGGTTTGTTATCCAATGTATTCATATCATCAGTTGTCGTTCTTTACCATTTTCAACCTATGGCAAGAATATAAATGACTGAACGTAGCAAGAAATCAATGTCTATGACTGTTATACACATGATTGTATTAAATGTAAAATGAATTTAATAATAACCTGCATTATCAGCTTCTTGTTTATCTTTCCTTTATTTCGTTCATATTGACATGTTTACATATTTGTATCAGTATGGATGATAAACAATGTATTGGCAAATTTCTGAATTTTACTTGAATTAACCCTTTGTATGTCCACTTCCAGTGATACAACGCTCCTAATTATTTTATAAATATACTGGTGACATAAATAATGATAACTTAATTTGACATCGGTCTTAAAGAAGAAAAAGGTTGACTTTTTTAATGTTTATAAAGACAATATCCACCCAACTGATATCCTTCATGTAGGATTACTTAACGTTTTATTAATATGTTTTAGATATAATCAATGTTTTGATATTGCAAAATTAACAGGATCGAAACATAGTAATATTTTAAAATTGAATTTCTTTAGATCTGAAGAGTAGACATAACTGATAATTGGTGCTATGTAGCACACACAGTGCTTTATCAACCATTTATGTTGCATTAACAGATAAGTTCATAACGGTTCTAAAATTTGACTTTATAATTCGTAGGATTGTTCTCAAGAAATTTCCATTTCCATGCTTTCTAACTATCTTATAATGCGGCTATTTTTGTCATAATTATATACTAAAGGACTTTGAGCACGCACGCATTATTAAGAGTGTTATCACAACGACGGCACTAATAATAAAAATATATCCATACACATTTGTTTTATCCTTTATTTTTGCTATCAATTAGAAACAATATATTTTAACTTAATTTGATAATAAAGAAATTAATCGCATGATAATAAACGGTGCCCTAAAAATCGAAAGTAACATTTTTAACAATGAAACTTCACTGTTACTGTAAAGATGTGTTCTTATTTACATCCCGAAGATATGTCACACGTTTCAACTTAATAATGATAATAATAATAATAATAATAATCTTCAGTAGTTTTCAAGATTGATTGGCACGCAGACTTCAATAAAAAAAATCATAAGTTCACAAAGGGCTATAGGATGGTTATTGGCCGTGTATGTTGCTCTCCAGACATGTATGAACTAACAAATAAATATCTTTTAAAAAGATGCAAGTTAAACATTAACCAGTGTTCCACTGACGCCGACACAGGGATAAAAAAAAATAGCATATCACCACTTTGCTTCGAAAAGCCGAGCTAAAAGGGAAAAATATAATTATGTTAAAATTTAAAGCTGAAATATTTGAAGAATTATAATTTTGAAAAGAAAGTCATCAAACTATTTCCCTTTTGAATACTCCTTTTCAAAACAAATAATCAAAGAGGAATCAATATTGTTGTTTCTATAATAAGATGTTTAATTAAAACAAAGATTTCTCACATAAATCTTACATTGAATCATATAAAATATAAACAGCATTGTAAAAAGATAAACAATACACTGTATTCAACATAAAAACATGCAGATAAAATAAAGTTCCATAAAAATGTTGTTAATATGAGGCTCCACATCTGTCACATCTTTTCTCCATCAGGAGGAAACAACACAGAACGCCAAGTGGGAAGAAACAAATTGCCAGAATGATACCAAGTGCAGTAAAACTATCAGATACATGGCCAACCTGAACAAGGAAATAAAATTAAAAAAACATTACAAATTTGAAGGCATGAAGTTCTTATAGTTATAATATAAACTTATTTAAAATAGAATTAAAGATTTAAGAAACGAGGTCCTCAAATTATGAATGTACTACTTTTTTTATAAAGAATGTAATCAATGCTCTACTCTACACAAAGAAAGGAGGTCTTATTCTTTTCTATCAATGCAACTTCAACCTCTAAATGTTAAATTAATACGTATAATATATATTGAAACTTAATTTGAAAAATATAAACGCCTAAGAATACTATACTAGTAAATCAATTTACCCCACATGCTCGACAACCACCAACAGCGACGACTTGTTGCTGCGGTTGTGTAACAACTACTACATTTGAAGATTGATGATGTTGTGGAGGCGGGCCGTATCCCTGCTGTGGAGGCGGGGCATAACCCTGTTGTGGAGGCGGAGCATAGCCCTGTTGTGGTGGCGGGGCATATCCCTGTTGTGGAGCAAATCCTGGTTGAGGGGGATAACCTTGTTGCTGGTAGGCTTTGTTGCATAAAACAAAATAAACAACGGTTGACAATTGTGCAGAAGTGAAAATACAAATATAATGTCACGTCATTGCTTTAGTAAATAACATAGAAATAGAATAATTAGTTTTCTCTGCAGCCATACATTTATTCTAAGACAGTCGTCAGATGTCTTACATATGAAATAACTAATCACTGCATGTTTGATTTATTTTGATGATGGATATTGAGATATGAAGACATTTTAGATAATTTGATGGCGTGTCAAAATGGTGTGAGTTCACCTTTTGAGGTTTAAGTGTTTAACCAAGATAGATAACATTTTACAATAAAAATTGACATGCTTAAATTTATTTACGTAGAGGAAGTTAAGATATTAATGCAAACAGTTGTTCTAATGTTTTATCATGAACTATGTGACTCTATACTTACGAGGGGGAGGCCCGTCTATTTTCGACATATTTAATTACTGTACAGAAAATTCTCTGAAATTAGACAAAATTTTAATTATAACATAAGCATTTGAAAATATTTAACTGCTGGAAACTTAATGATTTAATGAGAATGTTTAAGTGTAAATAAATTTTTGTTATGTATACATGTATAATGATTTGTCTAGCCAATACAGCTGTTTACTCAATTTAAGTTTATTAATATTACGATACCTTTAAAATTCCTTATGAAAAGTTCTTTATTCAAACACATATTCAGCTGGGCAAGGCTTAAAATCAAAACCTTTGCTGTGCGGGTTTATAAAATGAAAAGTAACAGTACAGAAACGTTTCAGTATTTAAATACATTACAGTGCGTCCACGTTTTAATGCTCGGATAAAAAATTAATATACTTATCTTCATTGCTAGGATGTAATTTTGAAATAAAGTGACGTGTGATGATCGAGATTAAAGGTTATCAGCCGACAAACATATACGCTTGATTTATCTTTACCTTATTGTTGTGAATTCAATACTATGATTGGAAAATAACAAACAATCGTTATAAATTGACCAGTCTTAACATTGTTTTGTGACATAAACTTGACTATGTTAAATGTTATAGTATATGTACAACATAATTTTATATGACTTAAATATGTAGGTTTTGAAGAGGTTATATGTAATAATGTGTAAACTTGAAATATAATATGTTTACTTTTAATGAGAATCTGTTAAATATGTCTAAATTTAATATCTGTGCATTAGGAGCGTATGACATCAAATTCAATCGAATGAAATATCTTATATCATTATTAAGAGAAAGTATTATTGTATACTCGTACATTGTACCATATCAACATGTATTCCTATTCAATAATACACTTTTACCATCTATAGTTCTGCTTCACTATTTTTTCCGCTCAATAAACAAGTATATAGACATGTATTCAACTATTATGCTAGTTAAAATTACAAATCATCATGAAATAAACAATATAGCTAAAGATTATTTAAATGTTTGGATTTTTATTAGTTGATGTCAATTAATGGTGGAACCAGATTAAAATAGGTCAAAACTAACCTTTAAACCCCTTTTATAAGTCCTTTATATACACTTTCTGTAATTTAGTACACTATGTATTGAATTTACATTGGTTGACTCCTAGTCATGTGGATTTATTGTTGTGTGATAAGTTACCGTACTGTTCATAAAATTAGCTCAGTCCCGGATGCAGACTGGTTTACACAACAAAGTCAATGTGTCATGACCTTAATGTAATAATTAACATAACAATAACTGGTCGCAAAGTAAAATGTAGATAACCTATTATTATGTACGTGTATATCCTCTATATGTCATAAGTGTACTCGACGGCCTTCAGTTTTTCTTTAGGTTAAATATGTTATTTTTAGACCAATCGTTTCATATAATTGGCAAATTAAAAGAATTTAGGTGGAAAATGAAATTTGCAGACGATAAAATACATTAATAGTAAGGAATCCCCTTGACACCTCTTATCTACCGGGCTGCTTTCTACGGACGTCAGTTGCGCGTTATAAAAAGCCCTCGAGAAGCTGTTGTTTAGAAGGCTGTACAGTGATATTTTGCACTTTTCCAAGATGAAATTACTGAAATAATTGGTTTGAAACAATATAGAATTGTTTTTCCAACAGAAAATAAGACTGAAGGCCGCTTTCAAGATATCAAAGCTTGTCTCGCTAAAAGGCCAAGAAAATGACAGAGCAATGTGTCATTTTATGGCATTAGTCTTTAGATAAATCAGTTGATATATAGAATCTGGTCAGAATACACGCATGTGCAGTTTTGGTTGACGATACTCAATGTGAAGTTTTCATATATTAATATAAATGTGTTTTTTCTTTCGTCTGATAACATGTCACTTTTATATCAGTTTCGTTGTTGCCTAGGTTAATTTAAAACAATTATTGATGAGTTTAATTAAAGTAATAATCTTGAAATTGTTATGATATAATTTCTAAATTACTCATGTATGCGTGTAATTAAAAAAAGCATAATCTAATTTAGATAGAGGGATAATATCACTGCATCATTATTACGAGTATTTATTGTTCATTGTGTATGATTTATTGCGAGCACAAACACCTATCATTCCCGATGAATGTATGATTATTTACAAGTGAATTTAGCTCATGAAGTAGCAGTGAACTGTACGCAGAACGGCAGTATCACACACATTTGAGCCGCGTCACGACAAAACCAACATAGTGCGTTTGCGACCAGCATGGATCCAGACCAGCCTGCGCATCCGCGCAGTCTGATCAGGATCCATGCTGTACGCTATCAGTTTCTCTACTTGTAAAAGGGTTGGTAAGCGAACAGCATGGATCCTGATGACACTGCGCGAATGCGCAGGCTTGTCTGGATCCATGCTGGTCGCAAACTCACTATGTTGGTTGGCGGCTCATTTTTATTTTGTATAACTATGGTAATCACTTCATGTGAGATATCTTCCTGGTTGTCATATTTCACGGTTGTATTTCATTTTATGTTTAATAGCATACAAGTCGTATTTGTAGTAAATATTTAAACAATGTTAGAATACCTGTTAAGGTTATACCTGCTTCGTTTATATTATAAATAAATAAACATTTTGACAAGTAGACAAGTAGAGTATATTGGTCACGTGACTCAAATAGCGTGGGATGGTTACATCCGGATGTTGAGTATCATCATCATGTGACGGAGGGAATTAAAACATTTTCGTTATTTAAAAAAAATTATCGTTTATTTAGATCTACACTTTTTTGCACAGTAAGAACAATCAAATTTATGGAAATCTATTATTCAGGATTTGTCAAGTTGACATTTTGCTGTCGAACGTTCCAGTGCTGAGCCTTTCTGTATTCCTTTCTGTGTGTGTCGTCCTTGATCACTAATGCATTAATGATACAACCGATTCGTGAAGTATTTCATTTGTTTCCTGTATTACTTGATCTATTTTCCTTCTTTACTATTCTAATTTTAATTGTACTATGTATGGTTCGATGGTGGTTTTATTGTTTTAGTGTCCCATTTTCCGCCCTAGTGACTATGGTTTTTGTGGTAATGTTTTGGTGATCATTGTTGGGGGTTGTGTTCCGTTAACAAAGTGCTACTTTTGTTGGTCTTTGTATTTATATGTGTTCCTGTTCATAACAGACAATGAACGATGCAACATCTCTCATACCCCATAGCACCGGCTTAGCAGTGCTAAACGATATTAGTCGATGATCCCGAAGAATTAAAATATATTAAGACACAGCTGTGTGGTATTGACCCATCACATCACTTAACATCTGCTGTAGATGTTCCGTTACAAATGATATACAACAATATGACTTTCAAATAATTTATCATGATTTAATTTATTACTATTTACATATCTGTCAAATAAAAATCGAGCTAAAATCAAGAAGTCTCACACGTCCATCTACTCGGAGTTTCTGTATATATATAGTGATATAAAAGCATATTTTTTTTTGGTATTTGCGACATTATAATATATGCACATAGCAATGTTAGGTGGATATTGGATTTTTTTCCCAATGTGATATAAGAAAACAACAATGTTTATAACAATGATTTCAATTGTTTATGAACTGTCAAAAGCAATATTTGAGCCGTGTCACGACAAAACCAACATAGTGCGTTTGCGACCAGCATGGATCCAGACCAGCCTGCGCAGTCTGATCAGGATCCATGCTGTTCGCTATCAGTTTCTCTACTTATTATAGGGTCTGTAAGCGAACAGCATGGCTCCTGATCAGACTGCGCGAATGCGCAGGCTGGTCTGGATCAATGCTGGTCGCAAACCCATTATGTTGGTTTTGTCGTGACGCGGCTCATTTATAGTATGAGTATAAGAAAACAGTTGTTCAGTAGGTAACACCACATCTGTCACATCTTTTCTCCATCAAGAGAAAACAACACAACACTCCAATAGGGAAGAAAAGAATTGCCAGGATTATGCCCAGAATTGTGAAATTGTCAGACACGTGACCAATCTGGAAAAAAAATCATATTTGGTGTAATTTATTTCGGTTGTATTAGGGCATTAATGAAATATATTTACAATATAATTTGCAGCCACGTCCAATGATACAAATCATATTGGTTCAAACTAAAGATAATTCTTACAAATTGTTAAAGTATGAAAATCAGGTTTAACATGCACACACATTTGCTAATGTTCATTTAAGGGGGTGAATATGAAATATTTCATGATCATAAAGTGCGAACGAAGACAGTGACCTTCACCCCTGAAGCTGGTAGAAAGGTAAAGTTTGGTGATTATTATAGGAAATATGTTTTGAATTTCAGAAATCATATTTAGAGCACACCGTAAGCCTAGCATCCCCAGCTGTTTAAAAGTTTCACTTTTTAATTGACACTTGTTCTTTTCAGATTCCTAAAGTAAAGGTGATTGATGACCTTTTTTCTGTTTTACAAAGATCTTCCGTC
Organism: Ruditapes philippinarum; assembly: GCF_026571515.1. NCBI lineage: Eukaryota > Metazoa > Mollusca > Bivalvia > Venerida > Veneridae > Ruditapes > Ruditapes philippinarum. Next base: position 50,480 of record NW_026860903.1, read on the forward strand.
TGTTACAGGTAAACATACTCGCATTCGAAATCATACCGTTGTTAGCATATTACAACATAAATGTTTGATATTTATTAGAATTTATTGGGTAGAATTTGCCGTTATTTTGTTTCATGTCAAAGATCTCATTGACTTTTCTTAAAATTAGATTTCTTTTAAGTTGTTAAGTTCAATTTTTTTATCAAACGTTAATAGAATGTTTTTCCCAGTCTAACGCGTCACACATGACGGGTGGCTGCATCTATTCAGGATATTTCAAGTTGTGCAAATGCATGACAATTCAAAAAAAGATATGACCATTTACAAAAATCTCTAGACAAAAGCTTACAAAGTACTACTATAATCAGAACAATAATTCGATATTCAACCACGCGCAAAGTCAATCTCTAAATGAAATTTGATGTAAACTATTTCCTTATTGAAACAGACATTCGAACGATGGCATTTTAATCTAGTACCATTAGTATTGATATAAGTTTAAAATTCATTGACAATGCATTTTAAGATTCAACGAGTCATAACGAAATTAATATTTGTCGAGCATTGTTTCCTTATTACAATAAATATTCATGCTGAGTTTTTTTTAAATCCATAAGTAAAATATAGCTAAAAATGGACATAGAGGTTCAGGACGGAAGGACTAACGGACAACAGACGATGCAATTTCAATATCCCCTATTCCGATTTTATTGGCGTGCGATAATAAAGAGCATTAACATATTTGGGTGCATCTCATATAGAGCTATCTATATCATATCAGCTTAAATGAGCTTAAATCTGTATTGTTCTGTGGCAATATACAGTATATTTACAGTCATATTTGTTTTGAGCGATACAGAGATTATAAGTCAAGAAGAAGAAGTACTATCTAGGCATTTGTCTTCACAATAATAACCTAATGCTGTTAAACAACTTTCAATGAAAGTGAAGGTCAATCTGTTCGTTCGCTTTTATGATCAAGTGAGGTCTCAACATAAGCTTATTGTACATCAAGTTCGATTACAAAATTTCATTTTTAACTCTAGTTATCAAAAGAAAACCATTTTACTATTTTAGTATCAGTAACAAATATTGACCTTAGCCAAAGGGGGGGGGGGCATATACCACGTTTGATTTCAATGTCTCATTCCTAACTCATATTTAGTTACCCTGGCCTTGACCTTATGCCAAAAGCTTTCCCATGCCAGGTCTCTACAATCGCCTGCTATATACCAAGTTTGTTCTCTAGTTATTGGTTATCTAGTTGTATTCTTTTTGTGCAAGAGATAAATATTTCAAATTGATCACGTAAAATGAGCTTAAAAAATATAGAGTAAAACAATGATTAAGAGTTTACCCCACAGTGTGAACACGTTCCTATAGCAACGACTTGTGGCTGTGGCTGCGCAACAATAACATTAGTTGTTCCATAACCAGGCTGTTGCTGATATGCTGAAAAATAACATTGTCTGGGGTTTTCTCTATAATGTTAAGTGCAAAAACAAGTATACCCTTCCATTTCAAGGATGAATATTACAAGGGATAATAACGCTCGTTAGGTTAATATAGAATGACTTAAGTTCTATATGAGAAGTAGTTTAAAGTTGTGATAAAAACGCTCATTTGTTTAAAAAGTTTTTTCCGAAGATCCTTCATTTGCTACTTTCCCTATCACCTGTTTAGAGACATCGACTTTATTTATTCATTTAGTTAAATACTATAGTAGCAAATTTAATTTTGTAGGGTATTTGAAAAGTGTATTTGTCCATATAACTTGTATAATACTGTTCGAGTACTTTGAGCTGGTGATGATGTTAGGCTTTTCCGTAGGACTTCTCTATGCCTGATAACAACCAGCGTCCCGAATATCGTACCGTCCGAGCGTATAACAAAATGTACTTGAGTATGATACAAGTACCGGATCAAACTATTCTAGCATGATAAATGTATAATATCAATTTCATTTAACCACAAATATATGATATGTTATCATTTTTATCTTAGCAGGGATGATTGATTCACCAGTTTCTTTGGTATCATTTAATGGGAAGGGTTCAATTATTATAAAGGTAGACTAGTTACTACATTATAATACTGCACGTTTGCAACGTCGCTTTACATTGGATAATCGTGATGTTTATATGTTTTTTTTTATAATACTGCACGTTTGTAAGGTCATTTTACATTAGATAATCGTTACGTTTATATAGTTTTAAATACACGCCTGATGTCAATTTTCTAAAAAAATCTCACTTTTTCTCAAAAAAGTTTGCTGCGTAATAAATTCGTTATAAATATTCTTGACAGGTTATATGACCGTAAATAAACGGTAGGGGCTCGGGTTATATTTCCAAACAACAGTTTACATAGAGCCATATAACATTTAAAAAATCTTTATAACTAATAATATACAATGCTGCTGTCAATTTATTAAGACATCACATTTTTTCCAAAAAAAAGGAAAGAAATATGCCGTATTAAAAATCGTTATAAATATTCCTGACCTGCTTTATGACCATATATAAACGGTTGTTTGCAATATGACCGTTCGGTCAGATTGGGTCATATAACCTGTCAAAAATCTTTATAACGAATAATCTACTTGTCACATATAAACATCCTTATATTAACATGTTGTGATGTCCTGTAATGCCTTGTTGTTATATAATCATTGCATATTGGGCGTTTGTGATTATAGCTACATGTACAATGTAACATGTACGGGTAAAGACAGTTCATGAACATATGCATTGAAAAATTATTCTTACCTGGAGGATTTCCTATTGGTTGTGACATATTGCACGTCGTCTATGTGTATCTACAAAGGAAATGTAAAGTAAAATATTTAAACTGGTGTGAAATTTTGAAACATAAAACTTCTTTCAAGGTGATAAGGAAGTTAAATTTCGTATGCAACAACCTAGCGGTGTGGAATTTTAGGAAGAAGATGGGAAAATTCCAGCCCACACAAATTGACGAGAAATCGAGGCCGTTTAGGGATTTATTTGGCAATATTTTCAAGAAATATGTAGACACACATATAGGTATTTCGTTTTATATGCGTTCATGGCAATGGTCCAGTTTCAGCTCAGTTTTTATTAAACCAAGGCATATGATATGCAACTAGTTATAACAAACAAATGAACAGAAAATAAGTCAAAAATCAACAAATATCACAATAAAAGAATAAAATTTATTATAACAAGCTAAATTAACAAAAAATAGGAGATCATATTGTTCATTTCAACTACAGAATTCAATATTACATGTATTTTACATTGTAACAAATGGGAACGGAGAATGAGAAGTATTTTCTAAATTTTAACATAATGTTTTTACAATATAAGGATAATTATATATATAGCAGAATGTTTTATCACAACTATTCATTTATCTGTCAAGTGTGGTCAAGTTTAAAAATATTGGGATAAATATAACAATTAAGGAGCAGAGATTTACGTCTAATGTCATTAAAGTACGAACATTCAAATAAGTAGTGAAATTCATCACCAATTGCTTGATACGGACATAAGGAACAGAGTCTATTATTATGATCAATTGCCAAATGTCTGCATTTTTCAATTGGTAATAGGTGAATTATTTTCTAAATTTACATAAATATTTGCCTATGTCAAATGGAAGTATATCTAGATATTTTTCAAAACAATGAGTATTTTTATATGTACGATACACTAAGCACTTGTTTTATCAAATTTTATAAAAATGATTGTAAGGACTTTAAACTCGATTTTTGTGTGGCCTTGGTCAATGTGGTTCTGTATATTCTTTCAGATGAACACAAAACTGGATAATGTTACTGGCTGATTAGACTGATTATATATAGTGTAATTCCGTATTAATGTGTTTGTGTGATATGGATGATTTGACAGTCAAATTTTTACAAATGAAGGGGAAGGGTATTCTTTCTTAAATTTGTGGGAGGGTTAGGAAAGTTGTTTTTCTTTTCGTCTCTCTTTATTTTAACAAAAAGGGAATATATATACTTGATATAAATTAAATTTCAAGGAAAACTATTTTTCCTAGAAGGAAGACACCTGAAAATGACACATGTGTACGACAATGTTTCAAGGTTTGAACAAAAGCACAAACATATATGTTTACTAAGTGAACGTCAAATATAAATACGTAAAATTTACAACATAGAAATTCATGTTGGCGTTTAATCCGATAACTTGAAAGTAGTTGTTAAATGAATTTAAAGATGATGTACAAAATTTTTAATATTTTATAAAATGCAAAAATAGTGCTTGTTTTCATAAATTGAAAACACATACCTTGAGATAATTTAAAAATATTCCCCCTCCGATGTTTACTTCTCGTGTATGTACTAGACAATATATACTTGTAATAAAACACAGATCATGTGACTGAGCCTTATAGATTACCGTAATCTACATAATCAAATTCAAGTGGTGAAACTTCTTCATGTTTTAACTTGTTCTTCTGTATCTAATTTGATTACTATTAATATAGAAAGTTTATATAGGTCTTCTTTTAGGTAGGACAACTTCAGTAAAATCTAATTTATTCGGCTCTAAATAATGCTCCGCTTTTAGATCTGACCGTGACCAAATACGAAGTCCAGAACAGCGAGCTTTCATAATTTTGAAAGCGATGTGGTTTTTGATTTTGACCCTGGGAAAGCCAATACTTAGTGAGTAATTTTTACGATTTCGAGAGCAAACATGGCGTTGTCCATATAATCTACAGGTAAACTGGCAAAACAATCTTGCCCATTAAAAATTGACTATTATTTCAAGTTAATTTGTTAAAAATTGCTTCAAACATTTTTTGCATATCAAAAATCAACATTTTCTTTAACTTCCACGGATAACGGTATTTTGATACTTCTTCTAATGCCTATAGAAACCGATTTGATTGCATGGCTAAAATAGCTTAAGATCAGTAGCATAATACAGATTGTAAACCCGCGACAGTTTTTTTTATTTATTTGTTGTTGTTATTATTGTTGTTGTTATTATTATTTTTATTATTATTATTATAATTATTATTATTATTATTATTATTATTATTATTATTATTATTATTATTATTATCATTATAAATATATTTCAATATTGTTTTGGTAAAGTTTCAAAACTGTCTTATAATCGCCGTAGAATTTTTACAAAGGAAGTCATGAACAGGAAGAAGGTAAAAAAAGTTTATTTGCATATTTACGGTAATTAGAAATATTATCTTCCTGTTTATGTTTTATTCATTGTGTTCATCAAGGTTACTCATTATGTGTGGTTTCATATTAAATCGATTTTTGGCAATATACCACTCCATATTTGATAAGAGTTAGGATAAGTATTTAGTGTATAAGTGTGCCAAACAGGTGTAACAAAAAGTGGCCCTCCTCCCTTTAAGTTGAATTATTTAAAATTAGGACATGAATAAGGCCCTGCTTTACAACAGTCGCATTGTTTTAGTTTTCATTTTCGGGGGTTAAGTGTCAAGCTTATCTGGACAATTTTGGAAGAATGTCCTCTGAAATGATTTCTGCGGAAAAAAGACTAACCAACACTTTATGACAATACAATTTTCAATTAATATTATCTACGTAGAATTCTTGAATTAAAACTAGAAATGGAATCACGTACGTTTCTAATATTGATTAAGTGAGATTATGAGATTTTGATTTATATTCGCCACCTATACCCAATAAAAGAATGTATTGCATGTGCAAGCTGGCAGCGTTTGGTTTATGCTTTATATCTTATCTATATAGCTAGATTGCTCAATTGTCTATAAAAGCATAAACAATATTGATGATTATAATTTAAAAGCATGCAAAAGGTTTATAACACAAATCAACTAATATAAAAGTTCAACTCTGTGTCTGAAACAAAGCAAACAGTACATATGGTCCTGATTTCATAGCTGTAGCTCATAATACAGTTAGTTGGTAACATTGTCAAAATTTAGATCATAATGATATCAAATAAGGCATGTGGTCCAATTTGCAAGGGTGTAGATCCGAATACATGAAAGTATGTCGATAAGTCAAATAATCTAGGTCAACTTATATCAAATCGGGTCATGATTCCAACAATCAGACAGAGGTCAACAAGACAATGATTCTGTGTACAATAATGACAAAGATTTTGAAATATAGACCCAAAGGTGGGGTCAATTAACATGTAAGTTCTAGGCCTCGCAGTTATCGGTGAAACAACTTTTTTCTCCTATATTACTTTAAGTAAAATCAAGTGGTCCTTAGGCAGTGTAGGGTAATGATTAACGAACTTGGCATTGTTTCTCTATAGAATGCTACACACCAAATATATATGGTCCAGACATTGGAATTGGGAGAAAAAAAATTAATAAATGTTCAATCAAGTAACTTCCCAGGGTTGTGGGAAATGATTAGAGATCCACTATATGATGTTCATAAAAATCAAATATGTGAGCTTTACGCTCAGAGAGAATTAGATTTTATTTAGGTTTTCCTATATTAAATCAAATGACCATCGGGGCGGGGCAAATTTTAAACACCGCGTCATGACTTTGATATACTTGATAAAGGTCCAATAGACAACTTTACACCAAACATATCAGGTCTAGGCTTTATGGAATCAATTTTATGTTTTTCCTATATGATTATGAGAGTAAAACGATAGTGTTATAAGTTGAACAATCTTGGTATACCATTAGCTGATGCTGAACTATAATTATCTAAGTTGTAGGCTTTGTGCTTTTTAGTCCCTCTGCCCTAGATATTTAATAGACATATTTGAATAATATTGGTAGAACTTCATGCCAGGAACATTTCAGCCAAGTTTCATAAATTTTGACATAGTGGGGTCGAGGTTTCAAAAGAGATGTCGTTTGAATTTCCAGGTCAACATTAAATGGTTCTTGGGCCTTATTTTGTCCATTTTTCTGTTTCTTTTTATGACTTATTTTGGCATAAATAGAAGACACTTTGATGTTCACATCTTAAAAATTATTGTCCTCAAAAGACGTGCGGTAATAATACAAATAAAACGTAGCTCAATAACGATCCGAAAGTAAATATTTTTTGTAACTAATTTAGTATATCAATTTGCGGCTGTAATCAGTACATTAAAATTTTTAATGTCCTTAATATTTTTACTTTAATACTCGACAAGTTACATAATAATCGTTAATGCTTCCTGAATGCACTACAATTTTATCAATAATAGATAGCGTCTAATTAATTACAATACGTTAAAATAGCTGTTATATTTTTCAACCCTCATTTTCTTAAAGGCACATTTAAATAATTAAACAAATTTACAATTATTTTTTTTGTCTAAGAAATATTGGCGACAAGATATGAACAACAAATAACTGATATCAAACATTTCTGTTGTAAGTTGTGAAGTTCTTGAGTTTGTTAACATTTCAACAGTGTGCCCTTATAAATATGATAGCTATGTACCATGCAGTTATTAAAATGATGAGATTTTGCATTAGTTTTCAATTCCTTTAGTCAGTATTACTTTATGTCCTGTGATTTCAACTAAAGAATTCTCGCCCCTGTTTACATATAATAAACCGATATTGTTGGGGGGAAGGTATTTAATGTGCACATGGCTGTAAATAACCGTAACAATTTACAAAACGTAACAGTGAACTGCTTGTAGATGCTGGTGGGATAAGCCGAAGCCAACCAAAGACAGATATACCGCACACAAATAACATATTAAACAGTAAAAGTGATATATAAGAACGGCCTTGCCGAAACCCTCAATTAATTTAAAACTTTTCAGTTGTTGACACATGACGTTTTCTTTTTGACCAACATCGTGACCATATGGAGAAAGTATTATTATTGCTATGTAATTCATGTTGAACCATGATCAAGTAAAACTTATATTAAAAATGTGGTTAAATTGGTGGGATTGATTGTTTAATCCTAAAACGCTATTGCACCATTATTGTGTTAACTGTTTAAATAATTTCTCCTTCTATTTGATTAACAGTAAGTAGAATTTTTGCTAAACTATTTTCAATTTTACTAGATTCGAGTCTCCAAAAATTGGCTGAGGAGAATATATCTTTGGGGTTTTTTATTTGGATTTCGAAAAGCCAAAAATACTTTTGATTTTACTTTTGTTTTGAAAAAGGGTGATCCCTCGGAAGCATTAATCACAACAAAATTACATGAAAATTGCAGGGTCGCTTTGATTAAGTCTGTATATGAGGGATGAAAAGTGCCACTTCCCTCATGCCCCCTAGCATCAACATGGCGGTACTCAATTTTCAACTCTTTAACAGTGCTGGAATCAAAGATAGCAAACCCCGTTTGCTTAAATGTTTCAGAAAATTACGTAAGTGAAAAACCATGTGTTCGAGCTAATGAACTAAGACTAAGAGCTATTGAACACGCTTTTTTACTTGGGGACTATACACCGCTTTTTATGGAATGGCGCAAAAGTGTCAAATTCAAGATGCCATGATAACCGCCACATCTGCAGATGTTTCTGGATTCAAAATTACACCACTTTCATATTTAAATATTGAAATAGAGAGAGAAATAGATTTCTTAAAAAGTCTGAAACGGCGAAATTGAAAATGTTGCAGGTTCGGTTTGATTGAGCCTGTTCATGGACAGTACTGGAAAGTGCAAGCTATTATCCACGCCTCCTAGCACAGGCTTAAGTAGTATTCAACATTTGAATATATAATCGTAAAATTTTGAATAAAGAAACATCCGCAGAGGTGTTCATACGGCGGTAATCATATATTCGTGAATTCTGCTTAAGCCGGTGCCAGGAGGCATTGACGTTAGTTTGCACTTTCCAGTACCGTCCATGCTTAATCAAACTGAGCCCTGAAACTTTTACAATGATGTCGTTTTTGGAGTTCTTTAGGGATAAAGACCCATAAGGCCCGTAACTCTAGCCTGAAGTGTGACTGAATAAAAGCCTTTTTGATCTTCGAAAACTCATGGTTACAGTTTTGCGTACAACACCAATTTCGAAGCTATTGTATCTTTTCATTTCTTCAAGACTCGAACCAGTAAACCCGCAACCAAAAATATCGAAGCGTATGGAACGCCATAGCTGCCTCATGTTGTTACATTTCGTTTTATTTTTCCCTATGAGCATCTTATTATGTATAATAGAAGTGTTGGCTTGCCAACGTTTTATGAGAACCTGTCTTAACGAAGTCTTGTTAGGTCAAATATTCATTTTCTCTTGCCCAAACGTAGTGCTGACTTGTCTAAACACTGTCTTATTATTTGAAAACGTCATGTTATCATGTGCAAATCCGGTGTTAACATGCCGAATGGAAGTCTTACTATGTCTAACATGCACGCCATCTTTTCGAATTAAGATTTCAATATGTCTGAACACAGACTTGTTTAAATGTTGTGTTGAATTGTCTTGAAATTGTCTTATCATGTGGAGCAGTAGTGTTATCTTGTCGGAAGTTGGTGTCATCTTGTCCAAATAAAATCCTGGTATGTTATGACACTATTGTATTATGTTATACTGTCGTTTTGTCTTGTCCAAATGTGGTATTGACTTGTCTAAACACCGTCACATTTTGTCAGACTGCCATGTCATTGTGTTCAAATTCGGTGTTATCTTGCTTAAAGAATGTCTTTTATGTCAAAATAGCATGCTGTCTTGTCCAACTGTGGTGGTAATTTGTCTAGAAATTGTCTTATTATGTGAAACAGTAGTGTTATCTTGTCGGAACTTGGTGTCAACTTGTCAAACTCATGTCTTATTATGTCGGCTAGTAGTGATATCTTGTTCAACCGTTATATTGACCTGGCTGAGTGCTGTCCTGTTTTGTCAAACTGTTATGTTGCTTTGTATGAGGTGGTGTTATTCTGTCTTATTGTGCCAAAACATCATGCTTACTTGTCTAAAACTGTTGTAATCATGTCTATAAAATACTTATTATGTGAAATATTAATGTTGACTTGCCAATAAATTGTGTTTGTTTGTGTAAAAGTTATTTTATTATGTCAAACAGTATTGTTGGCTTGTCGAAAGATGGTATTGACATGTCTAAACACTTCCTTATTATCTCAGATCGTCATGCTATTTTATCCAAACTTTATGTTAACCGGCCTAAACACCGTTTTATTATGTGAAATAATGATGGTATCTTTACAAATTATGGTTATGCACTGTTAAAACGCTATTTTAATTTGTTAAACTGTCATGCAATTGTGTCCAAATGCAGATTCAACTTGTCTATATTCGTCTTATTATGTCAAATAGTCATATCATCTTGTCGAAAGTGGTGATGACTTTTCTAAATTTACTAACTTTTTGTCAAAGTGTCATTTTATTTTGTCAAGGTTCAGTGTTTATTTTACTAAACATCGTCCTTTTATGGCGAAGTATCATTTTTCCTTTTCAAATGTGGTGTTTACTTGTTGAAACACAGTATCATTATGTAGTACAGTGGCGTTAACTTGCCAGTTTATGACGTAAACATGTCTACACGCCGTCTCATTATGTCAGATAATCGTGTTATCATGTCCAGATGCAATGTTGTCAAAATTTAGTATCACGTGACCAGAGCCCGTGCTGAGCGTTAAAGATAGAGCAAAAAAGGTAACGGGACAGTTTAGCAAAATCAGACAGCGCTTTCTCAAGATTGAACTAAATTTGAACAAATTAACACAATTATTAGACATAATAAGACTATTTCTGTGCTTTACAAGAAAACATCAAATTTCGAAAATATAACACTTCTGTTTTACATGATAAGAAAGAGTTTAGACAAGTCATTACCACATTCGGCAAGATACCGCAATTTTTTGACTTTATAAGACTGAGTTTTAACCAGTCAGACAAAATAGCATACAGTTTATCATAATAAGGCATGATTTAGCCCAGTCAACACCCCATTTTGGCAAGATAATTCGAATATTTGATATAAAAAGACAACTCAGTATTGTACATTGGCAAATTAACACAGTTGTTTGACACAATCAGACAATGTTAAGGCATTTAAACACCGTATTTTGACGAAATTCCATGACAGTTTGATAAAATAAAGCTGTGCTTTTACAAGTCAACACCAAGTTACGACAAGAGAACATTACTGTTTCAAATGATCAGACAGTCTTTTGACAAAACAGCTCCACAATTTGACCAAATATCGCGACTAGTTGACATAATATGACACATTTCAGACAAGCCAAAACGACATTTTGACATGATAACACTACTGTTTGAAAAAAATTAAACAATGTTAACACAAGTCAACATCACATTTTAAAGAGATAAGACTACTGTTACGCATAATAATGCAATGTTTAGACAAGTCGTCACATTACAATGGCATTACAACGCTTATATTTGACATAATAAGACGCTTTCTGGGCAAGATCAAAAGAAATGTAATAACATGAGACAGCTATGGCGTTCCATAGAAGCGACTCAGTTAACCAATGTCAAAGTAATATAATAACGACGACGATGGTTGAATATGTTCAGTTAAGAGCAACGTCTGTTACAAATGTGATTCTTATGTCCACACTTGATTTGGACAATCACATTTGTAACACATTAAAACCTGTTACGAATGCGATCCCATGTGTAACAAACGTGTTAAAATGTGATATGTTACGAATATGATCGAACAATGCAGGAACTAACATTCTGATTTCACCATGTTTTGTGAACAAAGTTTACCTGTTCTCTACTCTTTGTTTGAACCTATATATCTTAAAGAATATGTACTAAGTCTAAAAAATATTCCAGGAAACAAAAAACTTGATTTGAATTTCTTAAAATAATCAAATTTTTGGCATGTTTTCAATTTGCCTATGCCAATTTTGAAACAAAAAATGAATATGATCGCTAAAGCGTTGATTGAAAAAGGTAAATTTTGAAATTATAGTGTTTTTAGCTCACCTGACCACGAAGTGGTCATGGTGAGGTATAGTGATGGGGCTATGTCCGGCGTCCGGCGTCGTGCGTCGTGCGTCGTTCGTCGTCAACAATTGGGTTGTTAACAGTCTAGCAGTCACAGTTTTGATCGGATCATCATCAAACTTTGTCAGAATGTTTGTCTCAATGAAATACAGATCGAGTTCGAATATGGGTTATCTCGGGTCAAAAACTAGGTCACAGGAGCTCAAAATAGAAAAAGCTTGTTAACACTCTAGAGGCTACAGTTTTCATCCAAATATTCTGTGTGTGTGTGTTGAGTTTATTTACCCTCGCCACCGGTTAAAAACCATATGGGCGAGCATATGCTTCATTTATTAAAGGGAAAACACTTTATTTAGTTAATGTCTGCATATGTGACTAGTGAGTACAATATTTCCTGCCCCAACAATGCAAAATATTTGCACTGAATGGGGCCGGAAAACGGTGGGATTACATCCCACACTAAGATTAAAAAGCTGTATTTAAAATTTAAACTTAAATTAAAAAGGGGGGAAGACGCTTATACGCGGACGTCTTCTATATAGGGAACAAAAAAAAACCCTAATAATTATGTTTAATGATAGCTTCATTTATTGCAAATCATATTTATAATGTTAAAACAAATATTAAAAGGGGGGAAGACGCTTATACGCGTACGCCTTCTATAACAGACCAACACAGTTAGATTTGTTTATCTTAGTTTTTTATAAACTTTATTTAGCACATGAGAAGGTTTATAAGTATAAACCTTAGCAACACGCCCGAGAACATAGTTCTTTACAAATGGCCATCATTTAATAATTTACTTTTCGTAGGGAGAACAGTGCAGAAACGATTTTGACAGATAGCGCCGAACCACGTTTAGTAGGTAAATTTTGATTGGCCGAAAAATGGTGTGATTTGTATGGCTAATTAGGGATAAGATATGATTGGTTGATAGTAAACAGATTTCATTGGCGCATTTACTATCCGATTTTGGAGCTTAGCTCGAAGAATTTTGTGGTCTAGACCACGTGGTCTCTGTATTGACATTTCTGCACCGTCTCCCATATAATGCTAAAAATAGTAACAACGGTGTCTGTTGGAGACCAACCACGACACCGCTGTTTAAATATTTAAAAACAAGGAGGGGAATAGTACTGATACAATTGGTACATGATCTTATAAGAATAACAATGATATTCAGTAATTATATTGTTATTCTAGACTCTCTATAGACCTATACAAAAAGAATATAGAGAGATAGAAAAATTATACCCTAAAATGGCTATTAATAACTTGCTTGGTTACCTACAATGTGATGAGTACTGCCTTTTAGAGGAGGAAAAAAGCTGCCTCATACTTGTTCTACTCAATGAATTAACGTATGCTCCATTTTTGTCATTGAGTAGATCACAGTATAAACTGTTTTATAAAATATTTGTTTATATGGGTACAATCTGATATGGAGTCTTTGCTAACATTAAGGTTGTCTTTAAGAAAAAAAGAACAGTATTGTAGTCCATAGGGACTTGTTATGCTAGTTTGAAATAGAATAGGACATCCTTAATGTGATGAAGTCCTCTTATTAACATATAAAAGAAGACTTCATACTTGATTGAGCCCTATATAGCCTTTGCTCCATATTATTGAATAGGGCTCAATTTTAACATATAGTATGTTATAGATTGTACCCTATATAAGAATGAATAAAAATAAGAAGATATATGATATATTATATATTTACAAACAGACCAGCTGTTTTATTATTTACAAGGATAAAAAATATAGATAAGAGGTAATAAAATGGAGTCTTTATGTAAACATTGTAGGTATCATGTAGCCACAACCCAATTTTGATTGATCATGTTCCAGGGACAATTAAAAATAGGTGATAGTGTACAGTCAGTATATAAGAAATATGTATTAAAATGTATTAAAAATGTAAATAAATAAGCAATATATAGTTGTCTCAACCGTTAACGGCCACTTTTTAGGACCACTTTTAAAATTAAAAATTACATATAATAAAAGAAACAATAGATTATTTACAATAAAAAGTGTCTGACTGTACACTATACAACTTTAAAAAAATAATTATATTTAATGGAGCTCATAGCTATTATCACAAGAATAGAACAAAATAAAACAATAAAGTAATGATGGAAACACCCATTGCAGGTAATTGGAAAATTTATACACCTATATGGATATACCATATTCTACATTAATAAAACTGGCTCTCTTGGAGCCAAATGATAATTAGTTGAAAATAGAACAATACCAATTAAAGCTATTCATGGAGGAAATATGTACCCAAGGAAGGACAAACCACAAATTACCTTAAAATAGCACCATTAAAATAGGTATTAAATTAATACCAAATTACCCACATACCTATGTGTATTTATACTATATGGAAACAGTTGAATATTTAATTAGGACAGCATTGGGTCAAGTTTCCCTGAGGTACGGCCTGTCCACACGCTCAGTTCAGCCCGCCCCATATCTGTCCCTATCAAAATCTAATTGAAATATTTTATTTTACATTTAAATTCTACTCTGGCACCCAGGTTGGTAAAAGATGTAAACAGATTTCAGTATTTTCATGTACAATGTTGGTTTCCCCTCTGACAGGTTATATTTTTTATGTTTCTATGTATATAATTTCATTCATTACAGTAATTGGGGACACTTTGCCATTTATTTCTTTAAAATTCTTTTGTATTACATTTCATATGTTCCTTAATAGTTGAACTAAGTATGATTATAGAGTAAAACCAATAATAACCCAAAAATTCAAGTATTGGGAGGACAACTCCTACTTATACCAGAAATTTACCTTTTCTAGCTATAATTCTTATTTTCCTCCTATCCTATTATCAAAAATTATCTTAAACTTGTTAAAATTACATATTTATATCCTATATAGATCATGTTATAACCATTTGATCTTATTATGGCCATTGTTAGTTATATCAAGCAGCAAATTGAGAAAATATACTTCATTAATCCAAGTTTGAGTTGCTTCCCTTGTACTATTATCTGAAATTTAGTGATTTAAGTATTAAGTTTTATGTGTCATAGGTAATTGGCCATATCTTCTTTAAAATTTAATGGATTTTGATGGAATTTTCTTTATTATCTCATTAAAAGATTGCTCTTAATTATTATAGTGATGTGGCATTTGTAAATAAAGAACTTTACTTTTTGGGGGAGTTTAAGTTGGTGAAATTTTATAGTTTATTGTTGAAATTGACTATTTACCACATATTAAATATGCTGTATAGGGAAACAACCATAACTTTTTTAATAAACCACATAAAATAATGAAAGTTCTTTTAATTAGACTCTCTTAATGGTGTTAGTTAATTATAATTAATTAATAGTTTGAATATTTCAATTGTATTTGGGTTTAATTTTTGGTTTTACTGGGTCATATTATGTCAATAAATAGAGATTTCACTGATTATCCTAAATATCTCTATTATGAGTAATATACTGTCATAGATGCTAATTAAGCATTTTTTTTTCTAAAACTAGCTTATAATCAAGTTTTTAAATCTAATGGTTTGAGTTACCAATTAGCCATTAATAGAAATTGGATACTTATTTAATATATTTGATGTTATCCAAAACTATAAATCATAACAAAGACCGGTATCGGGGGACTGAGTATGCAAACTGGGTCCCATTAACACCTAATAATAAATTAAATTGATTTATACAAATAATGCAGTCTTTATATATATTGTCAGAGGGGATGAAAGGTGGGATTTTACATTAAAGGCCAATCATGACTTCATATGTGAAATATGACTGCTGGGATCAAGGTCACAGTTGTATTTGAATAAAAATTAACATTAAAGGCCCATCACTACTATAATTAGTGATATGGGTTATTATTTGTTTAAAATTTTTGTCTGTTAGACAACAGTTTAAGAATGAATAACTCTAAAGCTTTAAAATATGTACTGAATATTTCTTTGGTGGGTTTAGAATATTTTGTGTGCTATATCCCAAACCTACAGCACCAAGTGCCGACCGCAGTTCATATCTATGGTCCCTGAACTGGTCGCACTCATGCAATAGGTGGGATATATTATATCTCACTCCACATTGGGCACAATTGGGCTCATTTCTGATATAACACACCAGAATCCCCTGGTAATAGGGTTGTGCCCAACCTCAGTCTTGTTATGGCCCTATCTATTTTTAAAATATTTGAATATTGAACTGGGCGACTGAGCCCACTGAGCTATTTATATGTTTCCTCTGATCCTGGCATGAATTGGACTCAGTTTGCCACAAATGAACTATATATTTTTTTATTTTGGAATATATCTCAGTGGGGAGAGTGAGATTGATTCAGTGACATTGTTGAGGTTTTAAGCCCATTTTTGGCCGCCCTGGTCTGCCTGTTCATTGCCTGAGATTCCTATATGTGCTGGACACCAAACTATGGTAACCTGTTTTCCTACATTTAGGACTTTATTATATAATAGAATTATTTTCATTTAATAAATCTGGTCTCGACTGACTGTTGTTGGATTTCAGTGAGAATCAGTGAAGAAAGTGAATCCGAGAAAATGACAGCTCTTTGTTTATATCACTGTCCTGAATCCAGCACATAGCATTCTAATAGCAAGGAGCTCGGCGGTATAGATGGATGTATTATTAGTTAACCTATCAATTTTTTCATATTGTATGGAAGGTATTACTACAGCCGAGGCAACCCTGCCAGAGTCCGGGTCTTTTGATCCATCTGTATAATGTGTGTTTTGACCTATATATTTGTTAATTAATATTTTTGTTTCTGTATTTGCGAGATGCGGCAAATCAGATTTGTTCATTTTTCTTGTAACGTAATGTCGACCTCAGGCAAGGTTAGGGTCCACGGCGGAACCTCCATGGGCCGCTTCTCAACAATGTTTTGAATCCTTAATACCACATTCCTCCGCCAGGTCCTGCGTTGCAGCACCAAAAGGGAGGACTGGGTCTTTAAACCTATTTAGTGTATAGTGGCCTTTTCCCAGCAGTCCTCGGACCGGGTTGTCTGTCGCAGAGGCTCGAACCCGGGTATAATATTTTAATGTTTGTGATATTCTCCTTATGATAGAGGTACTATACCGGCCTCCACCTCCAGGTCCCTTGCTGGTGTGGGGTGAAGGGCCCCCCAGGGCCAATCTGAGAGCAGTGTTTTGTACGGTATCGAGTTTATTTAAATGTGTTTTTCTTAGCACAAGAATAGATCTGAGCACCATAATCTATCTTTGAACGTATTAAGGATTTATATAGGAGTAATAGGCTATTCTTATCAGTCCCAAAGTCAGTGCCTTTTAACATCCTCATAACATTTAAATCCTTTTTTACATCTGTTGACCAAATCATTGATATGCGGCCCGAATGTTAATTTGTCATCTAAAAGTAAACCTAGAAATCGGACCGTTTTAACAAATTTAATGGGTGTACCACCTAAGATACGTTCAAATTGTGCTTTTTTTTGATTACCAAATACAATACCACAGTTTTAGTTTCAGATATTTTAAAGCCCCATTTTTGTGCCCATCCCCATAGTGAGTCCATGCCAGCTTGTGCATCCTTGGCTAGCTTAACCAAATTGGACCCAGATTTCCAGGTGCTGGAATCATCAGCAAACTGGCTAATGACCATACCAGAACCTGAGAGAGATTCTGGTAAGCCGTTAATAATAAATAGAGAATAATAACGGCGAGAGGATCGAGCCCTGGGGTGTAACACGCTCCACTGGCTCTATGTCAGACATTGAAACCTCAACTCGAACCGATATTTTCCTGCCCTCTAGAAAAGACCTTAAATACTGGAAGCAGGCACCTGTCACACCATGTTCTTTTAACTTATATAAAATACCGAAGTGCCATGTAAGATCAAAAGCTGCTGTTAGGTCTAAAAAGATAGCTAGCACTGATCGTGATCTGTTTTTTTGCTAGGATCACGTCGTGTTGCAGTCGAGCAAGTTGGTCTAAAGTGCTCCTACCCTTTCTAAATCCAGACTGAAAAGGGTTAATAATGTTTTTTGATTCCAGCAGGTATTCTAAACGGGCCTTAACCATTCCCTCAAGCAATTTCCCTGAGTGTGAGATGTAAGGCTAATAGGTCTATAAGATTTTGGTTCTGTTTTGTCTTTGCCATTTTTGTATATAGGTATGACACATGCCTCCTTCCAAGCATTGGGGTAAATCCCCTCAACCCACACCTTGTTGTACAACCTGAGCCAGATGTCCAGCACCCCCCTTGGCAGGTGCTTGAACATCTGGTAGGTTATTCCATCCTTTCCCGCGGCGGAATCACGCCTTTTATTCAAACATGACCAAAAATTCCGTGATAGTAAGAGGTAAAATTTAAAGGCGTGTCATTTTCCCCCGGCTCATATATATTTTTATTTTGTGACTCAAACTCTGCCTGGTATCTTAAGGTGTCTGGTAACATGTTTGAGTCACTGGAGACCTGTTTTGTAGTGCTTTACTAGAAATTGAGCCTTTTCAAAGGGAGTTTTAGCATAATTTTGATTTAATTTTTAGTAATGGTACAGGATTTGTAGCAGAGCCTTTAATTCTTTTAATTTTCTGCCAAAATAATTTTGCACTACATTTCTGAGTGGACACTGACTCACAAAACTCTGACCAGTTTTTCTTTTTTAGCCTGTAATATAGTATGTTTAACAGTTGGCTTCTGCTACTTCATAAGTTGTTAAATTTCCAGGGCTTGGATTTTTTTTAATTTGTTTATAGATTTTTTTCTTTCCTGTACCGCTTTTTGACAATTTTCATTCCACCACGGGACAGACTTGTGCCCACCTGCCCTGGGGGTGACGGTCGGTATAGCCAGTCCAGCCATGTCCATTATTTTACCTGTTAAATTTTCTAAAAATATATTGATGTCATTACTGTAGACTTCCTCATATGTAATGTCCTGACATAATGTATGAAAAGTAGACCAATCTGCCTTTTCATAATTAAATTTTTTTTGATTGGGTAAATTTTGGTTCTCATTGATTTTTGCATTTAGTGATATAATTAAAGGGAAGTGGTCAGATCCCATTGTATCATTTATTACACCCCAAGCAAAGAAGCCGAAATTTTTGGAGGCTGAGGTAAGGTCTATACATGACAATGAACCATGAGCCTTATTTAACCTAGTTTGGTGAGCCATCATTTAAGAGCACTAAACCCGTGTTTTCGACCCATGACCAAATTTCCTTTCCCCTATAATTTGTTCTTGATGACCCCCATACTTGGTGATGAGCATTAAAGTCTCCAGTTATCACACAATTAAGTAGATTGTTATCTTGAGTAATGATATCATTTATTTTACTCAGTGATAACTGGTCTGCACCCCTTGAATATATATTAACCAGGACTAAAGGGGCACCTGTTAAATGTATTTTGATTGCCTGTATTTTCAAAAGCCACTTCCCCTACTGAATTAATGGGGTTGTCCACAGCAATGACCTCATAGTTAATTGAATTTTTTATAAAAATAGCTAACCCTCCTGCTATATTTTGACTACCAACGGCACTCTTATTAAAGTGTTTATATTCAGGGGTGTATCCAGGAAGTGATCTTTCTTTATTTGAGTTCATTTTAGTTTCCTGGATACATAAAATATCAATATGAGGGTTATTATCAATGAAGTGTTTTATTTCTGTATGTGTTGACTTGTAAACCCTGAATATTATGAGAAAAGATATTTAAAGATCTAGACATGACTGGGCCGGTTGAGAAAACTTCTTGTTGTGGGGAGACTTTATAAAATTACTTATAGAAGATCTCCCCTTCTTGAGTTTACCTGGGGTGCCAGGGACCTTATACCCCCTCCTAACATGTTAGCCCCCCGGGATGTCAAGGCCCTGTGGGTTTTTGTTTTTAGATCCACAGTCCCATCATTGGCTATTTTTTTCGGGCTCGGACTTGAAACCAAATTTTGTTTAACAGGACATTTTTTATAAAAGTGTCCTGTCG
Organism: Ruditapes philippinarum; assembly: GCF_026571515.1. NCBI lineage: Eukaryota > Metazoa > Mollusca > Bivalvia > Venerida > Veneridae > Ruditapes > Ruditapes philippinarum. The sequence goes on from NW_026860903.1 coordinate 70,339, forward strand.
GTTATGGGCTGGTCTGCTTTTATTTTTGATTATGCTGATAATCAAACTTACAAGATCTTCTAAGCAGACCGATTTGGTTTCTGCAGATCTATTATTGTCTTTTTTAACATATATAGATCTGAAATGTACATGTTTTTGATTGGCCGGTGACGTTTGGGCTGACTTATTGGCCAATGACGGAACCATAGTTATGCTCTTAACCGGTGTGTCAGGGATAGACATTAGCCCGGAAAGAGACAGATTTTGTATCCCTCGGGGTCGGGTCCCTCGAGGGACTATTTAAATACGAGGTATGCATGGAGACCATGGAGTCCTCGTCGGTGACATCAAAGTCCCCGCAGTCACTCACGGTCCGATCCTTAGAAACCGTCCGTGGTGATGGGTGACCCTTCTGCCACCGGCGGTGACCCCCTGGTCTCCCTGTTGTTGGGAGTGGATGAGGAGGGGGGTTCTTCAATAGTACCCCCACTCCCACTCTTATCAATTTTACCAATTTTACCAATATGCGGTTGAAGGTTCGAATCCCTATCAGGAGTCCTCACCTCTGCCACACTCTTATTGATCAAACATCCCTGCTCGCCATTAACAGGCGAGCATGGGGGTGTGGCAGGAGGTGAGTCCCTGGGGGGGAGGCCACGATCATCTTCCTCCTTGATCATGGCCTCCTCCTCCTTCAGTATAAGCTGGGCCTTAGTCCAGCCCACTTTCCTGGCCCGGGCAATGGCTGTTATTGCTGTGGCGCGGAAATAGGCGACACAGCCCGTGTATGCCGCGCTATGTCCTTCGCCACAGTTTATACATTTAATGGTCTTAGACCCACAGGTCCTTGTATTATGGGCCCCGGCACACCTACCGCACCCAGTGCTACCCCTGCAGGACTTGGCCATATGGCCAAAGCCCTGGCAGAGATAGCACCTGGTGGGAGGCCTAACATATGTTTCTGTTTTGTATTTTATGATTAGGTCATCCTCCCTCAGGTACACATCAAGGGGGCAAGCACCTGCGAATGTAAGTTTGATTGCCGTAGACGGCTCCCTCTTCTTATTGGGAAGCCTATCCACGGCAACAAGGGATGCCCCCTTGGACCTGTCAAACTCCAGCCTATGCTGGAGTGTTGACAGGTCCTCCTCCATGGATATGCCGTGGATGACAACATCATATGTTGTCTCCCCCGGCATATTTGTGACTACACACAATATATTATTCAGCTTAAATTTCCCTGTTTTTATACTAATAACAAGTGCTTCATGAGAAGCAAACTCTAGCAGAAGATTACCTGATGCCAAGGGTGTTGCCTTCTTAATATTTTTGATCTTGCTGTTTAGCTCCTTGGCCAGGGTCCTAATTGGTAACGCTGTGATTTTCTTACTTAACCCTTTCAGGACCCCTATGTTCTCTGCCGTGTTGCAAGATATCTCATGGTTCTTGCGAGGGTCCAAAGCACAACCAACGACCCTCGAAAGGTCCATGTGATGTCTCGATGGCCCGTGACGGGCCACCTTGACTGGCATTTTTGCCAATTACTGCGGTTATACCGCCAATTATCAATATATTTATATTTACTGGATTTAAAAATCTATTTATAAATTAAAACTATAATTATAAACATATACTATGTATATGATATACTTTCTTATTATGATATACAGCTGATTGTTACATATATACACACAAAAAAAAAATCAGAGTGGCTCACTAGTCAGGTAAATAAACCAAACACACCAATGGTCAATATGACCTTGTATATAATTTTGTATGTCAACCAAAAGAACCAAAAATCAAATTATCTAGAATAATAAATAATGGTTGACCTATTAATCAATGATCAAATATATAAATAAGTTAAATACGGAGTATTTAACTATATATGCTACTAAACAGTAGGTATATGTACTAATAAATAATTTTTAAACGTGAACAAATAGCTAGAAGACGATCGGGCTGGTGTGGAACCGGTATGGAACGTGGCGTAGGTGGGAGGAGTACTGCTTGGCTGACGATCAACGTCGAATGTAGAATATAAAACGTGTGTAGGTGAACCGTAGATGGTGGCGATCAATAATCGATGAGGTGTACCAATGTAATATTACGTGTCTGTGCTTATATATAGTCTATTTATATCATAAAACTTTGATTTTGTAAATATTTTGACTTTGTTTACAAAATGGCCTCCACCGGAAGCGGGTGAAGGGAGACAACTGGATATTCTGGAAATTTGTCAGGAAGGTTGTTTTGATGATATCTAGGTCAAGTTCGAAGATGGGTCATCTCCGGTCAAAAACTAGGTCACAGGAGCTAAAAATAGAAAAAGCTTGTTAACACTCTAACAATTGGGTTGTTAACAGTCTAGCAGTCACAGTTTTGATTGGATCATCATCAAACTTTGTCAGAATGTTTGTCTCAATGAAATACAGATCGAGTTCGAAGATGGGTTATCTCGGGTCAAAAACTAGGCCAAAGGAGCTAAAAATAGAAAAAGCTTGTTAACACTCTAGAGGCTGCAGTTTTTATCCAAATATTCTGGAAATTTGTCAGGAAGGTTGTTTTGATGATATCTAGGTCAAGTTCGAAGATGGGTCATCTCCGGTCAAAAACTAGGTCACAGGAGCTAAAAATAGAAAAAGCTTGTTAACACTCTAGTGGCTGCAGTTTTGATCCAAATATTCTGGAAATTTGTCACGAAGGTTGTTTTGATGATATCTAGGTCAAGTTCGAAGATTGCTCATGTCCGGTCAAAAACTAGGTCACAGGAGCTAAAAATAGAAAAAGCTTGTTAACACTCTAGTGGCTGCAGTTTTCATCCAAATATTCTGGAAATTTGTCAGGAAAGTTGTTTTGATGATTTCTAGGTCAAGTTCGAAGATGGGTCATCTTCGGTCAAAAACTAGGTCACAGGAGCTAAAAATAGAAAAAGCTTGTTAACACTCTAGAGGCTGCAGTTTTCATCCAAATATTCTGGAAATTTGTCAGGAAGGTTGTTTTGATGATATCTAGGTCAAGTTCGAAGATGGGTCATCTCCGGTCAAAAACTAGGTCACAGGAGCTAAAAATAGAAAAAGCTTGTTAACACTCTAGAGGCTGCAGTTTTCATCCAAATATTCTGGAAATTTGTCAGGAAGGTTGTTTTGATGATATCTAGGTCAAGTTCGAAGATGGGTCATCTCCGGTCAAAAACTAGGTCACAGGAGCTAAAAATAGAAAAAGCTTGTTAACACTCTAGTGGCTGCAGTTTTCATCCAAATATTCTGGAAATTTGTCAGGAAGGTTGTTTTGATGATATCTAGGTCAAGTTCGAAGATGGGTCATCTCCGGTCAAAAACTAGGTCACAGGAGCTAAAAATAGAAAAAGCTTGTTAACACTCTAGAGGCTGCAGTTTTCATCCAAATATTCTGGAAATTTGTCAGGAAGGTTGTTTTGATGATATCTAGGTCAAGTTCGAAGATGGGTCATCTCCGGTCAAAAACTAGGTCACAGGAGCTAAAAATAGAAAAAAGCTTGTTAACACTCTAGAGGCTGCAGTTTTCATCCAAATATTCTGGAAATTTGTCAGGAAAGTTTATTTGATGATATATAGGTCAAGTTCGAAGATGGGTCATCTCCGGTCAAAAACTAGGTCACAGGAGCTATAAATAGAAAAAGGTTATTAACACTGTCTCTACTGGCTGCAGTTTTCATCCAAATATTCTGGAAATTTGTCAGGAAAGTTGTTTTGATGATTTCTAGGTCAAGTTCGAAGATGGGTCATCTTCGGTCAAAAACTAGGTCACAGGAGCTAAATATAGAAAAAGCTTGTTAACACTCTAGTGGCTGCAGTTTTCATCCAAACATTCTGAATTTGTCAGGAAGGTTGTTTTGATGATTTCTAGGTCAAGTTCGAAGATGGGTCATCTCAGGTCTCATGTCCAGTCAAAAACTAGGCCACATGAGCTAAAAATAGAAAAATCTTTTTAACACTCTGGTGGCTGCAGTTTTAATCCAAATTGCCTGGAAATTGGTCAGGAAGGTTGTTTTGATGATTTCTAGGTCAAGTTTGAATATGGGGCGTGTCCGGTCAAAAATTAGGTCACATTGCCCAAATATGGAACAATCTTTATAACACACTAGAGGTCACATGTTTTACTCAGTTGTCATCTAACTTGGCCATGATGCTTGTTTAAGACATTGCTTGGATGCGGTTGTGTCAAGTGAGCGATCCAGGGCCATCATGGCCCTCTTGTTATTGTTTTCTAACACATGAAAACCCTACATCATTTATACTTGACATTGCCATTGACTAACTGGTCAAAGTACATGCTATATACAGGTAAATAATGATTGTTTACAATTTTGTTCTAAAACTTTAGAGACCTTCCTTTTTATATAAAACTGACAAAGCTAATTTACCAATAACTCCATAATCTGCACAATTTTACACCAATTATATATTTAAAGTTTCAACAATATCATATTTATATATTCCACAAACACCTGAGCCATTTAACAGAATTGAGGCTATAAGACTATCAAAAAATGCAGTTTTTTAACATATATCTCTGTTATCCCTCGTCAAAGACGGAGGGATATAGATTTGGCGTTGTCCGCCCGGCTGTCGTTTATCATATTGGAACTTAAAACTTCATATGTGGTTTACATCACTTTGAGAAGAACTGGTGTTCCTCAGAATAATAACATTTTTGTTAATGTTCTTTGCAATATTTCATACTATTTAATTTGCGTTCATCATCTGATTTTCAACTTTACACCCCTGGGCCAAATACTAAACTATTTCGTAAGTCTTTCGTTGTATTTGGACGGCCTTCCTGATTATCAAGTCTGCTAAACTGTAAACCATTTAAAATCTTTATACTACAGATATTTTCACACATCGGTGTATACAAATTGATAGCCTCATGTATGTAACATTTGTGTATTTTAATAGTTTGAATATGTTAAATTTATATTGTTCCTTGTTGAGAGCCTCTGGGAAGATCAATGTCTTGTTCAAATGAGTTCTCTTGTTAAGTAACTTCTTTATTATTATATTATAATTATTATTATCTCTGTGTTGGGCATAACTAAAACAGTAGTTAACTGCTGAAATTATTTTATTAATGAGAAGCACATTGTTTTATAGCATCATACTTATTGACTTCAAACTTAAAATGCTGCTTCATTTTTAGAACTGAAATGCATTTTTAAAAGGCGGGTATTTAAGTACAATTTTATTTTTCAAAATTTGTAAAGGACTGGCCTAATTGTTGACTGTCAAGGGTAGTTTAATCTGTTAAGCTCTTTTGTAGAATTATACGCCTTTTTCTGCGTTGCTTTTTCATGCCTTGTTTAAACAATGCTTTCTTTCTTCGTTGATTTTTTCCATTATATACGTTCTCGACAAGAGTTGCATAATATAAGTAATAGTACACAGTTCTTCATGCCTTATAACATTTTAGTGACCACCCCATCTCTCAGAGAAATTAAGAATCCCTAAAGAAAGTCCAAAACGGCAAAATTGAAAATGTTGCAGGCTCGGTTTAATTGAGCCTGTTTATGGACGATGCTGTAGCCACCAGCTTCGGTCCGTCAAATGTTTGCAGACTGACTGATCGGTCACCATATGCTATAAGGTTTGTCCGATTTTTTAAGGATTGTCATATTTTCCAATTTTGAAACAATCTTGTTTTATATAGAACGGCAGGTTTTATTTCAAATCTGCCCACTCATCTTAAATAAGATATTTACTCTGAGGACGATATGTATTTTCACGGGAAAACATTTTATAATGTCTGTTAATTCTATACTAGAGTTTTGTAAGACATACATCATTTGATTACGTAGAGTGCATGTTGTATTAAGTTAAAAACAATGTTTGATGATTTAATTTAATAATAAAAAAAACATATGAAAACATTTGGTCGCCATAGTTCCCGGTCTTCAGCCTTCTTCAGTGGCTGTTATAGCATTTTAAAATTCATATACATGTATAATATTTAGCATTATTCTATTCATTATTTCATTATGTTATGTTGTAGGCGTACTCCATGTCTTTTAAACCAAGCTCTCTTGACGGTCATTCTGTCTGCTAACTCCCAATATTACAAGGATATCAATAAAAGGAAAACAATTCAAATCCATAAAAAGTTGTCAATAAATATACTAGTAGTGTGTTTAGATCATATTGTATTATACTGTGCTTCTCTTAGTTCACAGTACTTAACGCGTAACAATGAACTAATGGTACAGAAAAATGTCATTAGCTGTAACATTTAGGTATTTTCAGATTGATGTATCCGTGCGCATGTACAACCGGAACGCGAAAATGTGAAAATGTAACAATCCGGAAAAGCGAAAATGTTATACTATGTTGTCTCTGTGATTTCTCATTTTTGTATTTTAAACATAAATACGACAGATGGAATGCAAATATACGACAGATTTTATGTGTCGTACTTTCGCCCTCGTTCTGTCGTATTTTCGTTTTGTGCCCCTAAACTACGAAGAGACGACAAAGTCCAACATGATTACCTCTTCGTATTTTCGCATTTTGAGGCGAAGAAGGGCGTAAATCAGCCACCAAAGTATAAAGTTGATTACATGATTGATGTAACGGAAATTTTAACCAGAATACTTAGAGCACAAATCTCCTAACATAGATTATAAGTGAAGGATTAAGCTCAGTCATTTATGTTTGTGTGCATATTAGATTGTAATCGATGTTGATTGATATACCTGAAATCTCATACATAACGCTAGATCCAGAGCCATTATATTGTACATCATTGTGTAACGTTTTAAGGCACACAAACCCTGTTGGTGATGTTACAATTGATTGATGGATGTTGTAATTAAAATCTCCAGTTCTACAGTCATTTCTTTAAAAAAGCTTGTTGATTGCTTTCACAAATTCCGTGAACTGTGTCACAAATACATCATGGTGTCACAAAAAAATCTGAAATCTCCCATAGTGTCAAAGGGGTTAGGATACATAGATCAAAACCAACACAATTTATCAAAATACTTTTAGCTTTAATAATAAGCATCATCAGTTGATAAATAACAAGGAAATGAGGAAATGACGTCTAAGAATTCTGAAATCTCTTATGGTGTTAGGAATCTTGAATATATGTATTTCATTGAGCCATAGAAAATCTAGAATATCTGCATCATGGAAATCACAGAAAAAATGTTACAGTGTTAGCTACCGGTATCAAATTGTTGATTGAACTTAATCTTCAATTATTGATTTGATTAATAGTTTCTCAGAAGTCTCATATAAGTTCATAGAAATCATAAAGATTTCTCTACAGTCATGGCACATAATCTTCGATTGTAAAATGATAAATGGTTTTACGGATGACTAAAATATCATGGAAATCTCAAAGATTCCACAACATCGATATTTATTTTCTGTTGATTGGTTAACAAATAAATAGAAGTCAAAAATGGTATCATACATTTAGCTTTCTTTGTTGATTGTAAAATGTTGAAGAAGTTGAAACTGGGGCTATTAAAATCTCAAAGATTTCTTCACAGCCATTTATCTTAATTGTTGACAATGGAAGCTGTAAGGTCTCGAGATGTAACATGATATTTGATATGGATGAGTGACGGGCATGTTTTAATACTTGGCTCCACAATGTGAACATCGTTTCTCTGTCATCAGGAGACAGCATATAATTCCAATCGGGAAAAATATTAGTAAAATAAGAAATCCTAGCAGTGTGTAGTTAGTTTTCACAAAACCAATCTGAAATTAAAATAACAGTAAAAATGAAAAATCCTAGCAGTGTGTAAATAGTTCTCACAAATTCAAACACCGATGATGATATTGTCTTATATATATATATATATCTCCTTCTATTATGTTATATGTATCCTTTTATTATCTTATATATATATCCTTCTATTTTGTTACATATATCCTTCTATTATCTTATATATATCCTTCTATTATCTTACATATATCCTTCTATTATCTTACATATATCCTTCTATTATCTTACATATATCCCTCTATTATCTTACATATATCCCTCTATTATCTTACATATATCCTTCTATTATCTTACATATATCCCTCTATTATCTTACATATATCCTTCTATTATCTTACATATATCCTTCTATTATCTTACATATATCCTTCTATTATCTTACATATATCCTTCTATTATCTTACATATATCCTTCTATTATCTTACATATATCCTTCTATTATCTTACATATAATCTTCTATTATTTTACATTATATATATATTGCATAATTATACTTATAGATAATTATGTTATATCACATGTTACATTCTATTCTACTTTATGTAGTTACATTTCGTTTGTTCTTCTATTGTCGTGTATATATATTTTATGTGTTATGTTGCATATATCCTTGAGGAAACTCCTTTTTGAAATTATCAGAAAATCAAAAACGGTACATGTATATCTTAAAAAGGAGTAAAAAGTTAGCAAAGAAAACGAAATTGCATTAAAGGGTATATTGAAAATAGTCATGAGAACCATTTTGATAAAAGATGAACGACCAACATTTGAAAAAATATTAGATTTTGTCCTTAAACATTTTATATCATAGGAATTTAAAAAAAAATCCATTACTAACCGAACTTCAAATATATTTTTCGTAGGCACAACGATATGTATTTCCAAATATTTATCAACTAGAAAATAACACGATAAATAATAAGCATTTGACTTACACCACAATGTGGACAATTTCCAGTGCCACGTGGCACACCAGGTTGGGATATGACTACCACGTTAGATTGCTGCTGAATCTGCGGCTGTCCGTAAGGCGGAGGATAGGCTTGGGGGTTTACTTGATTAGGTTCTGTAGATAAAATAACTGCATCAAGATTTATATAAACATTCCAAATATATGAAGTAGTATTGTGAACTATATAAGCTATAGGATAGTTATATAAGGATCTAATTTATATAAGGATAATTATATAAGCTATTTAATCAAAATATATTGACGTACCAAAGCTAGATAACGAGATATTTGAGCCGCGTCACGACAAAACCAACATAGTGCGTTTGCGAACAGCATGGATCCAGACCAGCCTGCGCATCCGCGCAGTCTGATCAGGATCCATGCTGTTCGCTTACCAACCCTATTACAAGTAGAGAAACTGATAGCGAACAGCATTGATCCTGATCAGACTGCGCGGATGCGCAGGCTGGTCTGGATCCATGCTGGTCGCAAACGCACTTTGTTGGTTTTGTCGTGACGCGGCTCAAATTTTTTGTTCTGGTTCTAGATAGGAGATATGGAGCACAATATCTCATCGCGTAGTACAATAAGTTGGACTAATCAACTAAAATGATCCTGATGAGTACAATATTTTGTCTTCATTTAATGTCTGAATATATGTTTGTATTTTGTTTTATTAAATATTAGTATGACCTATAGTATTAAACTGTAGTATTGAGGTGTACCTTATTCTATGGAGATCAGAAAAATAAAATGAGCGCATTAATGCAAACAATGAAAAATAAAATGCATAATCGACAGCATAAGAGTAAAGTAGTGCGATCAAATACAATTAAAATTTTGAAATACATGTACGTTCAAATTTTAAGCTCAGCAGACAGTTTGCCTGTTAATATCAGCTGTTACTAGATTAGGGAACTTCTACACACAGCTTAAGAATACATACTGGTAGATATGCTAGAAATAGAATACAAAGAAAATAAGCTACTGTCAATGTTGTTCTTTAAGAGATTTAGAAGATGAATTACATTTTGTTCTTATATGCCCATGTTATACAAATATTCGTAGCCTTTATATTATTTTAAAAGATATTATTTTGTTCTTTTTATCTTATATAATTAATTATATAATATACGACGTCATTGTTACTTCATCCCCGTCCGACTGATTTTAGAATACCCGACTGTTTTAAACAGGGCATCCAGTCAATTTGTTAATATAATATGAATTCTAATGGGAATAAGTATGTTCAAACTTAACACAGTGTATAACAAAATGTTTAATGATACAGATCTTATATATATAGTAGCTGAGTGTAAACGAAAAATAGAACCAGAAAATGTATATATACAAATTTATGAAGTAGCATGTTTGAATAAAATTAGCATGTTGTTTTTGTTTATTATTATTATTAATTTTTTTTATTAGAATCTATTATTATTATTATTATTATTACTTACGTGGCTGATACTGCGGAGGAGGCGGAGGATATGACGACATCTTGTTTATCTGAAACACAACATGAACACGTGTTTCACGTCACGTTATTCAAATAAGTACTACAATAAAATACTTATTTTCTTTCTTTTTAAATAAACCGACTTAATAAATAATTTTACAATTTTGCACAGTTTCTTTTAAAGACGTTCATTGTTTTGTGTTCTTTTATTTTCTTTCCCGAAACCTTTGTCAATTTTCTTAAACACTTGTGTTAAAGAAGTTTTCTGTCTCTTTCATTAAAAGGACAAAAGAATAATATTAGTGCTTGATTGAATTCAATGGAAGTTTGCAGTGTGGCCAAGAAAAAATGAAAGACATAGTAACATCAGCAAGAAGTATGTAATGACCTAAAATATAGGAATTGTTCATCAATATCACATGGACGAAACTGGCAAATTAGATCTTTGACTAAGATGGCCGAGTATTACCGGAATAAAAATTGTCTTATGTACCATCGTAAGTCTACAAACTTGCTATTTATATAGAGCAGAATTCGGCGATAAGCTCTCCTTTGTGACCTCTGTAATATCTCAATTATTATACTACTGTTTGATAAAAAAGTACATTAATTTTACACATTACAGCTTATTTATAAAGTTATAAACCTTTTAAGTTCATACAAATATTTGTTATAAATGACTAAACAACATGTAAAGAAAATTGAAACATCGCGTTACAGATATTCCACATTTGTAATCAACACTATTCAAGTTTATTTATGGTTATACCAGCTTAACAAAAACAAAACAAGTTTTGAAGTCTTTCACTGTATTTGATTATACTGTAAATAAACCAGTGAAGCAGAAGTCAGAATATTGAATAACATTCTGGTCGAAAATAGAAAATTGAAACATAACTTTATTCTCCTTTTTAAAATGATACACCACACTAAAGAATAATCCCCTTTGACCGTATGGTTAGCTCAATCGGTAAAATGAACGCTACTGTCAATGTTGTTCTTTAAGAGATTTAGAAGATGAATTTCATTTTGTTTTAATATGCCCATGTTATACAAATATACGTAGCCTTTATATTAAAAGATATTATTTTGTTAACCCCAGTATGTACACATTTATTGCATTGCTGCAAAGTAATAATAGAAAAGAGCTATGTAAACTAGCATTATATTACAAAAATGGTATGACTGTTAGAACTACAGTATTAAATTATGTTCAATGATAGATTAGAATTTAGTTTTTAAAAATAGTTTTATGAGTTTAATGATAGATCAAAATTTAGTTTTGATATTGATTTTTCTTCTTTGATAAGTTCATCCTAACTTAACTGAGGCTCAAAAACAAATATCTGAAGTTTCATTACAATTATTAATGTCTTTATATTAGTTATATTTAGGTAACAGAAAGACGGTTATTCAATACGCATGTCTGCGCCGTCCCCAACGTGATCACTAACAAAAGATTAGGATCAGGATCAAATGATCCTGATTTTCTTTTCTTTTTTTTTTAAACTAAAATTGAAAGTATTTTTTAAATTAAATAGTACTTAAACAAAATTTGAAAAATGCTGATTTGCACAGAAACAAGCCTAAATTTAGGGATGATTTCGACAAATAGCAAATCAAATACAAAAATAATCAACAAGGATTAATTTTAGAATCAGGAAGAATATTTGGATCAACTATAAAAATATCAATAATTATCTTGATTAACCCTTTACCTCATATATACGCGAAACAACGCACTTTCGACCCCCCCCCCCTTTTTCAGGCCTCAAATAGTGAAAAATGTCCTATTTGGGCCCCAAACACATGTTTTCGTTTGAGAAATGTTGGTAAAAAAATTGAGCACTTTTTCGGCGCCTTCCCCCATCCAAAAGATACATCAGGGGGTTGCCAGAAGGGGGATGTGCCCCCTTCTGTTAGGGGGATTAGAAGGGGGCGGAGTCCCCCTCATCGCCAAGAAAATTTTGGACTTGTGAGAGGTTAAAAATGACCCCAGGTCGATCATAATGTAACGTGTAACCAACGCTGAAAAGCCTTTGACTCTATCCCAATCCCTTGAGAAGTTGCAGCACTTTGAAATAAATTTTGATGGAAAAAATCGAGGCAAAATAGTGATTTTTGGCAATTTTGAGATGTCCCCTCGTTGGCATGGTAACAGGAAATTTCAGACTGAGCATGTCGTTACAAAGGCAATGGTCCAGTCAACATTTGTGCCAAGTTTGATTAGTATTGAAGCATTTTTCATAGTTTCATAGCAGTTTGAACTTGTAACAGGAGGCTTTTCAGTGAAAACGGCTTTTTTCACAATATGCTCATGGGGGAAAGGGTTAACTAAAAAAATTATAAATGTGACAAAACAACAATTTTTCACCAAAATTAGGTGAAAGACCACATGTTAACATGGAAAAAATAGTTTTTAGGTGATTCCAAAGTTTTTCATCATTTTTTGTTAATAACAACACATTTATTATAAAATTTTATAAACATGCTATTTTAAGTTTAATTTAATCAAGTTGATATCAAATATTAATTTTATTGGGATAAATAATGAAGAATATTAGATTTTTTATTTAATTTGATCCTGATCTCGATCCTTAAATCTTAAACAACATTATAGACTCAGTCTTTCCCAATTTTTATTCCCCGCTGTCACTTTCAATCTACCTAATTATAATCTCTATTTTTAATTCTGTGATTTTTTTGTATACTTTGTATGATACATTATGTTAACCAACAACTGAAAATGAACATCGCCTTTACCAAAATTTCGTTCTGTTACGTTTTAATTTTACTTGTAAATACATACGTATCACCAGAATACATTGTTTCACTTAGCAGACACATTAACATTGACTAAATGCAATGTAATTATTCTCTTGACACATTCAACAACAGTTCAATATCAATAAATTTGTAATTAGGAATAAAAACAATTTGAGAATACCTTCTAAAATCTGCTTTATAATAATCCGTATTTCTTCAAAAAGTTGTAGCACTTCAAATCGTTCTTTATAATTATAGGTTTATATCAGAGGTGTATATATTGAAATAGGATTTATAAAAAAAACCAATAATGGTCGGATCAAACAAATATGAAGGTTAAAGTCAACAAAGAATACTTTAGTATACAATGATGGCCTGGGATTGCTTACCTTACAGGTTTAAACCAGTAATGAGGTCACATTGGGTTTGTCATTTTTTCGCTAAGCTGCATAATTGTTAAATAAGTGACCCCCGGGCGGGGCCATTTTTTGACCCCGGAGACAGGATTTATATGACTTTTGTAGATGACCACAGTGATACTACATGCCAAATATCTAAGCTCTGGGCATTGTAGTTTATGAGGACAAGTCTTTTTAGTTTTTTAACCATACATGTCTATATAGTTTAAGTAAAGCCCGGAATGCAGCCAATTTTGACCCAAAGGACATGATTTATTTAACTTTATATAGACCAACTTGACGATGCTACATGCCAAATATCTAAGTTTCTGTCATATCAGTTTCGTAAAAGACTAAAAATACTTACTTAATGAGCCTACGTAAACTAAGGGATCCCTAGGGTGTGGCTATTTATATGTCTTTTATAGAGGACCACACGGAAATGTTACAGGCCAAATATCTGTCCCTCTCAGCACTGTGCTCAGGTGAGCTAAAATAACGCATGTCAAACTCATTTGTATGTTTCATAATTCAGCTTTAAATTGCACATTCATTATCAGTAAAACATCTTTTTTTGTTTTGTAAAAAATCAAATATATGTTAATAATTATTTGATTATGTATGTAATCGCATATCTAAAGCGCGATAGTTGAGAACATAACCACTTGTTCTTAAAATAGCGCACTGTTAATGTACCACTGACTGACACATTTCAATATTTTGACATTCTTGTGAAATTCTAATTTGAAAGTACATTTGTAACTCAGTGGAGACAGATACGAGCGGTTCCTCCAGAAATTTTGTAAAATAAAGGTACATGGAGCATTCTGGGGCGTTTTCTCAAATATTATTCATAATAAACTGAATACATATCATGATCTGCCATTAAACTCAAGAGTGCTATCTCACATAAGTTTCAGTTTTACCAGCATTAAATGATCCGTCTAATCCAGTAGTTTTTAAACGTAGAAAGTAAAGATTGGACATGTTGGCCTGTTGTATACATACCCAGATAGAAAGCTAAGGTAATTAAGTGGTAGGCTTATTAACTTCCCAGCAGAAATAAAATTACAAATATAATATTTTAATTTTCATTTAACTATTTAACTTTATTGGGGGTTACTTGTCAAATGTCATAAATAGAGGTGCTTTAGAAATAGGTCTAAAGTGACAAGAATGGGTGAAAGATTCACTGATAAAGTAATGTGACTAAAATAACAATGAATACAAAATGAAAGTTGGTTGTTCATATTTATTTCATGCAATATATCGAAGGACACAGAATAATGTGATACTACGAAACAGGTTATTTATCACAATAGTTTGAACACCTATCACAAAGTGACATCAACAGTGAGAGTACAGTATAGTGAGTTCTAACATTATCCCTACTGAAGTTCTAACAAAATTAAACACACGAACTTCAATTGATATTTTGTTATCAAATTTGTATAAGGTTTTTAAAACATGATTCAAAGACTGTATCTTTAAAATAGACCGTTTCATTAAAAAGCTCCTCAATAAAGCAAAAATAAGCTGCTCAAAAGGGCTAAGTGGGCTGTCTATGCATACTTGAGACTGACATTTCAGTTATCACCTGTATATAAACGTATTTATAATAGGATTAATTACCTTTCTTGTGTTTAAAGCTAAAAGACTTTGTTTAAGTCATATGGTGACCTCATAGGTTTTATAAGTGTAAGAATACTTCAGGATATCCCTGTGTAAATGATTAAATATATGGTCAGAAAGCATTGACCACTGACCGAACATTAGCTAAATCAACTATCTCTCCCTATAATATGTTTCAACATCACTGGAAAGATTTGATTCTACTTAACTAATGGGACCCAAACTGTTCTCTTATATAGCAAGGGAATATCTGCCATATGACATTGATCAGATGTTGGCAATATCGTACCTGTAATGTTTTATCATAACTGGTAATAAGTTTAAAAGATAATTAGATGGTGGACACCTGATGATCTATAAATATTATAAGCTAAAATGCCAATGTTAGCTAAACAAATATTCTTTCATTGCAAAAAACATTTCAACATGGCTAGAATTAAAGCAATCTATCTAAACGTTTTTTATGAAAATAAATACACTAGCAGAACAAACACATATGATTTTTGGTCTATAATCAACTTATTTCTAAATAATTGACTAATTGACATAATAATTTAACAGTAAGTAAATCACCAATTATTTTCATGTTCTTTATAATTCACTAGATACCAGTAATTATCAATAAATATATCAATACATTTTGTATTACCACAAACTAAACAATAATAAAATTAAAATGACATTATACTCATTTAATTTTTTTCGCTGCCAACTTTAGCTGAATGAATTATATATTTCAAAAGATTGACTATTATATAATAACGGTTATTAACCAATAATTGATTTTTTTTTTCAAATTTATTAAAAGATAAAATATAACCTTTGCCTAAACTATAAAAAGACTGCTCCACTCATTTTTTAAGTTTAACATCAACGACACAATGTGAAGGATATTTCTAGAATTTTTCATAAGTCACATGGGAATACATGTGAAGTAAAACATAAAATTGTAAATGACTAAGCAAAATGTGAAGTTATTTTTTTTACTTTAACCTGTACACTCAGCATGCATAATGTCACTTTAATCATTTAAAATACAAAACAAAGTAATTTTTTACATGATTTGTACTCCTTTGTTTTCCTTTCCACTCGAAGCAATAAAATATAAATGATAAAAGCATAATGAAAACAAAACAGCGTCTGTACCTTGACTATAAGCATAATAAGTCATTACATGTAACAGCACAGAAAACAAAACTAAAAAATCAAAGTTTTTTCCAACATATTTTTCTCATCATTCTGCAATGTATATTATCAATAATACATAAGTGGTCTACAAAAAAAAAACCAGAACATTATATTATGTATGCATATAAATTTATAAACCCTTAGCCAACTAAGCAGCAACAGAATTTACCCAGGCAACCAGTACAGACAAAGATCATCCGATCATACATGTCATCTGATCATGATTTCCCTACAAATGAGGAATGAATTCTTCCAAAATAAAATATGGACAAGTCCATTTAAGTAATATAGCATGGTTACTGTAAAGAAAAGCTGTAACAGAGAATAATTAGTTTAACTGACAACAAAATATTGCAACTCAGACAACAACTAAACAATATATAAAATAACTGCACCATCAAAATAATATCTAATCTTTAACCACAATAATAAAACACAAGAATAATAATAAATGAAAAATGACTTCATCTTGTTTGGTTTGACATTTGGTCATTTGTTTATATTGAAAATTAATAAATGTAATAATTTCCCCTCTCTTATAGTGCTACATTATATTAAATTTCCTCTCTGCAGATTAACTTGTAAGAAAAACCTTAATCTTGATTAACAACCATAGTAATGCAAACTTCTACAAATCAAGCAAATTTGTGTATTATGCCTTTAAAACACAAGAAAAATATCAGACCTGATATTCCAAAGAAATAATCATTAAATAAATCATTAATTTTAAATAATACATAGTATTTGACATGCCCCCAGTGTATGTAACTAAAAATCACTAAATGTTTTCACTGAAAACAAAATTTGGAAACATATATTTGCTGCTTACATTTTTTTCATGATAATCTAATGTCCTTCCATTTTGACTTACATTTTTTTAACATAAAGCAAGAAAAATAATTATGAATATAAAAAAAAATAAAAACAGACAATTCTTCACCAAAATAATTCTTACATTACCAAAAAAAAATTTCATTAGTAATATAAGTAACAGTATTTCTAAATCATTATTCTAAACAACAGAAAGTAGTTGCTTTGCTTACTAGGTAAACCCTTTGATCTCAATTTATATAATAAGCTTTCTTCCCTGCATTTATCTATACAAAAATAGAAGTTTTAAGACATTAACAATAAAAACTGTATTGAAATACCTCAGCAAGAAATGACTGAATTTATTAGTGTTACAGAGTGTGATATATAAATGTAATGATGACAGACAGACAGATAGACAGACAGATCAGAAGTTATGAATCAAACCCTCACAATGGCACTATAATGATTTTCTGATTACATCAAAATAAATGAGCCGCGTCACAACAAAACCAACATAATGGGTTTGCGACCAGCATGGATCCAGACAAGCCTGCGCATCCGCGCAGTCTGATCAGGATCCATGCTGTTCGCTATCAGTTTCTCTTCCTGTTATAGGGTTTGTAAGCGAACAGCATGGATCCTGATTAGACTGCGCAGATGCGCAGGCTGGTCTGGATCCATGCTGGTTGCAAACACATTATGTTGGTCTTGTCGTGACGCGGCTCAAATTCCCCGGTCAATAAATATTTGGGATATAGAGTAAATATCAATTGTTTTCTATGTAATTAAATCTTTTTATATCATACATGAAAGCAGTTGGTGTGTTGAAATTTTGTAAAATATTTGGTCTAAAACATATTTCTCAATCCAAGTAGCAATATATATACATATACATAATATTTCTTTCACCATTTGTACAACTTCGAATTTAAATAGAACTAGAGGATGCTTTTGTAAAAAAGCGCATGTCTCCCCCACTGCTGAGAATAACTGTGAATGGAAACAGGAATGGAAATGGAGATAAAAGAACAGAGTATATAAAACCAGACAACTGATATATCACTGATATATCAATAATAGTTAAATGTCCTCACTGATAAGAACTCTAGTTATCATCCGGAAATGAGAAAATGACCAATGGTCACTGTGACCTTAACCTTTGACCTACTGAGCCCATAAACAAGAGGGATCATCTGCTCAATAAGACCAATCATCCTATGAAGTTTGAGGGTTGTAGGTTCTAAAGGAACTCTAGTTATCATCCGGAAAGGAGAAATTAACCAACGGTCGCTGTGACCTTGACCTTTGACCTACTGACCATTAAAACAATAGGGATCATTTGATTAATAAGACCAATCATCCTATGAAGTTTGAGGGTTGTAGGTCAAAAGGAACTCTAGTTATCATCCGGAAATGAGAAATTGACCAACGGTCACTGTGACCTTGACCTTTAACCTACTGACCCAAAAACAATAGGGATCATCTGCTCTATAAGACCAATCATCCTATGAAGTTTGAGGGCTGTAGGTCAAAAGGAACTCTAGTTATCATCCGGAAACGAGAAATTGACCAACGGTCACTGTGACCTTGACCTTTGAACTACTGACCCCAAAAACAATAGGGATCATCTGCTCAATAAGACCAATCATCCTATGAAGTTTGAGGTCTGTAGGTCTAAAGGAACTCTAGTTATCATCCGGAAACGAGAAATTGACCAACGGTCAGTGTGACCTTGACCTTTGACCTACTGACCCCAAAACAATAGGGATCATCAGCTCTATAAGACCAATCATCCTATGAAGTTTGAGGGCTGTAGGTCAAAAGGAACTCTAGTTATCATCCGGAAACGAGAATTGACCAACGGTCAGTGTGACCTTAACCTTTGACCTACTGACCCCCAAAAACAATAGGGATCATCAGCTCTATAAGACCATTCATCCTATGAAGTTTGAGAGCTGTAGGTCAAAAGGAACTCTAGTTATCGTCCGGAAACTAAAGAATGGAACGGACCGACTGACGGACCGGAACTGATCGGGGACGGTAACGGTTCGGCTACAACGGACCTGACGGACGGGACAGGGCAAAAAACAATATGTCTCCCCCCCGAGGTGGGGGAGACATAATTCTTAATTTGAATGACCCAGATTAAATGATATTCTGTTAATTTACCAAGTTGTTTATTTCATATTAAAGGATTTGATTAAATATTGCATATTTGATCCGCACAACCTATTTTATTTCCAGAATAAATTATATCAAAATTACACCATTAAATACAAAACTGGTCAACTGTACTGTTACACTGACGTGACATCTATCTGCCAGTTTATTACAGTATAGACCACAAATCTTTACTTATTTTATAACTGAGAATAACAATCTGGCATGAAAACAAAATAAAACAAAAAAAATTTTAGTTTTAACATACACCTGAAATCAATCAATTAATGCTGAAGTACAGATAATCCTAGATTTAAATTCTGTAAGGTTTTGTTAACTCTATAACAAGTAAAATGAAATACAAAAACCATTTATGTGACTTTAAAAGAAACAAATAACATGGATGTACATTCATAATGAACAGATGCTGACAAGTGACCAGTGCTGGACACTATATAACTTAAAAACATCTTTTTCCCTCTGTTTTTATTTCTTCATGACAAGTGTAATAACATAGCTGGTCACCTTATAGTCTTATATCAATAGGTTATAAGTTTGGAACCAGCCAGGTACTCTTTAATTATGAAGATAAGATAAAGTTCAGGTATGGTATAAAGCAATCACTACAAGGCAAACATTGGATTATCATCATCATCTTTCTGTAACTGCCTTCTATTTTGCTGTGCTCCTGTCTGTGCAGATATGGAGGGTAAAGTGCTGGCTGCAGAAGCTCGGTCTGTTAAAAACTTGTCAAATTCTGAAAAAGACAAAATATATAAATTTCCAAATCCTAGAGGAGAGTCATAACATTCAACATAGGAAATCATTGATCTAAAATTTTGTAAGCAATATAAGTTTGAGTTACAAGCCATAATTTTGCTGACCGCTGAACAACTTCAATATTCCAAAAAAACAATGTATTTTGCATGATCAATCCTCATCCTAGCTACTTTTTAATACATCCAACAAAAGTAAAAGCAAGTAACTTGGCAATTTCACATTTAATTTCTGGTTTTAGGTTACATCTACTCATCAAACAATTACTTACTGCTATTCAAATTTTATAACAATAATCACAGATACATCACAACTGAAATGCCTTTACGGTCTCTATTACAGGAAAAATAATCAGCTACGCCTCAAAGCATCACAAATTTAACCACACATATATACTTCCACAAAAGAAAAATGTAAGCCTGAACTAATATCTAAAATAAAAGCAAAATATCAAACAAAACTGACAAGAAGAAAGGCAAGTCCAGGCTATCCAAAATTTGATAATTATATGTACTATATACATGTGTATTTGCAATTACATTAGTCATAAATTTGCATAGAATAGTCAACATGGCATAATCAGTTCCTTGAACTTAATGAACTGATGCATAAGACCAAATTTTAGGACTATATTTTAGACAACCCACTTTATTTCCTTAAATTCTCAGCCACTTCTATTGACTATTATAGTAACACAAACATTTGTATATCTTTTATTATAACAAATACATAAAAACTTTCCAGAATGACTCCATAAGAACTATACAGTAGTTGAGTTTCCGATTTTTTCTTTTGTTTATTTTTTTTGTTTATTTTATTGTTTGTTTGTTGTTAATATATAAATCGTAGCAAAAAAAACCTTTGTGTGTGTACATATTTCATCTTATTTGCTTAAATAGTCTCAACATAAAGTCTAAATATTATAACCATAGCAAAACAGATAGCACACAACAAAGTTATAAATAAAATCTGGTACATGATTATATTCCATCTTGTGGACAAAAGTTTACAAATTACAACAGCATAGTTAGACAACATGATTTTCCCAAACCAAATAAAAATAAAAACCCAAAATATTCTTCATGATTATATTAATCTAAAATATTTATTTGATAGTAATGTTGCTTTTTAACCCAATTTTTACAATGATTTCAAATGAACTTATAAGAAATCTTTATCATATGAGACAAAACAACAACTGGGACTAGGGGCAAACACACACTTCATGCATGTACAGAAACATACCTTTTGTCCACAAGTAGAATTATTTATCTAAAATTCAAACAATTATTTTCATAAAACTGAGTTCACAAAAAAAGTCACTGTTTGAATTAAGAAAAAAAAGAAAGATTTGTTTGTTTGGGTTTAACATCACACCGACACAGTATAGGTCATTTGGCAGTGTTCCAGCTTTACTGGTGGAGGAAGACCTCAGGTGGGCCCTTCCGTTGCATTATTCAGGCATGAGGGTACCTGAGTAGAAACCACGGCCGTTCTGTAAGCTAGTGGTGCTTTCCTCACATGGGAAAAATCCCAAATCCCTGTCGGATTCGAAACCCACAGCGGTGAGGGGCAAGTGGTTTGAAGTTAACGACCTTAACCACTCAGCAAATATGATTTAAACCAGTTTGATGATAATATGTTCAAAGAACAATGTTAAAGCTACATTTACTAAAATATCTTAACATATTTTTCCATCGGCTTACAAACCAAGCATTCTATAGTTTTGTTACCATTATTAACAGTATTGTTGTGAATCTCATTAAAATTGTTCATAAGTTATGATTTTAAAAGGAAAAACCCCATGGTAACACTTAAGTTTGTATACGAATTTTAACATGCAAATGAAGACTTGTATAATTAGCTTGTGTATGTGCTACATCACAATGGTAAAATCAATTGTAACCATGTGGATCACAGCAAATTATGAGATATTCTTGTGCGCAAACAAACTTTCAACCATTTTAGTTTCATGGTACATTAGCGCTGTCATTTACAAAAATAATCATCTTCAGAAAAATATTGAATTTGTATGAAAACATCCCTAATATAAATGCAGAAATTAACCGTTACATTCGGACTGCTACTTAAAACTGTTTCTTGATATTTCTATTGATGTACAGATGACCAAAAGGCGGAGATTTCTCATGCAAAATAGAAATTGTACTTCCAATTTTCCCCACAATGAGGTTGTAGATTTTACAGCTTAATAAAACTCATTTTGGTTGTCTGGAACACCAAAATAAGAATGGGAGTTGATATGAACATATTTCATTAACAAAATGTAGCTATTATTTTTTTTATGAAATTTATTTAATGTAGCTTTAACTGTCATAGCATAATTTCATGTCATATTCTTTTCTATTCTATTTGATAAATTCACTAAAGGTGTGCCTTTACAATGAAAATATCACAATATTGTAACATGATTTCCCTACTATCAGTTACATAACAAAGTTATAATCTTTGATGATAACAAGGTTAAGATTTATTTAGCTGGAACAAACAATGCTCTTATTTTAGAATTTAGATTTTCAGACACAAATCATTCTCTGGTAGATGAATTAACAGGAATTATAACATGAAAGACGAATGCCCTCTTGGGTTTCTTGCGTAAAGTTGTTCTAATCCCTAATTCAACTACATCTATGTTGTTTGCAACCTATGATTTTGTGTCACAGCTAATCTTAAATCATTTGGTTTTTTTTGCATTATTTTTAAATAACAGGAACTACCAACCAATAAGAAATGGGTTCAAACAATGTTCACAACAAAGTTTTTTCATATTTTTCATCTCAAAAAAATGTTCTTTTTGCCAATCTATTCTTTTAGGACTAAATTCGTTTCTTTATCAAGGGAGGGGTAATTTAATACTGACCTGAATGGAAAATAGGTTTTCCTCCAGGTTTTTCCTGCCCCTGTTTGCTCCTCATGCTTTGCTTCAAACCATTGTTCCATTTCATCATAATCTGTCTCTTTGTCTTGTAACTGATATATATATAGAGATAAAATATATATATCAAAAGTATTTCAAAACATACATTTTATGTATATCAATGTCTAATTATCTTCATGCTTTGATATAGTATTATTTTAAATATATTAAAAGTCTAATATTATAAAATTTCATATTTTTAAGTTTATTTGTGAGAAAAGTACTGTGTAAAAGTAAGTTAGAATATATATGTGTGATACACTACAGAAAAGATTATCTTACAGTTATATATTACAACAATAACTGACTTTCAATGTATATTCTTAGAGAATACAAGAGAGCAATGTTGGTCTTCAATTGCTCACTTGAAGGTGTTGTCTACATAGACATGTTTTGCTCAAATTATTTTATGAACAATTTCACTTAATACATTTAATACATATGAAAACAAACAGCCTGGAAAATGAATAAATACAAATTGAACACATCAGGTCAAACAAAACTAGCTACTACATATGGTTATTTTCTAGGGAACAGTTTTTCTTATTATTTTACAACACTGTGGTAGACTCTGCAGACAGGGTAACTATCACATCAACAATTTTACCCCCCCCCCCCCAAAAAAAAAACAAACAAAAAAAACCCTAAACAAACAAAAAAAAAACAATTAATGAGAAGTTCTGTCTACATTTCTGTTGGTTAAGATTTAAATTTTTTTTTAACAATGGAAAGAAAGTTTTCATGGAAGGATTTTTTGGAACAATAAAGTATTAACATGTATAATATATGATATGCACTTTTAGAAATTTTGACACTATAGAGGTCGAGAATGACTCCAGGTGAATATTGTATCACTGTAGAACAACTAATATGCCCAAAGCTAGGTGGATAGCATCATCACCCTATAAATATCTAAACCCATGTAGAAAAGGTGTTGGTAGTTTACCCTCCCAAACAGTAGTTAGTAACAATGGATTTAAAGTTTGATCACCGCATTGTTGCTGGGAAGACTGTCAAGCAGTTTACCAGTGCCAGTTACCTTCACTTTCTCAAGGTACTGATAACTACCTTATATGCCAGAGTACAGTGTGAATGTGTGTAGAAAGGATTACATGATCAGTCATAATGAATGTGACCTGCAACATCCAAGAATTGAACCAAGGTTGCTCGATTCACAGTTCAATGCTCTTCATATTTAGCTAACTGGAATGTTAATTGGCAAATGTTTAAAGTCATAAACTTAATACAATCAGTCATGAAGACAAAATTCTCCTACCCTCCCTTCAAGATGTACAACTTTCTAGTTTCTAAGTCCCTTTAATTAAATATCATGTACTGAACATCTGTAAGGTGTATTTAATTCACAATTTATGAACAATATTTACAAATGAAGTGGGCAATCATACACAGCATGGAAAGCAAAACAGAGTATTTAAAAAGCAAAAGGTTTAAAGAAAATTGACATATAATATATTGGCTTTAAAAAACACAAACAGACCTTCCTTGTTTGTAATCCAGACTAAGTAAAACATGAAAACAAACAAAATATATAAGACAGCAATATAATAAAGGAAAAAAAATAAAGCCAAGCATGTAATGTATGATGTATAAAAGCATACACAATTAAACTTCAGTTATAAACTTTGACTCTTTAAAGACAATCATATATTTATGAGGCCATCTCAAACAAGATCTTCCCATCAGAGAGCATGCTCATCATCTGTTTGATAGTTATGAAGGGGAGTAATCCAGCAAATATTGATTCTAGAGTCATGGACATTGGAAAGTAATCCTCAATTATGAACATGAAGTCATGTGTAAAGTTTTGAAAGAATAGCCCTAATAATAAAATTAGAGCTACAAACGTAACCAAGAATTAATTCTCTAAGGTAAATGTTACAGTTGGTTATTATTTAATCAAAATCATGCTAGAGTATGGGCCTTAGACAGTGACCTACAATTATGAGTCAAAAACATTAATGAGCCGTGCCATGACAAAACCAACATAGTGGGTTTGCGACCAGCATGGATCCAGACCAGTCTGCGAATCCGCTCAGTCTGATCAGGATCCATGCTGTTCGCTTACCAACCCTATTACAAGTAGAGAAACTGATAGCGAACAGCATGGATCCTGATCAGACTGCGCAGAATAAACTGATGTGCAGGCTGGTCTGGATCCATGCTGGTTGCAAACACACTATGTTGGTTTTGTTGTGATGCAGCTCAATTTTGTGAAGTGTATAGATCCAGTGGTTAATGAGATATAAAGTTATATATAAAACCTTCACCATGTGTTACACAATCATGGATACCAGCAGCAATTTTCACAAAAAAACTTATGACAAATTTTATCGTAAGTGAAATCTTACTTTCACAAAATATCGTAAGAAAATCTTAAGTGCAACATTTTTTCGTAAGCTTTAAAAATGATTGTGTTTTTGTACAAGTTCAAAATTACTTTTATCACATAAACATGCTGCAGGAGTGAAATAAGCCATTTGATACAAAAAATACACTTATGTAATAACAATTTAATGTGGCATCATTTGCATTATATACAAAGATAGCATCACAGTGTGCTAATGGTAGCATTACAATATCAACCTGGTTCCTGTAAGGGAAATTGACTACTGTAAACTGTTCTTATTTTTGGATATATGATAAATGGGACATTATATTTATGTAGATTCAATGCTAAATTTATTAAACACATAGTATAAAACAATACTTTGCTCTCCTGAGGCTTGCATGATATGATTTTATTCATCTTGTTCAATAAAATTAGTATTAAATCTACACTTATTTAATATTCTCTTTATATTTAAAAATTTGTATAATACTGTAATATGTAGTGCATGGCATTTTTTATGACATTTTATATAGGTTATTAGTTAATAATACAAAACTGCAAACTAAAGGATAAACAAGCAAACTATAATACAAATTTTCCCTCTAAAAATACTACTTCAACAAGTGTCACAGTTAGCAAAAATGATAAAAGTTTAAACTCGACCTAATAACTGTGTCAAACGTTTAACCGACCTTAGTCATAAAATTCTAAGATTTTCTTCAAGACATGAAATTACATACTTTGTTGTAATCAACAAAGATTACAATTTAAGTCCAATTATATGGACTTATAAAGTAACTGTCCATTAGGACATTACCATACATGATCAGATAGCATGCAATTGGACAAAACAATTGAAATTTAAATAGAATGTCATATCTTGTTATAAACTAGAAATGTG
The DNA here is from genome assembly GCF_026571515.1 of Ruditapes philippinarum. Taxonomy (NCBI): domain Eukaryota; kingdom Metazoa; phylum Mollusca; class Bivalvia; order Venerida; family Veneridae; genus Ruditapes; species Ruditapes philippinarum. The sequence continues at coordinate 96,424 of NW_026860903.1, forward strand.
TCCATAGGACACGGATGCCCCCACACGCCACTGTTCTGTCAATCTTATGACTCTAGGTCAAATATTTTTTGGACTACATGTGCCACAAGTTGAAAACTAAAAATCAACAAAGGGCTATAATTCTATTAAATTTGGTCGCAGCAAAAATTCCTTCCTTTACTACCATCTACACATTAAGGTTGTTCATCCCTGGAAGTTTAAGCAAAATCTGCCATCCGGTTAAAGAGGAGTTGCGTTCACAAAATTTCTACATAGTATCTAGTGAAAAAATCAACAAAGGGCCATAATTCTGTTAAATTTGGTCGCAGCAAAAATTCCTTCCTTTACTACCATCTACACATTAAGGTTGTTCATCCCTGTAATTTTAAGCAAAATCTGTCATCCAGTTTAAGAGGAGTTGCGTTCACAAGATTTCGGGACGTACGGACGGACATACCAAAATTTTATGTTTATGAGGCAAATGAGCTCATAAACACCACCTGGACCAACGTCCATAAGCAAAATAAGCTCATAAAAACAAAAAAATAGCTCTTAATTTGAATTTTATGAGTTTATGTTCTTTATTTAACTACGGAATGAAGCTCATAATAATCAAATGTTGGCTCGGACTGACTGACGGACGGACGGAAGGACAAGTGCAACGCTATATGCTCCCACATTGTGGGGGCATAAAAACTTAGGTAATGTTTAGAATATTCTTTTAAAAATTGGTACTTTGTCTGATACTAACCTCAGTTACCGGTTAGTGAGTTTCATAACTGGGTTTTAGCTAAAAACGAACTTGACACCCCTGATAATCATGAAGTGATCACAGACAAAATTGTTATAAAATTTATATCTTCAGAAGAAAGAAATCTTGGCAAAAAAAATATTAAAAAAATATATATCGCTAATCCATATTTCAACAAAAAGCCAGGTTAGAAATATATATCTCCAATCTGAACTATCCACAGGCATTGTCACAAACATCCCATAATAATTCATTTGTAAAAGTATTTATTTTGATACTCAACTTTTATCATAAAACTATGGTGGCTGACTAACGCCTTGTTGTGTTTTCACTTTTTCCCCACAAAAATGCAGAAAAGAAATTTAATTTTTGTCAAATCTTTGACTGTTTATTCTCATTTTCATAACGTCTACTTATAAAACTAATCATTTACCTCCACTCATCAAAAGCATGTACAGAAGAACATAGTGTGAGTAGTAAAAACAAAGTTACTGTGAATCAAACTACAAGCAAGAAACAGCTGATATTAGATAATGTAAATTAGACTGTTACAAGCTGTACAGAAACTACACACTATAAACACATTCCATAACCATGGTTACCTGAAGAATTTCCTCATCTGTTGCCTAAAATATTGCAGTTTTATATTTCATTTCATGAAGAGTCAACATATAGCATCTTTATTTATATGTTAATAACAGACACACACACACACAAAAAACAACAATTCCTAGCACTTATTTTAGGATCAATAATTATACAAATAATGAGATTCAACTATAGTCACTTCCGCCTACAATGTGGCTTTCACACTCATTTCAAACTGTGTCATAAAAATTAGATTGCCAAGGTAAGTATTTCTCTGCATAGCATGATGTTTTATAAAAAGAGTTAAAATTATACCAATCATATCTTTCTTTACTTTGGCTTAAAACTACTCCAATCTCTGTCCATAAAATGTTTAATCTTTCGTTACAGCTAAATTTGTGACATACAGACTTGCCCAGCCTTAAAACTATCCATTGTTAATCATAGACATTTCATTTTTAAATTATTTTATTTAAGTCTAGTTATAGTTAGACTGTAACAGCATGCATACTGCCTTAGCTCAGTACAAGTGAATAGGACTAGTCATTATTTCAGCTAGTGTTCTCTATAAATACACATACCTGTGTTTGTGCCTTCATATTGACAGCTTGACCAACACCTGTACCTTGTCCAAACTGATCCTCATTTACATAGTTAGTACCAGACCTGTTAATATAATATAACGATAAGGTCAGCTTCATGATACAACTATACAAATGGAAACACACATATACATAGTGGGAAAAGAAAACAGTCTCTTCTTTAATGTTGCATTCTCTAGCTTTTTCACTTAATTAGTCCTATGTCATCATAATTGGCTTCAAATGACACAAATTATTATGAATGTATGAAGTTTTCCATGCCATAAAAATCATTAACCTATGTTCTGTATTTTTCCTGTATCTTTGGATAAAGAGATCTCACTTGTTTTAAACAGTGTGATATGACATATATCTCACTAATTATATCTCACATCAAAAACAACTTTATCATGTACAACAACCAATAGTTTGCTTTTAATTATTCACATATTTTTTGAGAACCCACACATGAATTTATAGAAGTTATGAAACATGGTTTATCTTATTTATTTTAAACAACAGTATTCAACTATTACCCCATATTTTCTCTATTTTGGTCAAATGACTTTCTGGATTGAGCAAACATGTCAAAGTCATCGTTGGCCCCATTTACATCTGTAAAATATAAAATCATGTACAATAATGATGTGTAATATGAGTTAAATAGTTACATTAAATGTGTTCATACCAAAAAGGTTATTTGAAAATACTTTAAAAATCATTATTTCTATTAAAATATTTTTTAGCAAAGCTATCATCACCACTATACAAGAATTAACTTTGATGGATATAATTATTTCATTATAATAATCACTTTAGTGGTATCTAGTTCAAACATTTGACCTACTGAGCATTACCAATGTCTAGAAAAGGTATTACTTAATTCAGTTTTTAAGTCATATTGACAATGTAATCACATCTTACAGCAACTTACAGCTAAGAACAGTTTGACAAAAAGAGATATATGCAGTGGTGGCATGGCTTAGCAGTAAATGTGTCAGGCAAGTAATCTTAGGATCACTAGCAGTGTGGGTTCAAACAAAATTAGTGGCCACAGAATCTAGAGTGAGTCTATAACCTTATACATTCCCAACATAATTGAACTAAAATGAATTCTGGTCCCGAAGTGACCGAAACTAGTAGACACCAATAAAATATTGTAAACTTGCCCTAGTGTTGACGTGTATTACTCTTTATTTTTAACTTGCCTTGGTTAAAATGAATTCTGGAATAACTAAAATGATATATCAGAAAGCAATAACTTATGTTTAAGGTTAAAATAGAGGAGTAGACTAAACTTACTCATATTAGCCAGTTGATCAGCAACTTGTGTTGTTGTAGTTGTTGTGTCATCCCCTAGATCTATCAAATTACCAACATTGGTACTTCCAGCACTAGCAGGCGCTGGTACCTATACAAAGAAAATTCCCTTAAGAATTAGAACAAATTTATATGTTAGTGTTCCTTAAATTTTAAATTAGCTAAACTTTGTTTTCCTTATTTCTGTGTCAGAGCACTAAAGGACTAGTTGTTAAAGTGTCTACCTTTAACCCAGAGATCAAGAATTTAAGCTTTCTTATGTCACTTACATGTTTTTTCATACAGCACCAGCACTGTGGAATTCAGAAAGCAGGCAAAAAAGCAATTATTAGGGATCAGATGAACCTTTTTCATAATCAAGTTTAATCAATATAAACATTTCTGTTTTCATTTCAAAGTATACCTCCCATATTATATTAATTACACACAAACATCTTTTTGAAATAAAATACATCATGATCAAACAAATATTTCTCTCATCGATGGAGAGGACAAGGACAATACATGAAAATCATTTTTGGACAGGTGAATGGGACTTGATTTCTGCTGAAATTATTTGACATTAACCTTTAACCTGCTATATTCTTTTTAATGTACTTGTTTGGTTTTACAGAATCTAACTATCAATCAATAACTTTATAGGTATTAAGATAGTAATCTAAATTTGTCAGTCAACCCTATAGATATACATGTAGTTATTTAACTTACAATAACATTATATGAAATTGTGATATCACAAGTTTCAGTGTACAAGTTATTTAACTTACAATATCATTATACGATGGTGGATGTACAGAATCTGTTGATGCAGGCTCAACTTCCTGGGGCTGACCAGTCTGTCCAGTTCTATAACGCTCAAATCTTTCATATCGTAAAAACACATTGTTCAGGTCATCATTAACACGTAATAATTCATCTGAAAATTAATCATTGTTCACTTTAATTTAATGTGCATGAATGACCTTCATTTAATTCAAATTGTTAAAATTTAAACTGAGTACTACTTTAATTTTTTAATGCACAAATTAGCTTATACAACATATGTCAAAAATGATTTTATCAACATTAATGGTAGTTTCTTTAATGTGAAGATAAGTTAATTCTATAACACTGAAATATGTTAGGTACATATTAAATAATCTGAGTATTATTGCCTTTTACAACACACAGCCATATTGAGCGTACAAGTCAATGAATGATTGAAACTTTTCAAGACACAACAAACTGTATCACATATTTATTATCTTATAATAATATACACATGTATGTTTACTCAAATGTACTAGAATAACATCACAATAATGATGTTGAAACAGTACTGAACTTGTCTGACTCTTAAATAAAATTACATCATTTCACTCTAAAAAGAATTATACTATGTTAATCATACTATGTTTTAATATCAAAACTGTGCTATTTGCAGTATAAAAGTCATATAAACATATATAAAAATGACTTACTAGTGACTTCTTCATTAGGTATACCATCTAACAGTTCAACAATTCTTTGTTGCATCTGTCTGTTTGTTCTATTTAACTCCTATAAACATTATACACAAATTTTACATCATTACAATATCAATACTACACACAACCCTTGTTTTCTACCTGGTTTAAATACTAATATTTCATATAAAAACAACAGTTGTTTTCTACCTGGTTTAAATACTAATATTACATAGAAAATAATCTACAGAAGGAATTTCAAAATCTCTCATGAACAGAAATATGTTCAAATTCTGTTACAATCTCCCATGCAGTAATCTCCCCTTACAGGATTAGATAGATCTCTGCCATCACAACATTTTGTTAAGATTTTTGACGATATGAAAATTTTTGAATTTTGATATTTATTTTAAAAAGTAAACACAGTTTTGCTAATGTTTCAAAGCCATAATGTGTTACATGTGAACTTAACTAAGAAATAATTTCAGAAACATAAATACATGTATTATGAAAATAATTTTTAATATCGGACAGTGCACGGAGTTTGATACTGTTAGTGATAAAATACAATAGTAACTCAAGACATAATCATATTTTCATGATATGGAAATCAAAATGTTCATCCTCAGGGCATCGTTAACATTAATGCCCTCTGAAAAATACTTCAAGAAAGATCAATTTATTATTAAACATATATTCAAATAACACTTTATCACTTCATACTATAGTTACAAATTATGTAAGGTTTCATAGGGAGTGTAGGACAAAAGTCCCCCCGGACGAAAGCCCCCCTTCTAAAAATGACAAGGTGGACAAAAGCCCCCCCCCATGAAATTTTCACATAGGACAAAAGCCCCCCCCATCAAAAATACAGTTAGGACAAAAGCCCCCCATCTTTTTTCACATGAACAGGTGCTCAAATTCATCAAATTTCGTACAAACTTTTAAATAAAAATGAAAAGAATCTGTTTTAATGTTATTCATAATGTATATATTGAAGTGATGACAAAGTTTATGATAACAGATAAAATAATGCATGCATGCGATACCGAATTCATAGCTTTTCATATACACAACAAGGGTCAGAATAGTAGTAATGTTTAATCACTTTTTGCAAAAAGGAAATCAAATTAATATCCTTAAGCACTCTTTCACTACATGTGATTGTCATCATACATATCTTTTAAACACATAAAAACACAACTTTAATACACTAAATGTAAATTTGATTGACTATTGGGGGGGGGGGGGCTTTTGTCCTACCTTGACTTTTTTATGGGGGGGGGGGGCTTTTGTGCTATGTGTAAATTTCATGGGGGGGCTTTTGTCCACCTTGTCATTTTTAGATGGGGGGGCTTTCGGTCTGGGGGGGCTTTTGTCCGTATCCCTTTCATAGGATATTCAATATTCTATTCAAATCACCAAAACAATTTTTTTATTGTTGGATTTTAAGCTTGATTATTGCCAAAATGGAGCAATAGCCTAGTGGTTTAGATGTTCACCTCTCAACCCGTCAATAATGGGTTTGAACTCTACAGGTGTCAGAAACAGATTTCTTCAAATGATATCAGTACTGGCTAGACTCTAGAATGGTACAAACAAGCTAAAACCTTTCTTCACAATCAAGCTTATATCATTTTAAAACTAAATGCAACCCTTGCATTATGTGAAGGAACCAGCAGGCATTCACTTAAAATATAGTACCACAAATCTTCTGTTAGCTAGCTAGATAGCTTCATCACAAGAGAGAATAGAACCTTTAACTTGTATATGACTGTTAATGTAAGAAAAAACAAAACTTCACCTGTAATAATTCTAGATCTGAAGAATCAACATTGCTTGGAGATAATTCTGTCAGCATCTCACTCATAACCCGAACATTGCCTTGTACAACATCTAGTTCACTACGCAGCTTTGCCAGCTGTTCTGGTGTTGGAACAACCGGTATACCAGGCCGCCGGACTGGTTGAACAGCAACGGGAACCGGAGCAGGGGAAATAACTTGACCAGTGTTTCGTACTGACGACTACAACAAACAGACCATTCTCATTATGTCTCTTTAAAACTTTAAAGAAAATAATTTAAATAAATAAAAAATAATGAAATAATGACTATAATAAAAGAAACACTATGGATCAAACAAAAAATATTTTAAATGAAAACATAGAACAATGTATAATTAAAAACTCTAATTAAAACTTAAAACAAAGCTTATAAAAGAATTGTATTGAAAATGAAAAAAATCACAACAAAAGTACAATTACATAATAAGTGTGTACTACATATACATGTATAACAAGATGGACATGATGATTTTAAATCACTCACCAAAATAAATATTAAGCTTGAAGGGAGGCAAAATGTGAAAGAGTGAAACTCATCATTATTCAAGGTAATTTCTATTTTAAGTTCCTAATGGGGCCAATGTAAGATAACTGACCAAATGATTTAGATGAGACTGTATCAAACATTGAAATGTTAATACATGTACAAGTAATTTGCTTTACCCGATGACCTAATGCAGTGAATGGGAACCAATTTGAAATAAAAACATCAAAGAATATTATACACCAAATTTAGTGATATTCAATGGAAAAAGTTGTCCCATGTTTTGGGGTGGGTTTTTTGTATGTATCTTTAGTGCTGGTAAGGTTTTCTCTTAATCTTTACAAGGGAGGAATTCTGAGTTTGTTTGAGAAGATGATCTTTAAATTTATTATTAAGATTGAAACATCTGTCTTTTTTAAAAATAAATCAGAAACATTTAGTTTTCTGTCAGCTTTAAATGACATAATGATTGTAGTTCCGTAACTTCATAGATAAAATAGCCGAACAACATAAAAAAACAATTTTTATATCACAGAATATACCACAGAAACAGAGTATAACCTCACAAAGATAAAACAACAATTAATCAATCCAAAAAATACATTGGTCATATCCTGGATCAGGGCCTCACACTTTCTAAAAGACAACATATATAACATAGTCTCAACATCTTTGTAACTCAGCCATCATTAATATCAAACAACATAAAAATAATACATATCAACAAAACCCATAAGGGCCTCACAATGATAATAAAACAATAAATATAAAACCACCTCCATAACCTCATCTTCATCTTCAACAACGTAGGCTGACTAATGATAAAAATAATTGATAATTTAAACTACAAGGAAGTGATAAAACAACTTTAAAGAAATGTAAACAAAACTAGACAAAAATGAAGAGACATACTGGTGTAAATGTCTATTTGTATAGCTTGAACTGGGATTTTTAGGTATCTAGGCTGAAGAAGAAGTTTGTGAAGTAATTCCTACACCTGTTAAAGAAAGCAGGATGTATATTTTCCTTTACTTTGTTGTACATCTTAGGCGCTTAAATTTGACAATGATTCTTTTTTTGCTACTGAGATTAAATTTAGGGACAGTTTTTATTATCTTTCAGTGTTTTTTTTCTCACACTTTTATTAGAGAAATGGTGGCTGGGCCAATGCAGAGGGGAAATTGTGTTGCAGGGGGAAAAAGAAGAAATAATTAAATGGATATTACAGTTTGTGATGGAATATCATTATCTTCTCAGACTACCATGCCCCTCTATTTCCTACTCAAAAACAGATAAAAGAGGTTTTTTTCTTCCAGAAATAATGGGGAAATATGTTTTTTGGAGAGGGAAAAAGATCAAATTAGATCCTAAAATGGTCCCAAATCGCATTGTCATTTAAAATATTAATTATTTATATCCCTGTATTGTTTATCTCGCATAAAATATACTGGACTTATTCTTCCTAAAATATATATATTTCACTGTGATTGTATATGAGTCATCAGATAAATCTTGACTACAACAGACCAGGAAATTTCTTACATTATGTGCAAAATTATAACAAATAAATCAATAATTCAAAATGCAAAGTGCAATGTGAGTGTTGTGGATTTATAAGCAACATTAAAAAAAGAATATGTATATACATGTATATTAAAATACTTTGAAGACATACCGATTTGCCATCACTCCATCACTCCATTTACATAAAAAATTAATCAATTTTCTTTAATTTTATTTCAATATGGTAACAAGCTTGAAGCTGATGCATTATATACAGAGCTGCTGAAATATGCTTTTTGAGTCTTAAATTTCCTTTTTAAATTAACTCAACAAAATTTATTGTTTCAGTGTAACAAGTGTATTTTCAAAGCATTTTAGTGAAGAAATAAAGGTTGTGATACTAACTGCTCTATTGGTGGTACTGCCTCTACTTCTAGTAATTGGTTCTGGATCAAAACCACCTTGTGTCTAAAATATAATAAAACTATAACATGTGTACACACACAGAAACAGAAACACTTAATATATAAAACCAAAAATATCACTCAACATAATTATACCAATACAGTAAAATACAAATATCAAATTAACAAAAATCAATTTCAATCTCTATAAGAAAGGGATATATTTTTTGCATATAAATGTGAACTTTCTGTGAATAAAGCAATTACACTCCTATATGGCAGATAGCCTGTGATTATATATGGCACAAAGTATATTATCCCTCTATATGACAGATAAACATAATAGAAATATGACACAAGCATGACTCAGTAGTCTCAAGTTTAATTTCTTTCCTCATCAACATGTATATAATGATGAATATCAAAATGGAAAGAGTAATAAAAAGTTATTATATAATATAAACACATTTTATGACATGCCATCCAATATTAGTATTGGATATTTACATCAGACTTTTCTAATAAATAAGATATTAAAATTCTAGAAAGCATTGAAAATTACCTTGAAGTTTAATTAAACATACAGGTAAGCAGAAATGAAAAATATACTTTTCATGTATAACACAAATTTACAATATAGATATTTTAAATTTTATAAACTGAGCACTTGCTCAGTTCAAGTTTACACTGAAAAAAAAGAAGAATTTAACTCCTTGTATAATGTAAGGATAAGTGTCCGAACACTTTTGTTCTTTAAAACAACATATATTCTACCAGTATAAAATAATGTTTTAAGTATAATTAAGTTTAAGGTAAAGCTGTCACTGCTAAGAAAACAATTATACATCAAGCTTTATAGGTAGAAATAAAACCATATGTCTAATGTGTTCTCTATTTAAGGAATGAGTGATTACTTTAAGTAAATCCACTATGATTCTTGCAGCCAGATAGATAGCTACCTTATTTGAAAGAATTCAATGGCCATATAGAATTTCAACATTTGACCTGGAGCATGAACAGCAGCTACATATTGCCTTGCTGATGTGAACATTTAAGCCAAGTTTGGAGAAAATCCTTCAAGGGGTACAGGATTTATAAATTTGACAGGATAGCCACAGACTGACCAACTGATTAACCGCTTTGGCATAATGATTCCATCATAGCCCCTTCCACATGATGTGGTGGGGCTATAAACATCTAAGAAATTTTGAGTTATGCAAACAAAGTATATCAAGAGATTTTCAACTAAAACTGATCTTCAAAACTTCTTTAAGCTTTTTTTCAATAATCTAAGCTAAAAAGTGCTAACCAAAATTGAATATTTTTAAGAACAAACAATTCCTTATATTTATGCCAAGTATTCATGGTATTATATAATTATGTAATAATATATCAGGGAAGATAACTTTGGTCACAATATAACATACCCTTGCTGGAGTGTGTATTGGAGCTAGATTATCTAAATCAGTCATTGGGAATTCTATGCCTTTTCCTTTTAAATCTTGGTAAACTTTCTCAACATCCTTCATGTCTGGTGACCCTCTGAATGCATCTGCCCATGTCTAAAACAATAGTAACAACATTATTCATCCTTACATCTAACACTAAATCTTCCATTAAATCAATATTATATAAATTGACAGTTTTAAAAGTGTACTTCTTGGTTACTGTTAAAATTTCTATTGGCTTGTGTCCTTCAAGTTAGACATATATTATAGTGCCTGGTTAGAAGCAGCAGCTGCCAGCAGGCTAAGGGTTAAATATACCAATACAAATAACAATTACATCATGAATCTATTAACATATGACTATAGAGTCAGAAGAAGAATAAAAGTTAGTGTACCTGTATCATACTGAGAACCTTCTCTTGTAACGCTTGTGGGGGATCATACTTCGGTCCTATCACCTTTACCATATCATTGAGAAAATCTTTGTTGGCTATTTGGATATGAAGTCTGCGGCCACAATTCTTGACACATGCCTCTAAACACTGTTGCAAATAAACACAGAGTGTCATTCCAGTATTAAACTTGAAATTAAGATAAGTGATTCAATTTCATACAGAAGGCCAAGAAACACTGTGAAGAGTTAAAATTTGAGGAAATTTGTATTTTCTGTGCAATAGTCAATAACTTAAATTTTGTAGTTTAGCTCTGTCCAGCAAAATTTTATCATTTTGAAATAAGAATATCAATAAGTCTTGAATCACCATTAGCTAAAATGTTTATAATTATGAGATGTAAGGGTAAAACAGGTAGCAAATGTTTGTATAAAATAGCAGTCTTTAAATTCCAACCTTTCATTTTTACCTGGAAATTTGACGTGGAATAAAACACCATACTCAACACATCAATAATTTTCTTGTTAAAAATAAAATAGCTTTCACAAATTGTGGTTGATTAAAAGTCTAATGAGAACTGACAATATCTGTCTACAAGAATACAGTATGGAGAGATATTTCTGAGAAAGAATCAACTGTAACTAAACAACACTTTCATACAGCTACAGTTTGTTTGTTTGTTTCATTTTACACTTTTCCCAACGGTATTTCAGTCATATAGGCGGGTAGTTTCCTAACCATCGTTCCTGGAGAGTTACACCAGTACAAGACTACCTTCCTCCGCGCTAAACTACCAAAGCATCTCCCGGGGTTCGAACCCACGCCAGAGAGGTAACTGGATTAGAAGTCATCGACTCTAACCCCTCAACCACAGAGGCAGTCACAGCTACATGTAAATTGCCACAATAAGCTAAGTTTATAGATGTATGGAAATAATCAGTGTTCATTTACACAGTTTATATCTGCAGGATGAACAAAATACATGTGCACACATAGTAGAATCTGTTCAGAATACATATACAAATATGACAAGTCTTTATTCTGGTCAGTATTGCCACACGCTAGCTAAATTAGCAGTCAATTCACTACTTACTGTTAATGTGTATAAAACAGCTGTATGGTTTTTGCCCATATTCTGGTTTAGTCTTTTTCTAAATGCCTTGACAGCATCTTTTGGACTGTAACATAAATTAGTATAGATTTTTTTATTTCCCTTTTAGCTTAATTTAAAAAAATGTAAACAAAAGAATTACAACAAGAGCTGTCACAGGAGACAGCGAAGCTCGACTAATAAAATACTGGACGCAGTAAGGAGGACAAAACTATGAAAGAAAAATCAATAATGTATAATTACGTATTAAGTTATATTAAAAAATAACATTTGTTAACATAAATTCCAAGATCAAGGGGAATAATTATAGAAATAGTCACGCTAGAGTTATGGATCTTGCCACACAACATTTGTGTAATGATAAGAAATATATATTTGAAGTTTGAAGTAGATACCTTAAAAAGTAAAGAAGTTATTATATTTCTTAAAGAAAATCCTTAGTTCAAAGAGAGATAAATCTGTAAATATTGCTTCAAGAGTTATGAACATTGTCACATAAAATGTAATTAATGAGTATTTGAAGTTTGAGGTAGATACCTTTAAAAATAAAAAAGTTAAAATAAAAAATAACATTTTTTTAGTAAATAAATCTAAGTTTATGGGGAGATAATTCTTGCAATATTGGTGCTAGAGTTATGAACCTTGTCACATAAGATGTGGATGACGATTACGTAAATATATTTGAAGTATGAAGTTGATCCCTTTAGAAATAAATAAGTTAGAGTAAAAAATAATATTTTTTATTGAAAATTCTAAGTTCAAAGGGAGATAAATCTGAAAATATTGGTGCTAGAGTTATGAACCTTGTCAAATAAGATGGGAATGATGATAACCTAAATATATTTGAAGTATGAGGTCGATCCCTTAAGAAACAAAGAAGAAACAGTAAGAAATAGTATTTTTTGAGGAAAATTCTAAGTTCAAGGGGAGATAAATCTGAAAATATTGGTGCTAGAGTTATGAACCTTGTCACATAAGATGGGGATGATGATAAGGTACATATATTTGAAGTATGAGGTTGATCCCTTAAGAAATAAAGAAGTATCAGTAAAAAAATAGTATTTTTTAAGGAAAATTCTAAGTTCAAGGGGAGATAAATCTGAAAATATTGGTGCTAGAGTTATGAACCTTGTCACATAAGATGTGGTTGATGATAAGGAACATATATTTGAAGTTTGAAGTTGATACCTTAAGAAATGACAAAGTTATAGTGAAAAATATTTTACTGCACCAAAACTTTAATCTAAAATCTGGACGCGGACGGGGACGCCGACGCCGACGCCGGGGCGAGTAGGACAGCTCTCCATATACTTCGTATAGTCGAGCTAAAAATGTTTTCACTAGTATGCTTCTATGGAAAATGTCATCCTGGGATGAAAATCACCAGATTGAAAATCAAATTATAAAACTATCAAAGATTATCCTATATGCAATTCTTAAGAAAGTTGGTTTTTCTAAAGTTTTTCATTTCCTTCATTATTGTTGTAACAACATGGCATATAATGTGAGAGCTACATTCTGGCTATTAAAGTCTTTGTCAAGTAATTTAACATACAAGTTTTTGTTAAAATTTGTGATGGTCAATTTCAATCCTAATATGTTTAATTAAGTCTTTTTCATTTTTGGTATGTAAAGTTTTACAGGTACTTTTAAATCTTTTTTTTTCTTTTCTGGACCAATTCATATGTATTCCTTGGATCCAACTCCTACTCACCCTTCATCTGTTTCATTAATTTTGTCACATACTTCCATGTACAAGGCCCAGTTTTCCGATGGCTGAGTTCCATCTGTAGATTTCTCTACAATAACAGAATACAAATATGTTGTTACAGACTTCAAAATTTCCATGTCACTATAACAGATAACACAATTGATTGCCGACTTAAAAATCAAGAACCAGAGAAATTATCTATTTGATACACAGAAAACAATAAGCATATCAGATTTAATTTCCTTGATTGATTTAAAAAACTATATCTTTGATTGATAAAAAAAATCATATCAAACATAAACATTATATAATCATACTAGGACAAGTAACAGGTCAATACGCTACACAGTACATGTAAAGTAAATATTAACCACATTTTATTAGTAAAACAAAGCAATTTATTTCCAATACAGTATTGGTAATTAGACATTATTATATGCAATATTACAACTATTTTTAAAACCTTGTGATGTCATAAACAACACTTTACACACCTGAATATAGTACAATAAAACAAAAGTAATTGGATTTACCTCATTTATCAACATATATATGAGACAACAAGTGTTAACTTTACTAGATAATGATCATTCATCAATTTACTATAATTATACCATGTTTTACCTTTGCTTTTTTTGTTTGAACATTTTTACAAACACTTTTAGTTTTAAGAATTTAAATTTTAAACATTAATAACGTAATTATGAACCATTTGCCCCAGTTCTACTTTAAATTAAACAGTCCATTCAACATTTACAGAGATTATAAGACAAAAGTAAAAATTAAAATAAATAAGTAAATTCCGAAACTTCAAAATGTGGATTATACTGGAACTATAGGGCCTAGATTTATGGATCTAATAAAATATGGTGCGGGTGTTGCTATGGAACATATAAATGAATTAGAAATGCATCAATAGGACAAGGATGCCCCAACATGATTTCACAGTTGTCAGTCTACAGACAGAGGGCATGATAGAATTACTAGCTTATATTATGAAATATCACTGATACTAGCATAATAAGCTAAACAGAAATGTAAAAGACATTATTCATTAGGCATCAGGTAAGAGAAAGTCAAGTATGAGGGCCACTCATAAAGTTCCCGGACTAGGGCCATAACTAGTGATATCAAATTTTTTAAGGCAAGGGTAATTGGGCAATTGCCATGACAGTTACATGGTAAATTATTGTATGACATCAAATTCAATATGTTGTACAGCTATGGTACTGGCGATGTTAGATTATTACCGGTAAGTATAATTACTATTATGACATTTTGGCAGCAATTATTTGAAAAAAACACACAAAAAAACTCAAAAAAACAACAGATTAGATGAATAGAACATATGATTTCATTTAAGAGGGACATCAATGTGCTCTATAACTTTGTTAGTGTGATATTGCCAATGTAATGTTAACTTGAATAAAAAAAAATTCTTTTAAATTTAAAGTTAATTATCCAAATTTTATTGGAAATATGTTATAGGACATACTGGATATATAATTTTTTTAGATAGCACCCAGTTCTGGAACTTTATGAATGGCCCTAATAGTTTCATAATAAATGGAGGTAATAATTATAATGCAATTTTATAAGATAGATGTATATATGTATATATTGACATTTAAGCAAAACAAAAAACAAAATCAGCTGATAATGACTTTAATTTGTTATTTTTGCAATTTGAAGATTTAGCAACTCCACAGAGCAATTCAAATTTCTAAACAATTTTATATATTTGAATTACAATGTAAAAGATATGTAAATATATTTGAGTGACAAAAAATAATCTTTTTAATTAGGAAAGAGAACTTGACGCAACAAAGTGTGCTCCAGGGTTTTTTATTATGACAGTCTTATCGTAAAGGCAGTCATCTATGTAATAGAGAAATACAGAATCCTTAAAGAAGACATGTCAGCATGCTGAAATATTGAAATCCCTAAGATTCATGTCATCATGCTTAATTATGAGACTAGAAAGAGACCCAATCAGTTGTCGGAAAAATGATTTATCTTTATTATCCTAATGTCACTATATGACCTATAATGTCATCTCTTTGAGGTCTCACTCCTGTGATACCATGTAACCATGAGTCTGTACTTTGTTGACATTTTCACATATTGTGTAATTTTGTGAATGGGCAGTATCTTTAGTCAGATTTTGACCCAGAAGAAAGTTATCTTAGTAAGTTAGTATCAAGCTTTGGTATGTCAAAATATTTGGACTAGACTATACGCCAGCAGTGAACATGTGTCATCCTAAAAACACCTGCCTTGACTTTGACATTGTTTTAATCTTCCTATTAACAGGACTGAGGAGTCAACAATGAACAATCATGCGCAAAGACCACTGCCAGGTCTAGTCTCAATATTTTGCCTGCAAGACGGACTGATGTTACATCTAATATAACATATATGTCAGTTGTATATATATATTTCAAAGAACCCTGTGGCACAATGTGTTGGCCTACAACTAGGTCCCCTGCAGGGGTTTGAATGGAAGAAATAATATACAGTATCTAAAAGTTCTACAAAATCATTAATGGAAGATACATTATAATACAGACTAATCACCAAATACAAAAATATTTTAATAAATAACTACTTGTATCATGATTTTTGACAGTATATTTTGCAAGCGTCTGGGATTCAATATCACATGAGTATGAGTGTGCTGCCATTTTTTGTTATTGTTTACGTTTTGTCAGGTAAAATTTTGACAGGCAACACCCATTTCGTTGAAAAATAGTATTGAGGAATTTTTTTCAACTGTCAATAAGCAAGCCTAACCAATTATACATCAAATCAACACCCTGCACATGTATCAATAACAATTATTACCAATTAATTGGCCAACTGGAGTTGAAAGAGGATTCCCGTGTCCGAAGAGAGCAGCCATTTTTAAATCATGACGTCACAAGCATCTGTTGTCTAAATTTAGCAAAGAAACAAGGTCATTCCTCCTAAATTTTTTTATAATTGATAATTTTAACAATATATGAAATAGGACTTTTTCATGAAATTTGTTAAAACAAAATTAAATTGTGCTTTAAGGAAAAAAATAGGATAAGTATTTTGAAATAGTGCTGCCAGTATATCCCGTATGCGGAAGAATTACGGACAGGGCGGACCGTGAGACAGGGCGGACCGTACCAGTTATGACGGGGCGGACCGTATTTTGGGACAGGGCGGACCGTGACTCGAGACGAGGCGGACCGCGCTTTAATGAAATAATAATATTTGAATATTGATGTTTCTTTGCTTTTGTGTGTGTAATTATCCGTCGGAATCAGAGACGTAGATAACAGAGATAGGCAACTTTCTAGCCAGTTAAAATGTCACGCGTGCCAACTTGTAGCAAGTAAAACTTATTAACCAGATATCAAAATCAGTAAAATACTATATTTTCTGAAAGCTTATGCATTTGTCTATGGCTGCAGGTAAAAATATTTACAGTTCCCATTTAAATTGGTGGCCATGGCTACGGACACAGATTCCATGTCCCATTCTGCAGAACAGACACCATGAAGTTCTCCTTTGTACCTTCGGTCATCCGCCTGTGGAACCAGCTTCCAGAGCACCTAGCCACAGCAGTCAACCTTGAGGCCTTCAAGGGAGGACTAGTCATGGGGCCCTAACATGTTCTTCTTTCAAATCTGCACTTATTCGCCGCACAACACTTTGTACATACACCCTGTACGTCAATGCCCCAGAGTGGGTTATGTACAGTATTGGAAGAAGAAGAAATAAATGATACATCAATTTTTAAAGAGAACTACAAAACTATTCATATGACGAAAAAACTGGCTCAGTGGGTATGGAAAGTTACATTGTACCAATATTTTAACATGCAGCAATAGATATAAAAGATTCACCTTTCAAATGGTATATAATATTAAAGGATCAAATGTACATCCATTAAGTTTTATTTGCTACAAAATGCCTATTTTTTCGTTTTTTCATTGGCATGAGTGATATTTCAATGGAGTATATAGGAGCTGCTTATCTCTGTTATATATGTCTCTGTCGGAATGTATCTGTAACTTTCAATTTATAAAATGAGTGGGGCAGTCTTTATATATTTAGAATTTAAAGGTGACCACCAAAGGAACGTCCCTGTGAAGTTTGGATGAAATTGACTAAGCAGGTTATGAGGAGTTGTCTTTCAAAGAAAAAGTTTACAGACGGACGCCGGACAAAAAGCGATCACAATAGCTCACCACGTCACTGTGATAGTTTTGTCAATTGTTTTGATCAGCAATTCATATTATTCTATTTGTTTAGGTGGTTTTTGGTTCAACTTTGTCATCTATTATAACTTTTGCTAAGATTGTTAATTTATTTGAAAGTTTATTTTGATTTTGTGGTTAATCATTAGACTACAATGTATTATCATAATCTGGCGGTTTTTACCTCCCAGTTTGGTTATTTCGATACAAATATTGATTGCCATGTTTGTTATTATGTAACATTTGTCATTTATGACATTTAATAAATGCCCTATTTCATTCAACCTAATTGTTGTGTTTTATCTCATACCAAACAAGTTTGTCTTGCCGGTTATATTTGCTTGACCTGGACAATACATAAATAGATTAACTGTTAACTTAGATTATCGTAAATAGCCATCCTATTACACAGGTATATACATGTTATCATATATAAAATTCTGTAGCTGTCCAAGAATCATAACTTGTGTATGATTTAAAGCAGCACGCCTCCAGATTCATGCTAATTTTCATGAAAATTTTGAAAATGTATTTGAATGTGTAATATTGTATAGTTACCAAAAGGAAGCAATTGACATGTTATCAAATGGTACAAACCACGTTAATTACCAAAAGTGGTCAAAATATGCATAAATAGCCTTTACTGCGTTTAAGTAACGCAGTAGAAATATAGTTGTAAATACTGAAAAATCAGTCATTAATCGCACATAATATGTAAAATATTACTTTAATCTTGAAACTTTTATTTTTCCTTACATCTTATTACATTTTTCTCAAGTTTGATTTTATTGAAATATTTTTACTCACCTGGAGGCATGTAGCTTTTAAGCTTTTGTGGGCTTTATAATTCCCAATTTAGGTTTTGTAAGATATGATCTCCATAAAAACCGTATAATGCAATCTCACACAAGTTATTTTTGGTGTCCATCTTGTAGCTTATTATGATTCATGTGTTTTTTTCATATTTTTGCTTCTTGATGTTGTTGTCATTTCCTTAGTTTTTCTATATTGATTAAAAAAATGGATTTTGTTTACTTTATATTACAGAAAGTTTAGTTCAGATGTTTTCATTTTTCTTTTCCTTTATATATTTGGTAATGCTTTTTGTAATTTTGTTGTTGTTGTTTTTTCAATATTTATATAAAGTGTTGATTGAAAAACTTCTTTGTTTGTGTTTTATTTTACCGTTTGTTACTAGAAGCAGTTGACAACTTTCGTCTTTACACAAGTCAGTAAATTCTGACTGAAATACATGTATTAACTTATCTCTATGTAGGTCAGTATTTCTTAACAAACCATTGAAGAATAAATTGCTACATTACAAGATAGCTATGCTATCACTAAAACACATAATTCCATTGCTTAGTTTAATAACTCAGAATGACAGTCCCGTCACAATTACAGTGCTTTCTGACCAGACTGTTAACAGGCTGACCTAAACTTTAACCTGAATATCCCCAAAATTTGAACAGTTTCATAACTGGATTCTGGAAAAAGTGCATTAGAGAATTTCAGCAGGTTATTGCATAATTATATGAAAGTAAAAAAGAAAATGCCAGCGCAAACTTGTTATAACCACTACACTTCAACAAGAAGAAGTGTTTAATATATAAAGATGAGTTTAAACAACGAATGCTCTTGAAACAACAAAATATATTAAAAATGTAATGAATTTGACAGAAATATAGAAAGTTGGTTTGCTTTAATGCAAGGATATGAGACAGGAAGCTGTTTGTGAAGCAACAGTTTGTATGGGAGCATAAGGCCTGTCAATCATTGTAGTATAAAATTAAGGAGATGCCCCAAAATTTAAGAATGGCATCTCACTTATTTCTTTACAGATACACAAACATGTAACGAAGAACATTTATACAAAAGCAGCCGCATGTATATAGATATTTTCACTGAATATATATTCGGTCATTCATATATTCATATTTACACCCATAATTACACAGGGTCATAACGACTTGCACAGCTATAAAAAATTTTATGTCTTGTTGGAATATTATAGCCATAATTTCATGAAATTTAACTGCATGCGCCTGGTTGACTTGTGTTGAATTCTCCTTTAAATTTGATTCTTTGACGAATTAGTTTTTATTAGAATTGGTTTTTGTGCTCTGCCTTAATTAAGATGATGTCTGTTTAGTGAATTAATATACATTGTATATCAATTATTTCTTTGTTTTCATATTGTAATTAAGTAATATAAATAATCTATATTCCTCTATACAGCTAAAATGTTATGAATGGTATATATAAAAAATATTACAATTAAGGTAATTGTTTCAAGTTTATATTAACATTAGCGCAAAAGGAAAACATGTTTTATATATGTAGATGTATTCTCAAACCATTCCCATAATTAGCTTACACAACCTATTTTATACTTATAATTGTATGGGTCAATATCTATAATATTAAATATAAAGTTAGATTAATCCACAATCCGCCTTATGTCGTGTGCACATGATTAATACATACATATGTAGATCTAACTAGTATTAGATCGATGTTTAGATTTTTAAATACAAATCTGTTCAATATGAAAATGCTTACAGTATATATACGACATGTTAGGATGATAATGATGCCGAAATATATATAGAAAATTAAATAGCAATATTTAATTTGAAAATATACATGGTCCGTCTCGTCTCTAGTCACGGTCCGCCCTGTCCCAAAATATGGTCCGCCCCGTCCAAACATACGGGCTGCCCTGGTACGGTCCGTACTGTCCCATGGTCCGCCCTGACGTACGTCGATGCGGAATATCATACCGTTTAAAACGGGAATTAGTTTATCCGGAAGTTTACATTGCCCAAGCAACAACAAGATTTGCAGATTTTTTTTTTCGAAGAATAGTTGTTTTGGGTTTGTACAATTTTATATATGTCAATTCACCATGTATTCAAATAATATGCATTATATTGTAATAGATCATTTTGATATGTGTCTGTGTGTGACATTGTTTTGTAAAGATTATGTTTCAAATTTTGTCAGCGCACCTGTCAAGCCTGCCTGTAATGTTAAGACCCTTGTCTTCTTCTTCTTCTCTTCTTCCAATATACTGGCCACCTTCAACTGACTGAAGTTAACTGCCAGGTTGTGGTAACGTAGACGTGTTTGCTCGTCAAAAATACCAAGAAAGTTCAAAAGAGTTGTTTAAAAGTGGTCAAAAGGAGAAAAGATTACAATCTTGAAATCAAGCAGATCTGGAAAAATAGTGTTGTCTGAGGCATGTTCAGGACAGTTATGATAATATAACAATCCGCTCCACTGACCATGCGCCCCAATTAACAATGTGCCGGCCATTTTAGTGACCTGACTGCCACACTTAACTGGTTGGAGACCACTAAAACCGGACGACAATCAAACCTGGACGGCACCAACAAACACTTTATTTGGTTATTTTCTTTGTTCAGTGGTTGTCCATCAATCAGCCATTCTAATATTAACAATTAATGCATGTTTCTTCTGAGATTAATTAATTAAATTGATTTTGTATTTCTTAAATGTTAATAGTTTTGTGCTATTACAAAAACATTGCGTTGTAAATTCTGACGTCAAGTGTGAAATACCTAACCTCTTTACTGAGCTTTAATCATTTTCAGAATGAACAAATGAATAATTTAAACTTTTAATAAAAGTTCAGCATATGCTGCTGGAATGTTGTATTTTATGTTAAATCTAAAAAAATAACTTAAGTCATTATCTGAATTAGATTAAAGTTATAAATATCTGACAGGACACATGGTACTGTAGTGAGGACAATTTAAGAAATTTTGGTACCCCCCAGCAGTCATGCTTCAAATACAAGTGTCTACAGTATCGGAAATAAACAAACTAACTCTTCCATTTGAAGAAGAACCTAGCTTATCTGAGTTAAATTTCAAATTATCTACCATTAAAATTGTGAAATCTGTATGAAAAAATGTACAAAAAGTGTCTGATTGATGGTTCCTGACCAGTATATTAAACTTTTTTCAATCATTTGGATTGAAAAATATGTATGGTTTGGGTATTTTGGCAATTATTTCTTTTTTGTATTTTTTATGGATGACATTTACATTTAATTGGGAGATTAATATATATGTTTGCATTATACACATCATTACTTAAAAAAAACATTGTCAACAATGTATACATGTACCTGCTTTAAGTGACAATTAAATTATGTAAATATTAACTACACTCATATAATGCTCACTTATTGATAGCTAATTCAATATAATTTATATGTAGATAAGGTTAAATTAAGCCAAGTTCTCTTTTTAGAATGTTTACGGTAATAATTTCCCTTTAAGGCCAAACCAAATCTATTGTGGTGTTATGTGTTCATGTTTGTCTTTGTACCTTTTGTTATGAGTGATTGAACTGGTTTTGCAAGTTGAGTGATGGATGATTGGTTTTGGTATGCAAGTTATTTTTAGATGATTTGGTTCTGGGATAGCTAACATTTCTTGGTAACTGACCACTCCTTGTCTCGCTTTCGAAGTGTAAAGAGCTATAAAAATATTTAACATTCAGTAATTTCTTTATAGAAATACTTGATTCTGATTTCTACTATTAATTTAGATCTCATCTATTTAAAGCCTGGTATGTATATTTGTATATATTTATTTGTGAAATTGTTTTTATTGTAATTTGAATTGTTGTGTAATATTCTGTAATATGTATTTTGTGAAATGTATTTGTCTTGTATTATATTTGGTTGTAATGTGATGTCTTATACTTATATTATTTGTTACAGGTTTTATTCTTGATTGAATAAACATATAAACCTCATTGAGTATTGGTTTAACATAAACCCCACCACTACAAATTGGCTCCCCGACAAAGGACAGGAAGCAAACCAGGCGAGCTGTTTCTGGCAGAGGGGAGAGCAGCGCTGACCGTGGCAAAGCAGACCAGGCCAAGCAGCTGGATCCTTCCCTATCCGCGGCTGTCAGAGCAGCAGTAGAAGTAGACCATCATTCATACGTTTCATCAACTTACATAGGTATACCTCCCACCCCCATCCCCATCCCACCCCACCCATTTTTGTAAATAGAGCTCTTCGCGCCACAACAACTAGACAAAGACACATGTACATATAGTGATCAGCTGATATTTGTAAATATAAACAGTGTAATCTAGGACGCGGAGGAATTTGGAACTGTGAACTGTGATATTTGTGTATTTTAATTGTGAATATTTACGGATTTTTATATATATGTAAGTAGATATTTTATTCTTGTATATTTTTATTGTTTTTGGCGGTATTTTTCATTTTTTGTAAGTACTATTTTTCTTTGTTAACTTAGGTACTACTTTCGGCCCATATTCCAAATTTTGTGTGACCTTTTTCGGAAAATTTAATAACAAGGTAAATTTCTTTATATTTATACATATATTAAGTAGATTTGTGGTTTAATTCAGTTTCTTTTAAGGTAAATTTTTGATTCTCTCATTAACTAGGACTTGTCATTTGATTTATTTGATGTAAACAACGATAATGTAATTTTGTCACACAATTTCGCGATTTTTTAAATTTCTTTAGGTATTTTCGGATAAGCCATAAATTTCGTATAGTACAATAAATTTACATTTCTTTCATATTTTTGTAGATCTTTTTAAAAAAAAAAACCGCTACTGTTTATTTGTGTTTTTATATCTTTGTGTATATATTATTCTAGTGTGTGTATTAATTACAATTATAAATTTGTTTAACTGAATTGATATACATTGGTTTACATTTAGTTATCTGGGTAATCATAGTAAAAATTAATAGTATAAATACACTTAAATAGATATTTAAGAAATCTTTAGGGGCTTTCAATTATTTGTTTACTTTAAAAAAAAGATAGTTAGAAAAATTTAAGGCTCTTGATTACTGTGTTTATTGTTTACATTGTGTATTGAACAGTTGAATTCATATTATTATATACACTCTATTTCTTATCTTTCTATCTGTACTTCTCTACAAACTAACAAATTAACACCCAGAACCAATTCGCGTGAAAGTATTTTTTTTTGTTTGAAAGTGAGTGCTGGCGTGTGATTTATTCGGTTTATTTTGTTTTTGGCGTTTGTTTGGTTGGTAAGTCATTTGATTGGACGGCATAGCAGTATCAAGTCATCTGGTAATTGGTAATTGATTAAGGGTATTAATTGTTGACATTTTTTTTGTTTTGGCTAAATAAATTCCTTATTTTTTTCCCCAGACATTTTAATTTGAACTGCCCATTTTTTTTTAAAGTATTTTACTGGTCATTCAAGTACTGGTTACATCCAGGAACTACAGTGTAATAATTATTCTATTTTTTTTGTGTGAATTGATAGGTAAGTACTGGTTACAACCAGGAAATATTTAATATATAAGTACTGGTATTTACCAGGAATTATTTGAGACATATCTGCCCAAATATAACTTGTTTATTATATGTGTAATTATTATTCTGTTTGAATATTGAAATATTTTAGTACTGGTTATCCCCAGGAACCTGTAATATCCAGGTAACACTTGGTGTACTGACAACTCAGTACTGAACCAAATTATTTGGTATCATTTTTTTGTTGAACAGTACTGGTTCAAACCAGGAATTTGTGAATAAGGTTCTTGTATTAGTACAGTTAGTACTTGGTAAAATACAGAGTTATCTTTTATTATTTTTTTTTAATGGTGTATTGAATTAAAAACAATTCTGTTTATCAGGTAAATAGAAGCATTTGTACTTGCTTTTAATATTGTTTGTGAATACATCAATAAATTTGATTATTGAGTTTCATTTAAAATAAACTTATTGGTTTTTCACCATAAGTTAGGTGTATTTCCCTGGTCTATTTTACCCCAGATTTCCGCTTCAGTGTCTTATTCTTTGTACACTTATTTTTTTATTTTCTATTTATTTTATTTATTGACTTTGTTTTCATCTGTCTACTCAATCCCAGGGTCTATTTTTCCCCTCTTATTTTTTTTCATTTTTTTTTTGAAGATGGAAGATTCAGAAGGTGAGAAGAAATATTCTTTTTCTGAGGAAGAGATGATTAATTTTTTGTCGTCAAAGTACCATATCTCTGTTAAGGATGGAACACCAGCAGCAGCTAAGACACCCTCTCATGGTTATGGTAGAGGTTTAAAGCCAACTTCCTTCAGTTTTTCTCCTTCTGCTCCCCCATCTGCACCTTCCCCAATCTTATCCCGTACCCCTAAGATTCCACCTTTTTCTGGAGATGACCCTACCCCTAAAGGTGAAATTT
The DNA here is from genome assembly GCF_026571515.1 of Ruditapes philippinarum. Taxonomy (NCBI): domain Eukaryota; kingdom Metazoa; phylum Mollusca; class Bivalvia; order Venerida; family Veneridae; genus Ruditapes; species Ruditapes philippinarum. Next base: position 121,462 of record NW_026860903.1, read on the forward strand.
CTTATTATGAGTGGCACCATGAGGTACAGTGTCTTAGGAAAGATACATCTTTACTTGACTCCCAAGTTCGTCAAGCTGTGAGATCTTCTTTAAGGGGCACAGCTAGACGTTTGGTAGTTTCGTTAGGTGAATCTGTGTCCATAGATGATATTTTACACAAGTTGTCTGTGAATTATGCTGAACCTTCAAGGCAAGGTGTTACTATGAAGGAATTCTTCAATGCATCTCAGGGCGTTGATGAATCGGTAGCAGCTTATGGGTGTCGTTTAGAGTGCACTTTGCAAAGAGCTTTTGAGGGTGGTTCTGTACCAAAGTCTGCTAGGAATGAATTATTATGTGAAAAGTTATGGTCAGGTTTAAGGTCAGATTCTTTAAGAGCAAGCAGTAGACATAAGCTTGACTCTGCTTCTGACTATGATGATTTTTTAATGGAAATCCGTAGGATTGAGAAGATACTATTCCGTCTGTCCAGCCCAAGTCCAAAATTTCTGTAAATTCGCAGGTGTCTAGTGAAATGGCTTCTATTCCCTATGTAGAAAAATCTATGAAGGGCATGGAGCAACGTTTCACTGAGCAAATGCTTGGTTTACAGTCTGGTGTTGATAGGAGATTTTAATGCCATTTTACAGAAACTTGATAATCTCTCATTACCTACACACCCTACTACTTTGCCTCAATGGAACACACCACCACCCCCAGTACAGACATACAGATATCAGACACCACCTCAAACAGCACCCAATAACACACCAGTCCGTAACACAGCTTACAATACCAATCGCAGTTGGCGTGGCCGTAGTAAGGGTATAAATCAGCAGGGCCATGTTGCTGCGCAACAGGGATCTTCTGCGGTTTACCCAAACTAGGGTCCGCCTCTGTTGTTGGCCAATCAGAGGCGGTTATTGAGAAGCAATCACTTGTTAATAGAATTATTGGATGTTCCAATAAGGCCAATATTGTATTTAATGGTATTTCAGCCATAGCTCTAGTTGATACTGGCTCAATGGTTTCAACAGTATCAAACTCATTTTATTTCTCATTGTCAAATAGACCGCCACTGTTGAATTTGACAGATTTCAATATCAATTTAGACATTTCAGTTGCAAATGGGCAATCTTTAGATATTTTAGGGTACATTGAAGTTCCGATTGCTATACCGGAATTAAACCTTCAGTTGCCTGTGCCTGTATTAGTTGTCCCTGATACACATAACAACATATCTTGTCCTGTGATATTGGGTACCAATGTTATCAGGCTCTGTAAACTTTCATCTTCTGATTCAAATTTGTCTCAAGTTTGGCAATCAGCATTTGACAGTTTAGTTTGTAAGCCTCACACAGTCAAATCTACCAATGACCATCCTATCACAGTTGCACCGTATGAGTCTATTTCTGTTAATGGTCTTGTTAGAGGTGTCTCTAGTGATACTAAGCTTGTGACTGAAAACCCTGATGCAGATGTTTTATATATTGTTCGGCCACAAATGGTTTCAGTGTCCAATGAAAGCGGTTATGCAAAGGTGCCAGTACGCATCTGTAATCTGACTGCGAGGACATTGACTATTAAGCCGAAATCTAACATTTGTGTGGTTAATGAAGTTACAGTGCTAGACAACCTTGCTTCTTCTCATTCTGTTTCTAATGGTGTGAACCCTACCTCTTCACAGCCAGATTTATCTTCTCTTGGTTTGAATGTTGATACTGAGAATCTGTCCCCTCAGCAACTTTTGCGTGTTCGCCAAGTTTTAGGCAGTTGGAATCATGTATTTTCCAAGGGATCAACTGATATTGGTTGTACTGATCTCACACGCCATAGGATTGTTTTAAATGATGACACCCCTTTCAAGCAGCCTTACAGGAAAATTCCCCCTGGAATGTATGAAGAGGTGAGGCAGCACCTTAAGGATATGCTTGATTGCGGTGCCATCAGGCCTAGTGACTCTCCTTTCTCTTCTAATGTTGTTCTTGTTCGGAAAAAGGATGGTTCACTAAGGTTCTGTATTGATTTTAGAATGCTTAACTCTAGAACAAGAAAAGATGCCTATATGCTTCCTCGTTTTGACGACACTGTAGACCTTTTAGTGGGTTCTAAATTTTTCTCTAAACTTGACTTACGCAGTGGTTACTGGCAAGTTGAGATGGAGGAAGATTCAAAGCCCTATACTGCTTTTTCTGTTGGTAATCTTGGATTTTACGAATTCAATAGGCTTGCCTTTGGATTAGTTAATTCAGGTGCTACTTTTCAGAGAGTCATGGAACGTGCCATGGGTGACCTTCTTTTGCGTGAATGTCTTGTTTTTGTTGATGACATTTTGGTCTTTTCTGAAACTTTTGAGGAGCATATTGTTAGGCTTGAAAATGTTTTTCAACGTTTATCTTCTCATGGTCTTAAACTTAAAGGCTCTAAGTGTGAATTTTTCAAAACGTCCGTTTCTTATCTAGGGCATGTTATCTCTGAGAATGGTATTTCTACTGATCCTGAGAAAACTTCTGCTATTTCTTCTTGGCCAGTCCCTAAGAACATTGCTGAATTAAGGACATTTCTTGGAACTGCAGGTTTTTACAGGAGATTTATTAAGGATTATTCCAAGTTGGCCAAACCCCTTAATGACTTACTTGAGGGTCATGGTAATTCTCCCAAATCTAAGTCCAAGCGTTCTAGAAAGACTGCTACATGGGTATGGGGTGATGCCCAGCAATCTTCTTTTGATATTCTGAAGGAAAAACTTACTTCTCCTCCTGTTCTTGCTTTTGCTGACTTTAGTAAACCCTTTAAAGTCCATATCGACGCGAGTGGGTCTGGATTAGGGGCCGTGTTACTTCAAGAGCAGGATGGCTCAGAGCATGTCATAGCTTATGCCAGCAGAGGTTTAAGACGTAGTGAACGTAATTACCCTGCTCATAAACTTGAATTTTTAGCTTTGAAATGGGCTGTCTGTGATAAGTTTCACGACTATCTTTATGGCAACCAATTTCTTGTTTCTACTGACAACAACCCTTTAACTTATGTCCTGTCCTCTGCTAAGTTGGACGCGACAGGTCATCGTTGGATTGCTGCTTTGTCTGCCTATGATTTTGAAATCATATATAAGTCAGGTAAACAGAATCAAGATTGTGATGGGCTATCTCGCCGACCACAACTCTTCAGCGATGCTGTCAAGGCAGTGTGCTTTGCTGCTTCTGTCTCTCTTTCTTCTGCTGAATGTTGCTCAGGAGATGAGGTCCCTCATATGGCCAATGAGGAATCTTTTCCTTCTGAAGCTGCAGTCAGACCAGTGGATTGGGCGGTAGAACAGTCTAAAGACACTGATATATCTTCTGTTCTTTCCATCCTACGTTCTGGTTCTCGTCCGAGGGGGGAGGAGATGTCGAAAGACGTCAAATCTCTTCTTCGTGACTTCTCTCGTCTTTCTATCAAAGATGGTGTTCTTTATCGTACCGCCACTCTGGATGGAGAAGAAGTACAACAACTTGTTATTCCTTGTTCTCATAGGAATATTGCTTTTACTGGTGTTCATGACAATGTAGGCCATCCCGGACGTGATAAATCTCTATGGTTAGCTCGTCAACGTTTTTATTGGCCCGGCATGGAGGCAGATTTTAATAGTCGCATTTCAGGTTGCAAAAGTTGTATTTGCAGAAAGACACCGGTAGTACCTGCTGCAGAATTGGTTCCAATCCAGACTTCAAGACCCATGCAACTTGTGTGTATGGATTTCTTGAAGCTGGAGAAGTCCAAAGGAGGGTATGAGGACGTCTTGGTCATTACCGACCATTTTACCAGATATGCCAAGGCTATTCCTTGCCGTAATCAAAAGGCGACTACCACTGCTCGTGCCTTATATGAACATTTTATTGTCCACTATTCTTTTCCAGAGCAGCTGCATTCTGACCAGGGGCGGAATTTTGAAAGTCGGGTCATCAAGGAACTTTGCAAAATTGCAAATGTTCGAAAGACAAGAACCACTCCTTTCCACCCTATGGGAAATCCATCAGCGGAGCGATTTAATCGGACCCTTCTCAGAATGTTAGGTACTCTGGCAGAAGATCATAAATCTAAGTGGGCAGATTTTGTTCCTTCTCTTGTTCAGGCTTATAACGCCACCAAGAACTCTTCTACAGGTTTTTCTCCTCACTTTCTTATGTTTGGATGGCATCCCCGTCTTTCTGTTGATGCCTATCTTGGTACTTTTCCTTCTAACTCTGAACATCTTTCTCCTACTACTTATGTTTCTCGTTTGAAGGAACGCCTTCAATATGCTTATCGGTTAGCTGGTGATGTTGCCAAGAAGCGGGCTGATCAAAACAAGAAGCAATATGACCGTAGAGTTCGCGAGAACAAATTGGTTGTAGGCGATATTGTTTTGGTCCGAAAAGTCAATCTTCAAGGGCGACAGAAGCTGGCAGATAAGTGGGAGAAGGACCCTTTTGTTATCATTGACGTACCATTTCCTGACCAACCTGTATATAAAGTACAACTTGAGTCTCGAAAAGGTCCTGTCAGAACCCTTCACAGAAATATGCTTCTTCCATTTATTTCTATCCCTGAAGAAGATACAGATTTACCTGTTGAAAATAAGCCTAAACCAAAACCTAGGCGTGTTCCTATACAGAAAGAGTATGATGCTGATTCTAGCTCGTCTGAATCATCATCTGGTGTATACATCATACCACAAAGGAGATTTCCAGTTACTCGCAGTCGCAATACTCGTGTTGATTATGGACATTCTTCTGATGCTCATTCTATTTCTATCCCTTCATTTGTTCCCAGGATTCACCCCAATCCTGTGACATATTCCCCAGACAATGTCCCAGTTACTCCAGTGAGTGTACCAGTTACTCCAGTGAGTGTTCCAGTTACTCCAGTAAGTGTTCCAGTTACTCCGGTAACTATCCCAGTTACCCCAGTAAGTGTTCCAGTTACTCCAGTAAGTGTACCAGTTACTCCAGTGAGTAGACCAGTTACTCCAGTGACTATTCCAGTCATTCCAGTACATACGCCCGTTTCATCTTCACGCCCTATTCCACGCCCTAGACGTGTGATACATCCACCAGATAGGTATGGAGAATGGGTTTAAGTGTTGTATAATGTTGTATCATTTTTTTATGCAGTCCTTTTAAATTTCACATGGGTCCTATGTATGGAGGTATATACTATGTATTTATTATTTTCAAGTAGAATTGACAACTCTACTGTATTGCATTATTTCTTTATATTTTACTGTTTAACTATTGCAAAATAGTTATAGGAGGGCAGTATATCTTAAATAATATGATATATTTATGTCGTCATATGAATATACAGTGAATTGCATTTTGTTTTTCGAATTGATCATAATGTTATTTTTTTCATAAATCCAGGTTTCATTAATAATTGTTTAAGAAAATGCCGGTGTCATTTTTAACTAGAGGGGGGAGTGTGTAGATAAGGTTAAATTAAGCCAAGTTCTCTTTTTAGAATGTTTACGGTAATAATTTCCCTTTAAGGCCAAACCAAATCTATTGTGGTGTTATGTGTTCATGTTTGTCTTTGTACCTTTTGTTATGAGTGATTGAACTGGTTTTGCAAGTTGAGTGATGGATGATTGGTTTTGGTATGCAAGTTATTTTTAGATGATTTGGTTCTGGGATAGCTAATATTTCTTGGTAACTGACCACTCCTTGTCTCGCTTTCGAAGTGTAAAGAGCTATAAAAATATTTAACATTCAGTAATTTCTTTATAGAAATACTTGATTCTGATTTCTATTATTTCATTAGATCTCATCTATATAAAGCCTGGTATGTATATTTGTATATATTTATTTGTGAAATTGTTTTTATTGTAATTTGAATTGTTGTGTAATATTCTGTATTATGTATTTTGTGAAATGTATTTGTCTTGTATTATATTTGGTTGTAATGTGATGTCTTATACTTATATTATTTGTTACAGGTTTTATTCTTGATTGAATAAACATATAAACCTCATTGAGTATTGGTTTAACATAAACCCCACCACTACATATATAATACATTACCCTGAAAGTCAAATAAAAATATACAAATGAGAGTTAATATAAGTTCTTTTAAACCAGTATTTTCATATATTACATCATTTTATTGGATCAGGTGGGGGTTGTTGTAGAAAGTGCAGCAATTCAGGGGCAATTCTAAGCCTTGGAAATGAAACAGATAAAAATTAGAATGATAAACCAGAATTGCTCCTGATTATCTTTTGCTTTCATTATCCATGCAAGTTACAGTAATTTCTAATCAATTTTTACATATAGCAAATGTGCATTTGTCCCAGGAAATTATTTATAATTAGCCTGAAGTTGCTGTATTTAACTTATAGCTCAGGGGATGGCCATGGCATGTTATTTACGAGAGGGGGTCAAGTTCTTAATGGGGATAGCAACCAAATCATGATGAAAAAGGATCTACATGTATACATACTAGTTCTAGTCTGTGAAAAAATTGAAATCTTTTGAAGATGAAATTAAACTCTTGAGTCTTTGAATAAACAAAGAATTTTTATCATTCAATTTTATCAGGTAATCATCAGCCATGAGTCGTTTATACGACACTGTTGAACCATCAGTAATTGATGAGGATATGCTCCAGAAAGCTGTTGAGGAACAAGGACCTAAGGATGAAGCAGGAAAAATTGCTAAAGCTGAGGGTATTGACTTTGGAGATGTGGAATCACTCAGATTAGAGTTCAAAAGTATGATATTTACATTTGATTAAATATGTTACTGTTCCCTTGTGTTGTAAAACAGAAAATATTTAAAAGTTACAGTACAGCTACTGACAATTATTTATATGGTAAATTCATTGTTTTACTTCTAATTGCTTCAAAGCACATAATCAATTTTACATATTCATCACTTATTTGGTAGTGGTTTGAACAAGTACAAATATAGTGTGAACTTTAATAAACTTGCAATTAAAAAAAAACAACAGATGTTGAATTATGGTCAGACAAGGATATCAATCTATTGTTATCAGTGTAGAAGAATCACTTGCCAAATTATTGTTCAGGAAAAATAATTTTGCCCTGTCTCTCTGAGCTATACAGAATGATGCATCCATTTATGTTGAGCTGTAACATAACCTGCTTTATTGAAGGATATCCAAATATCAAATAAGATGTCAGTAAGTCTTGTTTAAGGCCCATTAAACCTTTAGAAATGCTATCATTTTTTATTTTCTAAAAGCTTATTCTTTGGTGTCCTGTTATAGGAGCTGACACATCTTTCACTTCTTTTGCTTTTTAGCAATGAGTACTGTAATTATGGTGTTGATCTAATTCCTACAACATCTTGGTAAAGTTATTGATTATGAAAATTGATTCAGAGATAAAAAGATTTTCCAAAAATTGAGAAAAAAAATATAATTATCTTTTTATTTTGTGATTCATTTGCAGATATTTTGGAAATTGACAATTTGTGGAGTTTTACCTGTCTCACAAAATTGCAGCTTGATAACAACATTATAGAAAAGATAAAGGGCTTGGATGAACTTGTCAACCTTATATGGCTAGGTATTTATGTTAAATTAATTACATGTTTAAAATTTACAAATATTTAAAAAAAAAAAATCATAATGGACATAAATTGGAATATTACAATAAAAGAGTTTTTTGATATGATGGAACAAGGAAATAAAAAAAATGTGTAACACTATCAATTTTTGCTGGTGCTTTACAATTATAACGTTCAGTTACTACTACACATTACAGTTTACAGATTAATGGTTATATTAGTTTTTTGTAACATTGATACTCAACTTAGATTGGGTGACAAAATTCACTAACAGGTATATATTGTATTTATTTCAATGATTGTATGTCCTTTTTAACTCACCAGTTAGATGAATTATTTCAATTGACAATACATGTAGTTATAAGCTAAATACACATGTATTTTGAAATTTTATGAAGAGCATGGATATATTTAGCCTTATATATGATTAAATTGCATGCCTTTATTAGAGGCCCTAACTGCAAACAGCATATTACATGTTTGAGTGCCTCCATTACAAGGTTGTCTACCATAATAATAAGTGAGTGAATTTAGTTTGTCACTACTCTGTGTTTGATTTCTGCCAGAGAGATCAAACTGTTTCATGCGAGGAAGTTTTACACCTTGTGAATGGGAGGTTGATGGTTCTTCTCAGGAGAGCAGTTAATGTTTCGTTCCTCCTATAAATAACAGAAAATATTATCTTGTCTTTGCTAGTGCAACGTCATATATGGTCATTTTGGATTTCCTCTCAATAAGATTTGTTTGTTTGACTTTAACAGACTATATTATATAAAGATTTAGCATACACTGTAATGTTTTACATTTAGATCTCTCTTTCAACAATATTGAGATGATTGATGGTCTAGATAAACTGACAAAACTTCAAGATTTAACATTATATAACAACCGTATCTCACGGATAGAAAATATGGAAAAACTTACAGACCTACATGTATTCTCTCTTGGAAATAACAACCTCACAGATCTGGAAAATGTAAGTCACATGTTTTCTATTATGCTGAAATCTTTTTTACCTCAGGTTTATATTAACATTAATTACATACCTGTGCCGCTTTTGCAACTCTGTAAAAATGGTAATTGCATGGAGTGCATATATTTCGATGTGACGTCATTTGCATTATATTGAAATAGCGTTAAGATGTGCTAATATGTTAGCTTTATACTATAGACGCGTCATTGAAAAAATTATTATTTTTCAATTTAAACACTCTTTATTTTGGGTATGTGATAAACAGAATATTAAATTCGTGGAAGTTCATTACTGAACTTGTTTGATAAAATGATATTATGCTCGCCAGAGGCTCACATAATATAATTTTTAATTCAACTTGTTCAATAAATTCTGTATTGAACCTACACTCATTCAATATTCTCTATTAAATAAGTCAGTTTTACCATACTCTGCATAATATTTAAATTCACATCTGTCATGTTATATACATGTATTTATGAAAAATCATAGATACAAAAATATGAATATCTAGTTTATTTCAGACAAAATCAAACCAACAATTTATTGTGTTTTCAGGTTGTTTATTTGAGAAGATTTAAGAAGTTGAGAACATTAAACTTGAATGGTAACCCATTCTGTGAGCAGGCAGACTACAAACCACATGTTATAGCTTACATCTCTTCCATTGATTTCCTTGACTACAGACTTATTGATGAACAGTCTGTAAGTACATATTGATAAAACAGAAAATGTTTTTCTTATACATATGCTTGTACTAATATTTCTGGAACTGTTTTAATTCTTCCAATCATCTTGTTAGTTTCCCTGAGTCAATTAATCATCATTAATAGAAGTTAGACATGCCATTGATTTTATGTTAGAAAATACACTGTACAATAAACAATAAATACATTTTTTAAATGTACTTTCTGTAGCACATCAGATTTTGTGATTTTTGATAAATTAAGGTTGTTTTTAGGTTATTTATATAAAAGTTATTGGCATGGTCATTTTTGATCAGTTGTAATATCTTGATAATTTGGTGAAAATCAAGCATGCAATTTTGGTTTCCCAATGGTTAAAAATGGTAACTGATTCACTTTCAAAAATGTGAATGCTAGTCAGCGATTGGCTAATAGACAGGTCTAGAGAAGGTAACCCCTATTGGTGACTGGATTCACTTTCATAAATGTGTTTGCTAGTCAGCAATTGGCTAATAGAAAGGTCTACTGAGAAGGTAACCCCTATTGGTGACTGTCAGATCCTAAAGCATAGTGTTATTTAAGATCTGATTTTGATCATATTGGTATGTTAAAAATGTATAATATTAAGATGTAATAAGTTTCAAAAAATTTACTAAAGTAGCATATTTTCAAGCAGATAAAGCATATTTCAAAGGCTGATGTGATTGGAGAATGTTTCTATATTGTGAATGTTTTCAGAGAGCTGCGGCGACAGAGAAATACCACCTGTCTATAGAGGAGATGTTACATAATGAGAGACAAGCTGAGCTTAGACAGGCTGAAGATGAACAGAGATTAACAGAAGAAGGCACACATAAGGTCGGAAACATACACAAATTTTCCCTCAACAAAAACTGAATATAAACATTTTCTTCACTGAATAAAGTTGACATTTTCCTCTCAATAAAAAAAGTTAATCAAAAAAATACTATTGTACTGGGCAATCTTAACCAAATGCATACAGTATAAAAATCTTTGAATACTGTATATATATCTCCCTCAATCCTGTAACTTAAGTGCAAAGTCAAAATTAAAAGCTGAAATTTGCCTACAGAATTTCTGTATACATGAACTTGGAATTTGTCATAAGTACTGAGAGTGGTAACTGTACATTTTGCCTGTCGTTATAAAGTGATAATGATATTTGTTATAATGTTGCAGGAAGCCTATGTAGATGGTTTGAATGGACCTGACTTGTTTGAGGGCATGTATGCTGATGATACAGAGGGCAAGAAGCTGAAAGAGATGCCTGGTGTTGATGAACTTGTCATGTTATATCCTTTATACACAAATATTATACTTTGTTTCTCCCTACATGCTCCAGTATATGATTAAATGTGTACCGGTAGTTAGAAGCAAGTGACAAAACATCCATAAATATTGTTATGTGAATGTTTGGGGGTTTTTTTTAAGTTATGATTATGCTTACTAACATTTAAGTTTTTTTAATGATTTAATAGAACTAATTTAACAATATCTTTTATACATCAATATTATATGGACATGATAGTGTTGAATGAAGTCTTGGTGGAATGAATTATACATCATAGAAAATAATACTATATAGTAATAAATAGAATTTCTAGTTGTCTTCAAAAATAAGTACTTTCATGTTAACATATTGAAGTTTTCAGTTATCTAAGTTTCTGTTAGTGGACATTTTAGAATACTTCACAAATCTTAAAACATTTCTTTAAGTTGAAATAGGCTCACAAGTTGTTACAGCTCAATTTCATACAAGATCTGTTAAGAATACAAAATGTTGTATCCTTACACCTGATTGCATCAATATCATTCCACTCCTTAACATTAATGCACATTCCGAGAAAAATTTGTCAACATCTGTAAACAAATATTTGAGTATGGTCTTCAAGAAAATGATAAAAGACAGGAAGAGGTCAACCAGTTCTGGGAATGTGCAGAGGAAGCAAAAACAGAGAATAAGGAAACAGGCATGGTACACATTGATAACTTCATGAACATGAAGAAAAAGGTATTGTTTAATAATGTCTTACACTGTTTAATAATGTTTTTTTTTTAATTTCTTACCCTGTTTTTTAAATGTCTTACACTGCTTTTCATACTGTCCATATCAGCTGAATTTTTACATCCAAAATATAATGCATGTTTATAGTCTGAACAAGTGGCAAACAGGTTTGTCTGAATTATTTTTTGGCAGAAGTTAATTTGGTCACACTTCTAGATTTTATTGCTGGAGAAAGTACTACATGTTGTATGGGTATATTAGATAGTGTTATAATTAAATTATTATGCCACAACATTTTTCAGATATTTGCGGAGCTAAATCATATCACAGATAACAGTCTGTTGGATCAGAAAGTTAAGGAATACAACAAAGATGTGACAGAACTATGGGATAAACTCATGGGATTAGAACTGCAACTTGTAGATCAGTTTGAGGTGTGTTTGAAATGTGAAAAAAAAATTATATTATGATATTAATGCCATTCTTTGCCAGATTTATGTCGCTCAAAACAGTTATTATACCTCATTTTTAGGTCATTTTGCACAATAAAAAAGAGCTACAGATTTTAAAATTTTCACACAAGCCTTTGGTTTAGACAGCTACATGAAATGGTCTAAGAATCTTTGGGGGGAAAAAGGTTTTAATTCTGTCTGTCTCGTTGAGTTCCTTTAATGAAACAAGTTAAGAGCAATTTGTAAGATTGTAGGTGAGATTTTAATGATATAAATCAAAGTTTCTTTAAACATATTACTGTAACACTTTTTCTTATTTTGTGAGCTATTACACAATAACTCAAAGTTTCATCTAAGAAATATAAAATAAATTGTGAGGCCTAATTAGCTCAAAATAGAAATTGTCAGCAAGCAAAGATTGGTGGAACTTAAGTTATCTATTTAAATATTTCAGTAGAAATTCAATTTATAGGAAAGAAAATAGGGCATATTTTTCTTACATTTATATGATTTAATATCATATTAAAACAAGGTATCATGTTTTTTTCCTGTTCCAAAACATGTTCAATGTATCAAATGCATGCCTTTCTATTTCTTTTTAAGGAAATCATCAAAGACTTTGAGAGAAACCTGCAGGACATGGGATCCAACTTCATTGAAAACGTACAAGGTTACCTGTCACAGTGCCGTGACCTTGAAAATGCTCATCATGAACGCATGCTCGAGATTGCCATCATTACTCTAGAGAAGTTTGTGAAAAATGAACTGGATGACGAGATTTCAGAAGACCTGAGAAATGTATGTATCATTTTACCAGTGTTTGATCATTTACCTGCATTAAACAAACAAATTAAGTGGTATTTGCAGTCCTTTTGCTTCTAATGAACAAAAGTAAACATACACTTTCACCGCCACATTTATAAACACGTAATGTAATTCCAAGTACAAATTTAATTTCTAGAAATTTCTGGAATTCTTGTTTCAATAAATATAAATTTCAGAATATGAATTTATTCTTAATGAAACATTATTATTAGAGTTCATATTCTTGTTGAAGTTACATTTTTGCGAACATGGCAACAGTCTGCACTGCAATTACCTTAAATGTGACTTAGGCAGTGAATGGTGTAAAAGAAAGCATGCTAGAGATAGCCAATTTATTTTGAAATACAAGGTCTTTCGTTGTATGTTTTTTAATCTTAATAATGCTACCTGTTTAAATGCTACAAATTTGACATTAACTGTAACTGTTTTTTCTTTTCAGTTGTTTGTGGACAAAGACACAATTATCAACGCTGTGACATCATCACATGATGTGCACTTACTAAAAATAGACAACAAGGAAGATGATATGGTCACGAGAATCAACAACTGGATGAAAACTTCCATCGAAAAAATTCATTATGAGCAGGAAGTGAAGCGTAATCGTGAACGCGTTGCTGAAATAAACAATTTGATAGATCATTTACGAGATGAAATAGACAACTTGGAAGTGTTACAGGGTGCTGGATATTGAGGAGTAGAAATGAGCCGCGTCATGACAAAACCAACATAGTGCGTTTGCGACCAGCATGGATCCAGACCAGCCTGCCCATCCCCGCAATCTGATCAGTATCCATGCTGTTCGCTTACAAACCGTATAACAAGTAGAGAAACAGATAGCGAACAGCATGGATCCTGGATCCATGATTATGTTGGTTTTGTCATGACGCGGCTCAAATGTGTGAGAGTTCATACTGACTGACATTTCGTATCATTTGAGAATGTAATGAGAAGCCTGAATGTTGTGTTGATGCTTCAGGGGAATTGTTGATTGTTATGATGACCCTTCAATATCAACTACAGTTTCATGTTTTCAGTTATTTTGTGATGATAAAATAGTACCCTAGCAATTAGTGATTTATCACTTTTTTACACCGCCTCCGTGGTCAAGGGGTTAGAGTCGATGACTTCTAATCCACTTACCTCTCTGGCGTGAGTTCGATCCCCGGGAGATGCTTTGGTTGTTTAGCGCGGAGGAAGGTAGTCTAGTACTGGTGTAACTCTCCAGGAACGATGGTTAGGAAACTACCCGCCTATATGACTGAAATACTGTTGGGAAAAGGCGTAAAATGACATAAACAGACAAAAAACTTTCTTTTCTTTTGAAAGCTGTGAAACTTCTATTTTTTTTAAACATCAGTTTATTTACAATGTATTATTGTTCTGTGAAATGTTGACTTAACATATTAAGATGAACACAGGGCAGATCATTCTTGTCTATTACAATAAATGGAGTACAAGATTTCATATTCATCATTATAAATGTTACATTTTTGAAAGAACTTTTGAATAAGGCATATGCATTTAGTTATTGGTTTTAAAAAGCAGAGTCCAAAACTATATCTTGTATTATTTGTGCAGATGTTTAAATGTTATTTCTTGTTATAAATGTGTATGTTATATTTATTTCTGAACTGATTTAAATAAAATAAAATCATACTTGATATTGTCTAAATATTTTATTATTAACCTCTGACCATTACTGCAAATTTTATCTTGATTTCTTCTTGCTACATCAAAACACTATCAGCATCTTAAGATGCAGTGTGTTCAACAGAAGACCATTTGCTAACACCATTATATTGTATGTTTAAAGTATTTCATTGACATTAACGTCAAATTAAATTCTTTATGGAACTTCACCTGAAATCTGCACTGTAAGGCAGGTAATATAAATCAAACAGAGGTAGTGTGTAATGGGCCTGTACAGGAGTGACAAGGGTAGCTGACTTGGAATCACTTGCTCCTCACCTGCATTGGTTCAAATCCCTCCAGGAACTTTGGATTCTTTAATATGAAGATGCTTTTCAGCCAGCTTACAGAAAATCAGTAGATCTACTAAGATTGTGCCTGAAATAATTCATGAAGACAACATCCTACATTTTTGTGATACTAGGGATCACTTCTCCATTGTTTATCTGTCCTGTCTCAAAACTTGTTGGGACTACTCCTTAAAAACTACTAGTGTAATTTCATCCAAACTTTACAGCAAGTCTAGTTCACAAGCACGAGTATCGGACCTGGGAAGAAAAAATATGACCAGATTGATAATAAAACCTGTGTTCATCTTAAAAGTGTCAAAAAAAAAAAACAAAAAATTGTAAATAATGACCCCCTTTTAAAAATATACTAAAATGACCACCAATCATGTATAGACATATACATCGAAACAAAACAGACAGGTGTTATTTCTCCTATAATAAGAAGTGAAGAAAAACAATAAATACATATGAGAATTTATTCCTAACAAGTTACAGATTAATTTAACATGGCTTTTTCTCGAATTGATGTATTTTCACTTGACCAGTGTACAAACAATGCAGATGCTGATAATCTACTTCTTAATTCTAATACATCCATATCATGGTACCATTCTACATTGCCCCAATACGCAATCTGAAATAAATATAATCATAAATTATTGTACTTTAGTAGTGTTACAGTATATTCATAAGGTCTTAAAATAATAGTTACTCTAAACAAACAAAAACATGTTGCTGCCAAATTTGATAGTTAATCACATTTTCATCAAAATAATCATGTGACTAAGTAGTGTTCTTGTGACTTACTAGAGATGACCCATTTTAAAACCTTACATTTTCTTTAAGGACAATATAAAGACAAGAGTCGGTTGAACCAGGTGATGTTCCCTTAACAGGTTTTGCACACAGACAAACTACTTCTTGTGGATATTTCTTGTAGTTTCATAGTTTCAGAGTTATGTCACGCACAAAATTCAATGTGTAAAAATGAACAAAGGACAATAACTCCAAAATTAGGCAAGCCAGATTTACGGTTCTTTTGCACTGCACCTCTACTCAATGAGATCTATCTACTTACAAAGTTTCTTGTTAATACCTCTTGTAGTTTCAGAGTTATGTCCCGGACAAGGAAAGGGGAAGGACAGACGTTCTAACAAGACATTACTTATGTGGCTCCTCTATCGTTCTCTCTAATATTCTAATTATCCACATAAAGGAAAATAGCCACATAAAAACCTTACAGAATCAAAGAGAAGGTACAGTTTTCTACTGTTCCTCTACCCACATAAGTATCCAAATGTTAGCTTGGACAGACATCCGGAAGGACGGACAAAGCTGCCACTATATGCTCTCTCTTTTGGGAGCATAAAAAAGTTTCATAATAACTATATCTAATCAAAGTGGAACCAATAGAGAGGTTTAACCATTAAGCTGCTGCAGCTCTTAAGCTGCGGTCTCACTTACTCCAGGCAGAGCCCAGGACCATCCCGGTAAGTTACCGGGATGATCCGGGGTGAAATTATTGTTTCGGGCACACTTACCCCGGCAGCACTATGGTAGTTCCAACTAACCACCAAGGATGCGCTCCGCATCATCCAGGCAGAGCCCAGGTGAAAGTAACGGTTCATGCCGGTGCTTCCACGGTCGTTCCCGGATGACGCTGGAAGAGCCCCGGTTGACCCAGGCAGAGCCCCGGTCGATCCAGGCAGAGCCCCGGCAGAGCCCAGGACGATCCAGGCAGAGCCCCAGTAAAACCCTGGTGGAACGAAAACGCCCGAAAATGATAACATTGATACATAATTTTTATTTAATATAATATCTATTGTTTCAGAATAGTAATTCATGATGATTTTCTAAAAAATCCTTGTGCCAGACTGGATAGAAGGGAAATGGGAAGGGTATAAATACAAACAAGTGCAATCATCGCAAATTGTCGTTATTCTTTTGAAATGAACCGGGCTTTGCCGGGGCTCTACCGGGATCAACCGTAGCTCTACCTTTATCCTCCGGGGCTCTGCCTGTAGTTATCGGGGCTCTGCCGGCATCTACCGGGGCTCTACTGTAGCTCTACTGGCTATATCATACCCCGGATCATCCCGGGTTTGTGCCGGCAGAGCTACGGTGCTTCCCCGGTATAACCCCGGTCATTCCAGGCAGAGCTAGGGATGAAGCCGGCAAAGCTATACCTTCCCGGATCTTCCAGGACCACCCAGGTGATATTAAATATTTTATTCCATCCGGGGTCGAATGCTGGATGTTCCTATGTTCCTAGATCATCCCGGACGTTGCCGGCAGAGTTACGGATGTACTCCGGTTGTTCACGGTCGTACCCCGGTCGTTCCCGAATCACCCCGGACGTCTACCGGGGCTCTGCCGGGATGTTAGTGAGACTGTAGCTTTAAATTTGTTTTTTCCC
Source organism: Ruditapes philippinarum (assembly GCF_026571515.1). Classification (NCBI taxonomy): domain Eukaryota; kingdom Metazoa; phylum Mollusca; class Bivalvia; order Venerida; family Veneridae; genus Ruditapes; species Ruditapes philippinarum. The sequence goes on from NW_026860903.1 coordinate 138,345, forward strand.
AGCTGCATTTTTGGAACTGTACATTATCAATTTAGGTAAGATAACATGGTACAGACTGGACTGACTCTTTACTGGTGAAAAAAGCTAATCATTTACTGTTCCAGAAGATTATCAGACACTTTAGTGATGACAATTATCTCACATTGTCTGGAATCTTATTGTGATCAAAATTGCTAACATCAGTATTTGTGATTACATGATAGTTCAGTCCTCATTAACAAGTATATACACGTACCTGGAAATCTTGTTCAAGTCTAGACAACTCCACACATCTTTCTACAGAGATATGTTTGTCCATCAGTGCAAGTACTAGTACGAGAGATTTAATGGCTTCTGCTGCGTAACTATAGCCTGTAACACAACAGATAAAATATGTGAGATAACAATATGGTAAACTAACATTTTACTTGTTTATATGTTTACAATTACTAGTAATGTTAAAACAAGAATCAATACGATACAAAAAGCATATACAATTTGTATCAACTTGTATTACATTGCTAATTTTAAGCTTTTCATAAATTGATAATAGAAAGAAAAAATCCTATTGAATATAAAATAATAAAGAAATTTATTTTTTAAGTTAAAAAACCATACAGTTTATTCCTTATTCCTTATTGGTGATTTATTCCTTATTCTTGATATAATCTTTGCCAAATAAATAAATAAAACATAGTAATAAATGCTGTCACCGTATACTATTCAACCATTTATAAATAATCTGCAATAACTATGAATACTCCTTGGAAACATTAAGTTCTTTGATGAACAAAATAATAGCTTCTCAAACCTACTCATTTGTGAATGTATTTCAACACATACTGATAAATGTATAAAAGCTGTATGAACTAAAGACATAAAAATCTATTTTTAACACTGGTGACCTTGACCAAACATCTACTGACTTGCCCCCTCACCCAAACTTAAATGTCCGCTTAAGATACCTACATGTACATGTACTTACAAAATATGAAAAACATCAAGCAATAAATAAAGACTGAATAAGGAAACATATAAAAATGTTTTGTTTTTTTCAAATAAATACAAGAGACATCTGTTTATAAACAAAGAGTGTAACAGGCATAATAAAGTATAATTAAGGGTAATAATTCAAAAGTAATGACTTCTGGTTCTTTAAGACTGCACTTTTCCTCACATGTGACAAAATGACGGAAGTACAGAATGGGTAACACTATATTAAATGGCATGGGCATAAAAATTTACTATACTCAATAAATTTCTGCAATAAAAGTATTTTACTGAAAGATGAGCATAGAATATCTTTTTAGTTAGGTAATTAAAACATTAAGCAAGGTAGAATTGGAGTCTGATTTCAATGGACTTTTACAATGTGTGAGGTTTTGATCAAATTCCTTTGATAATATTCAAGTTATTTGCTCGACAAGAGTGTATAACAGATGGACAGAGAGACACTCCAACATTACAGATTTATGTCCTTTTTTTTCTTTTTATCCCACACAAACCAGAAAATACAATCACTGTTACATGTACTCATAATTTTAATTTAGTATACTAGAAATGATCTCACTTGATTGTAAACAATATCATACTAATAAAACCTATAATTTGATTCATTTTTAACAGAAGATGTAGCTTACCAAATAGTGCCCAGTCACTCTGCGACTGCATATGTCGTGTTAAGGTTGTCACGGTTTCAGTGGGAAGATTTGGGCTTGTCATAATACTCTCAGCAATAGGTACTTCTATCTCATACCTATAACAATAACATATACAAGTCAAAGTTTAAAGTAAGGTATCTTTAAATTAAATGTTACTGCTTTTCTAAATCTCTAAGCCTGCAAGCTGCAACAGATTCTACCCATGCAATCAATGAAGACCAAAACAAGAGCCAGTTGAACCGGGTGATGCTCCCCGAATAGGTGTTGGACACAGGAAGTTAAACCTCTTGTAGTGTCAAAGTTATGTTCAGAGTCACAGACAAAGTTCAAAGAGTAAAAACAACCCAAATGTTGCGCGCGACACATCGTCTCAATATGGTGATCATTTCTGTAAAATAGTTGTAAATTCCAACTTCAAATAACCAAGTTATGGGCTGGACATGATGTTGCTGCAAGGTCATGCTGTGACCTTGACCTTCAAGGTAGCGACCCAAATGTTGCGCACAACACGTCGCCTCAATATGGTGATCATTTCTGTGAAATAGTTGTGAAATCCGACTTCAAATAACGAAGTTATGGGCCGGACACGAATTTGGGACGTACGTACGTGCGGACGGACAACCCGGGGACTAATTTTTCGGGGAGCATAATGAATGGGAAGGATGGGCAACACTGTTTGCTATTTAGTCAGTACATATTTTGAACTTTTCCTGAAATTGATGAATGGTTTTGTCCTGGTTGAAAGGTGGACAAGAAACAAGTATATTTACTATATTAAGCATGCTGAAGAAAACTTGCTAACTGCTATTAAGAGTTCTTTTTTGTTTTTAATCATGTTTGAAAAACGATTCTTAAGAAACTGCTTTCATTATTAATATAAAGAAATGCACAATACCTAAAATCTATTTGAAATCACCAGGATTAAGACCCGTGTATAACATAGTACATAGTATTACAAACCTATCTTCTATCCAATGTATGATAGGATCCCATTCTTTCTGTTGTAATGTATAAAATGCATCAGGTTCTAACACTCTGTAACTGTCACATGTAAATAATAAAACACATATTATACTTTACATCAAATTACATTCAATGTTTGCACCTGAAACAGTATATATATATATTTTCTTAATTATAACTATAGTCTATAAAACAGCTTAAAAATACCTTTCTCCAACTGGTTTAGACATACCTTCTGTTGTTTTCAGTTTTTTTTTTCTTGAAGATTTTCAGAGCAAACTAGTATTAAATGTTTTTTCCCCATTATATTAGATTTTCTGGAAATCTGCCAAGGGATATGACTTTATGACTTGATGAAACAAGTTTTGATGTATTACTATTGAAACATTGGCAAAATGAATAAATAATCAATCAAAGACAACAAGAGTTGTCGGTAGGACAGCATGCTTGTGATTATTTTAAGTGCTTGATAGTGAAACAAGAGCCTGGATTATGAAGAATTTTCTATATCGAAAAAGGGCATAATTCTGTCAAAATTCATATTAGAGTTATGAATCTTGGATCATGACCTACTATTATGCTCTCAAAAAAGTGTATAAAGTTTCAACCCATTTCCCTGGGTAGTTTCAGAGAAACCAAATTTCATGCAAAAACTGAACCAAATTCAAATTGTGATGCAGGAACCAGGGTTAGTATAAATAGCTCTCTCTATTCTTCTAATTGACAAGCTTAAAAACATGTATTATTGTTGGCATATTTATGATTACTATTATATTTAGGAATATTATGAACTTAGCACTTGCTTATAATTGTAATCGTAAGCACTACAAAAGGGTTCAATATTTTCAAAATTTACTGAAGGTCTATAGTTCAAATTAGAAAATTTGTCTCAATAAATGATCGTATCAATGGTATTTGAAAGCTGGTGACCACTAAATAATATTTGAGGTATCTTCATGAATTGCAGACACAAAGTACACAAAATAAATTATCCTAGTAAAGTTTGACAATGAAATACAAATTTCATGTAGCAGTATCTTAACTTTACAGCCAGCATAACCCCATTTAAACTATAATAATGGTTCCTTTAATAGACTTTGTTTTTCAGTGACTAAGTAAATTAAAATGGAGGAATAATAGTACTAAAAGTAACATACCTTACAGTATCTGTTTCCAAGAAGTGTATGATACCCTTGATGAGATCATCACGAGATTTGTGCATTGGATTATCTAAAGCTGTGTTACATAGTGAAGTCTGAAAATCATCATTATTATTGTAAATATATATACATTGTACATGTGTACAAATATACTGTATGTAGTTTTTTTTGTTTCATTATTTTTTCTGACATGTTTTGTTACATGTAGCATGTTTTTTCAGCAATAGCATGTTTTTCAGCAATGAAAAACACACCATTTTGAAAGCAGATATGCACCCCTGATATAACAATACATGTATTGTAGTCATTATTACAAGAGTTCCCACAGTCTTTACCAACTTACAACAAATTTGTTTCTAGATCTAGATAGTGATTTGCAATTATGATCCTGAAGACATATGTCATGTTTCAAGTGAATACCTTCTGTAATTTTTTTAATTAATAGTGCACTGTGCACACAAAATTTTAACCAGGAATTTTCAATGTTCCCAAAGTGACATAGTTCAGTCAAAATGCATGATAGAGTAATGGGTGCATTTATGATCTCAATGCCATGTGTAAAATTACAAGCAAATATCTTTAGCAGTCAATGAAATAATAAGTTGCACTTAAAAATTTTACCAAAGTGGAACACCCCTCCCCCCATTGAGTTTGAATGACAAGGTAACAGAGATAAAAGTAAATCAAATGTTACCAAATGCATGCTATGTCTCTGTATAACTTTTTTTTGTCCATTCCATTCTGTAGCAACAGCGAAAGCAAGTTCTTCATTCGGTACTCGAAACAAATTACCGCCAGGAGTGCGAAGCTTTCTTTGATCTAAGTTAATTTCATACCATCCTATATGGAAGAATATATTCAAATAAACATGTGTTTCAAAAATACTAAATACATGTACTTTAATAATTTTCATTGCGAATAAAAATTCAAAATAATCAATAAATGAAATCCTCTTAGTCTTATCAATGAAATTTGATAAACCTGGTCTGAATGTTTAAAATCTTAATTTATCATTTACTATAGAATTGCTAGTACAAAAGCATCAATACATAAGCACTGACACAAATGTGAATTTACACTCTAAGTGCCAATTAAATTATTATATCCATTGGAGGCCATGGCCAATAGGTTAATGTTGTTGACTTCAAACCACTTGCCCCTCAAGGCTGTGGGCTCAAATCCTGACAGGAACTTTAAATTCTTTCATGTGAGGAGGCTATCCAGCTAGCTTACAATAAGTTGATAGTTCTACTCAGGTGCCAGTTCGTGCCTCTAAAATAATGCAAAGAAGGTCACCTAAGTCTTCCTTCACCAGTAAAGCTGGAAAGTCCCCATATCACCTATACTGTGTTGGTACAACTTAAAACCTAACCCCCTAAATATATAATTAGCAATTGCCAGTGAGAAACAAAGTTCATACATAAATTAAAGATACAGACTTTGTATGAAAATAACCATACCTTCATATTTTGATATTGTTGCATTCTTGTAGAACCTTTTTAATTCTGTAAAAAAAAATATAATCATTTAATTTGGAAAATAAAAAACACAGTTTTAAGAAGATACTAAAATAAAATTAAATCCAATACAAATATAGATTAATGTTTAAACTAGATAATTTTGTGAAAACAAATGCTTTTGTCCAAAGTCTGACAATAAATAACAAAGTATCATGTAGTAAAATTTTGTGAATTTTAAATTTCAATTCTAAAGTTAGGATCAATATTATATTTCAGTATGTGAAAGGCTCTTCCCCAGAGATATGTTGCTTCCCCCTAACATCTTCTTTCAATAATTGCTTCAATCATAATGTTGTGATTCATGCATAATACAGCAGGTTTAACAATCATACATAATTTATTCATGATATAATGTCTGTAATTCATGCATAATGCAAGAGGTCTGTCGTTCATTCATAAAGATGTAATGATGTAAGAGGTCTGTAGTTCATCATGTTCATGCATAATGCAAAAGGTCTGTAGTTCATGCATAATGCAAAAGGCATACATGCCATAATTTTTAGACTCATTTCCGGGACACTTTTCATTTGGAGGTGGGGCATTGATCAGCAAATGTATTTTTTTTTAAATTTCAATAGTGGCATATAGCTAAAGAGACTTCAGCGAACAGGTTTGACCTGTTTTACTGTTGCACAACGTCAAAATAAAAGCAACATATAAAGTTATGGAAGCCAGAACTAAGTGGCATACAACCTATATTAATTACCGGTATTTACAACTTGCAAATTTAATGAAACCATAAACAAAAGACAAAATGTCAATCTTTTTTAAGTATTTAAATTTTAGGCATCGTAAATTCAATCAGTCACAGAATAGAATAAAGCTATGTTAAGTAAGGACAATTAGCCATGTAGTGTACCTGAAACATTCGCTGAATCTTGAAGATTTTATCACCTCATATTTAGCGGTAATTTTCACAGTGTCTGACCACTAATAACTGCCTGCAGGCGGATTAAATTTATACTGGCCAGTCGTTAATTACGGTGTATAACACCTTCACTCAGGAAGCCACAGGGGTATTATAAACAATTAATCTTTTAATTGATCATAATTATTGCCGCTAATTGTTTGTTGGAAGGGGCACATAGATATACCAATCAAAGGATTAGTGTCACCATTGCAATGCTGTAAGGGGATAATCGTTTGTTATCTAGACAAGTTTATAAAAACTTGACAATAAAATTTTTACAAATGTAAAATTTCTTGCTTCAAAGTAGATTATTTTAGAATATTTTTTTACCAGGACATGAATCATCTCCAAGACACCTCCGGGACAGACACCTTATTTCCGGGACTTTCCCAGACATCCGGGACGTTATGGCATGTATAAAAAGGTCTGTAACTCATGCATAAATAATGCAAAAAGTCTGTAGACTTCATGCATAATGTAAAAGGTCTGTAGACTTCATGCATAATGCAAAAGGTCTGTAACTCATGCATAATTCAAAAAGTCGGTAGTTCATGCATAATGCAAAAGGTCTGTAGTTCATGCATAATGCAAAAGGTTTGTAGACTTCATGCATAATGCAAAAGGTCTGTTACTGGTCTGTTGTAGTTACAGGTATGTCATTTACCATTTCTAATATAATACATACACAGCAGAGTATTCAGATAATAGATGAACCGCATGCAACTTTCCGGCTAATTACAATAATCGCCAAGGTGTTACAATTGAAAATAGAAACAATGCATATTAAATACCTATGACAATGAAAAATGTAAAATAGAAAATGAAGGAAATTTTTTTTTTAACTGACTTCCCTGTTCATAGGTTTCGTCTACTCTCACATTATTTGTCCAAAAATATACTGCTGTGCATATTTGATTAAACTAAACGAACAGATGGGAGTATCTGCATGAGGGTCTGTTTAAGTATTACCGGATATCTAAAATCATTTTTAGATACCATAAAGCAGATTTCTAGAGTGTCAACAAATATCAATAGAGTGCCATGGTATATCAAGTATAATTTAAGGTAAATGCCATGGCCATGATGGGGGGATAAAATATTACCCGGGATGACAATTATAACCCAAATTGCATAAGACAGATTTAATTGTATAAGATTGTTTCTAAGTTCTTACAATCATCCTAGTGACACCAAGAACGTTTCCACGAATGATGTCATTACCACACATAATTGCTATATTAAGGCTTTTCAATTCCAAGGTAGATCTAATTCACATAATTTTGATGGAGTTTTCAATGTCATGCAGATCCGTTTCAGCTTTTCATGGCAATATTTTTGTTATAAAACAAAAAAAGCGAAAATCCACATACCTCTTGTATTTAAATGTCTTCTGTTATACCAAAAATTGTTTTTATCTTGTAATTTTCGAGCTAAAATCGTTTTAACCGACCTTTTACAGAACGTTAAAAAACATTGCCTACTGGGCGCAGCCATTTTGAAAGTGTAATATGTCTCCAGTCTTTTGATTGGTTCAGATAATCAAACCTTATTTTTAAACCAATCATATAACGTGATACAATTCCACATCAACAGACAGTTTGACAGCAAACATTTTGCATTTTATTTTTGTGAAAATGCCGGTTAGGGTTGATCCACCTCCACCGCTAAATGCTGAACAGCCAGGGGTTGCAACATCTTTATTGTACAATGGTTCTAGGTTCCAAGGTCACCAGAAAAGTAAAGGGAATTGCTATGATGTGGAAGTTATTTTGAAGGTATATCATACCCCACCCACTTATTTCATATAAAGATAACAAAATGCATTTTTATTTGAATTTGTTTGCATTTTATAATAGTTATTGACTAATTTTTGTTAATAGACTGTCACAGATTTGCAGCCTGTTCGGGACTAAGACCAGGAACCCTTGGATGCTTCTCTGCATAAGCAAGTTTTGAAAGCATACTCGTCGGAGAGATAACTCCGACGCATAGATAACCCAGACACTTGATAAATATAATTGTTATAGCTTTGTTTTTCAACAAACAAGCACATGATCACCTAATAGTATAGGAACAGGACAGAATGTGATGATTTGTTAAATTTTTTAATGTTTTTCAAATAAACTAAACTTTTTGTTGGCAAAAACTGCTTCAAAACGTTCTTTTTACTAAATTACAATAAGTTAGTTAGAAATGTATTGATCTAAGGCCACTGACTTGGGAAAGATTTTTGAAAAATTGTTTAAATATTTACAAAAAATAGATAAACCATATAAGATGTAAAAATAAATTATTGATGCTGATTTTCCAGTCATTTTTTACTTAAAAATTTAAGTGTCGACTTTATCTACTGTTGTGGGGTAAAAAGACCATGTTTTGTATACCTCATTCAAGACCTTAAAGAAGTACCAGATTCCATTTTCATACATAATTTTTGTAATGTAATGTAAAGTCTTTGAACTGAACTTTGTTTAGGTTGTTCAATATTTAAAATATACTGGAAGATGATTTATATATTGCAAAATATATGTGATTTAGTGTCGGAGTTATCTCTCCAACCAGTATATCCCGGTGTAACCTAAATTCCGCGATATAAGAACAAATGTCAATGGCATTTGCAATAAATTACAGTAATCTATAATTATACTTGATATTATTTTACTACAACTATTTAAAAGTTATTTAAAGTTGATTTCTAACAATGTAATCGTTCAGCGGTTGCCAAATATAAACAAATATGGCTGATGTAAAATATTACTATGATCTGAAAATGTCACCTAAATTCGGCAATTTTGATTGGTTGCAGTGAATTTTTAATTTTGGTGGGATTGTGACGTAGTATGTTGACCTAGATCGGCAGTAAAAGACGGCGACTGTCAAAAAATTTTACGCAACAATATCGATCAAATAGAGGAAACTATAGATAAACCTGAAATTGTATCATGTAAAACACATAGTTTTCTCCATGTCATATACAATTTTTAATGTTTACCAGCCGCATCTCCATCTTTAGCGCAGAAAATCACTCGAGTTGTAAAAATAGACCGAAGAAAGTGGCTAGTGACGTACAGGCCTGTACTGCTAGCCAAAAGTTCTAGCCCTATATGAGTCACCCATGTCTAGTCTTTACGCACAGATGAGACTAGCCATACAATTAGCCTAACAAATTGTGCGCTTTAGGGCTTTTTATTATATAGACGATGGCCGCCCTTCGTCTCAGACAAAGACAGACATCTATGAAATATCAGATTATAAAATTGGTCGGTCTTGCTGTCGAAATATTGAGACTAGCCGTACAGTTTTTTCAATACCAATTAAATGCAATGATTAAGTTGGTATAAACTTGTACGTTTTAAATTACATTTTCACAAAGAATGATAATAAATTAAAATATATATTTTCTAAAATTAGACAGATGATAATCAGCTATTTACATGTAGATCTAAATTAGACAAGATATTGAATAGAACTATCAGAAATAAATTCACCTTTAATTAAATAGTCTCGTAAGCCGATGTAAGTTTTGTGTTACAATGTATTTACAAGTTATAATTATTAAAATATTTTGAACATTATATTTAAACTACCTCAGTCTGTAAATTTTCCCACATACTTTAATGTCAAGGTAATTGACCCAATAGCCTGCTTATGTGATCATGAAAAACAGCTGCACTGCATTATTAAAAGAAATTTTCAATGCCCCTAATAGTGATCAAGATAATATTTTATTACAAGTTTATTGCATAGATCTATATTGTCATAGTTTATTTCTTGGTATTCTAGCATTAACTTAAAGCTACATTAAATATAATATGTAAACATATTTTTAACAGTATTGTAAATCTCATTAAAAATTGTTCATAAGGTACATGTATGATTATAAAAGGAAAAGCCCACTGTAACACTAAAGTTTGTATACAAATTTTAACATGCAAATGAAGACTTGTATAATTAGCTTGTGTATGTGCTACGTCACAGTGGTAAAATCAATTGTAACCATGTGGATCACAGCAAATATGAGATATTCTTGTGCAAACAAACTTTTACCGTTTTAGTTTCACGGTGCATAAGCCCTGTCGTTTAAAAAGTAATCTGACATCTCATAAAAAGACTGAATTTGTATGAAAACATCCGTTATATAATGCGGAAATATACCGTTAAATTCGGACTGCTATTCAAAAATGTTTGTTGATTTTCTATTGATATGGGAATGACCAAAAAGGCTGAGTTTCTCATGCAAATAGGAATTGTACTTCCGATTTCGCCACAATGAGGTTGTAGATTTAGGACTTATAAAACTCATTTTGGTTGCCTGATCTCATTTTAGCTGTCTGGACACCAAAATAAGAATGGGAGTCGATATGAAACATATTTAATTAACAAAATGTAGCTTTTTCTTTTTTTAAGAAATTTATTTAATGTAGCTTTAAATTACCAAAATCTGTGATTTTCAGAGGCAAAAAACTTCTGATTATATGACGCCAAAAATTAATATATTGACTGTAATTGATAAAGTTTTCATAATATTCAATAAAATCTTCTTTTAGAAACACAAGTTTTCATATTCATTATTGTTTTAGGTTATTTATTTTTAAAATGCTGTGCGGTGTATATAGGCTAGTCAGACATGACACACATACAGCTTGAACTTTTGGCTAGCAGTATGGGCCCGTACGGCTTGATACTGCCATACCTGAAATCTGCATATTTGTGCCCCCACTTTAGTGGCGGACATTTACCCTTGTCCGTCCTTCCGTCCGTCCATCCTTCCGAGCAAACATTTTGGGTTTAGGGGCTATATAACAGTAAAGAGAACAAAAGAGAACAATAGGTTCATTCCGTGATCAAAGGGTTTATGGGCTAGTAGCCCTTAAGAAAACAAAGAAAATAACAAAGAAAATAGCCCCTAAACCCAAAATGTTGGAACACCCGTCCGTCCGTTCTTTTTTGTGTTGCACGTAACTCAAAAAGTATTTGACCTAGAGTAATGAAACTCTACAGGAATGTTGATCAGCATGTGAAGTTGTGCACCTGGATATTTTTAGTATTTTTAGAGTTATTGCCCTTGACTTAATAAAATTTTGCCATTTTCAACTTGTGTCGCATGTAACTCAAAAAGTATTTGACCTAAAGTCATGAAACTTTACAGGAATGTTGATCAGCATGTGTAGTTGTGCACCTGGGTATTTTCGTTTGGATAATTTTAGTATTTTTAGAGTAATTGCCCTTGACTTAGTAAAATTTTGCTTTTTTGAACTTGAGTCGCATGTTATTCAAAAAATATTTGACCTAGAGTCATGAAACTTTACAGGAATGTTGATCAGCATGTGTAGTTGTGCACCTGGGTATTTTCATCTGGATATTTTGTAGTATTTTTAGAGTTATTGCCCTTGACTTAGAAAATTTTTGCAATTTTCAACTTGTGTTCCATGTAACTCAAAAAGGATTTGACATAGAGTCATTAAACCTTACGGGAAGGTTGCTAAGCATATTTAGTTTTGCACCTGGGGATTCGCTTACAAGTGGATTTATCCAGTATTTGTAGTTATTTCCCTTGAAAAAGTAAAAACCGTTTCATTATGTTGTTATTTGTTCTTTGAGTACTTGAGTTAGAATCAACCAACTTTACAGGAATAATGATCAACATCACTAAATTACAGGAATAATGATTCACATCACTGTGAAGCTATGCACCTGGGAATTAGCATGTGGATTTTTTTCAGTTTTGTTAGAGTTATTGCCCTTGACTTACAGTAGTATAAATTTGCAGTTTTCAACTTGTTCATGCATAGCTCAAAAAGTATTTCACTTGTAGGTCTGAAAGTTTACAAGAATGTTGGTCAGCATGTGTACTTATGCACCTTGGGGTTTGCTTGTGGATTTATTCAGTATTTGTAGTTCTTGCCCTTTACTTAGTAAAAGATTTTTAGTTTTCAAAAAATATTTGACCCAGAGTCATAAGATTGACAGAACAGTGGCGCGGTGGGGCACCCGTGTCCTATGGACACATTTCTAGTTTTGTACTAATCTCATAGTTCCAAAATTAAGCTGAAAGTCTGAAATTTGTCTCAAGAGTCAAATAGTAAAAATCTTTTGCATGCTCCTAGTTTGTGGTACTGAATGCTTTGAAACTAGAAGGAAAACAAATAATCTTTACCATCAACAAACAAGAACTGGTGATTTGGAAAATGAGGATTGTTTTAGATGGATATATAAATTTTAACACATTTTGCAGAAATTAATAAAATGCTGTTCTGTTTTACTAGAAAATATACAGATTTGAAATATTTGGTACAAAAAACTGATTGTTTAAGTGTGTGTCTAAAATAGGTCAATTTTGACCTACAATGTATGTAAACACTAGTCACATGGAAAAATGCCATTACTTTGAAATAAGTGTAGTTATGTTGACTATACTGAGGTCAGTTTAATTAAATCTGTTGCATATTTATTTTCAGAATGTTGATATGAATACATCATATTTGTGTGGTTATCTAAAGATAATTGGTCTTACAGAGGAATATCCAACACTAACAACTTTTTTTGATGGTGAAATAATTAGTGAAAAACATCCTTTTTTAACCCGTAAATGGGACGCTGATGAAGAGGTGGATAGAAAGCATTGGGTAATACAGACTTGCTGTACTTGATAATCACTTTGATAACCTTTTCTAGGTGGTATCATGAAATATATTATTGTACTCAACAAGCAGTTAAATTGAAATTTTGTTCAAATCAAAACTCCAAAAGAGGATAAAATGTGTTGTAACTTTGTTATATACATCTTAAGGAAAAAATATCTGTCATAATCATTTCTGATATTTGAGGACCTTATATACGAAAACATATATATCCTTAGAATATTCATATACATTTACAGTCATGTTTAATTTTCATTTTATAAATCAGCTTGAATGTGTTTTTATTTCAGGGCAAGTTCCTGTCATTTTACCAGTTTAAAAATTTTAATTCAGATAAATTTGATTATGAGGATTTAAAGACTACAGATTTTGTATTTATGAGGTGGAAGGTATGTATACTACAAATCTTTTTTTTACGTCAGCAAGTATGTTAACTAGGAAGTTTATTTACTGTCATCGTTGTCTGTTTGTTAAATAGTTTGTAAAACAAGTAAAAGTGTTGTAGAAATGTTCTTCATATAACTGAATTGCATTAACCTGTTTGTTTATTTCTTGATAGGTTAATGCCACAGTAATTAATGATAGTATATATATACTTTAACTTATATATTTCAAATCATAACTTTTGAATAATTCACTGATGGCCAAAACATACATTTCTATATGTTTATATATCACATTTCTATATGTTTATATAAGGTGCGGAAAAAACTCAACTGCTATAAAGCAGTTAAGTTTGTTTTTTGTGCCCCCACGTTAGTGGCGGGCATTTAGATTTACCCTTGTCCGTCCGTCCGTCCGTCCTTCCGTCCGTCCTTCCGTCCGTCCGTTCACTTTTGTGTCGCACGTAACTCAAAAAGTATTTGACCTAGAGTCATGAAACTTTACAGGAATGTTGATCAGCATGTGTAGTTGTGCACCTGGGTATTTTCGTCTGGATATTTTCAGTATTTTCAGAGTTATTGCCCTTGACTTAGTAAAATTTTGCAATTTTCAACTTGTGTCGCATGTAACTCAATAAATATTTGACCTAGAGTCATGAAACTTTACAGGAATGTTGATCAGCATGTGTATGTGTGCACCTGGGTATTTTCGTTTGGATATTTTAAGTATTTTCAGAGTTATTGCCCTTGACTTAGTAAAATTTTGCAATTTTCAACTTGTGTCGCATGTAACTCAAAAAGTATTTGACCTAGAGTCATTAAACTTTACAGGAATGTTGATCAGCATGTGTAGTTGTGCACCTGGATATTTTCGTTTGGAAATTTTCATTATTTTCAGAGTTATTGCCCTTGACTTAGTAAAATTTTGCAATTTTCAACATGTGTCGCAGGTAACTCAAAAAGTATTTGACCTAGAGTCATGTTACTTTACAGGAATATTGATTAGCATGTGCAGTTGTGCACCAGGTATTTTCGTCTGGATTTATTTAGTATTTTTAGAGTTATTGCCCTTCAAAATTTTTGCAATTTTCAACTTGTGTCGCAAGTTTCTCAAAAAGGATTTGACATAGTCATTTAACCTATAGGCAGGTTGCTCAGCATATTTTAGATTTGCACCTGGGGTTTTGCTTGTGGATTTATCCAGTATTTGTAGAGTAATTTCCCTTGACTTAGTAAAAAGATTGACAGAACAGTGGCGCGGTGGGGGCACCCGTGTCCAATGGACACATTTCTAGTTTCCAATATGAATCAATGAAAAAACTGCACTGCTATATATCAATACAGTTTTCAAATGCTCATTTAAGTGTACTGAGTATAATGGGTTAGTAAGAACAAAGAAAACGTTTGAAACCATGTGATAAATGTTTATATATCACATTTCTATAATAATGTTTATGTATCACATTTCTATATGTTTATGTATCACATTTCTATAAGTTTATGTATCACATTTCTATATGTTTATGTATCACATTTCTACATGTTTATGTATCACATTTCTATATGTTTAAATATCACATTTCTGTATGTTTATGTATCACATTTCTATATGTTTATGTATCACATTTCTACATGTTTATTTATATCACATTTCTTTATGTTTATATATCACATTTCTGTATGTTTATTTATATCATATTTCTATATGTTTATGTATCATATTTCTATATGTTTATATATCACATTTCTATATGTTTATATATCACATTTCTATATGTTTATATATCACATTTCTATATGTTTATGTATCACATTTCTGTATGTTTATTTATATCACATTTCTATATGTTTATGTATCACATTTCTATATGTTTATGTATCACATTTCTATATGTTTATGTATCACATTTCTATATGTTTATGTATCACATTTCTGTATGTTTATTTATATCACATTTCTATATGTTTATGTATCACATTTCTATATGTTTATGTATGACATTTCTATATGTTTATGTATCACATTTCTATATATTTATATATCACATTTCTATATGTTTATGTATCACATTTCTATATGTTTATGTATCACATTTCTATATGTTTATGTATCACATTTCTATATGTTTATGTATCACATTTCTATATGTTTATCTATCACATTTCTATATGTTTATATATAACATTTCTATATGTTTATGTATCACATTTCTGTATGTTTATTTATATCACATTTCTATATGTTTATGTATCACATTTCTATATGTTTATGTATCACATTTCTATATGTTTATGTATCACATTTCTATATGTTTATCTATCACATTTCTATATGTTTATATATCACATTTCTATATGTTTATGTATCACATTTCTATATGTTTATGTATCACATTTCTATATGTTTATGTATCACATTTCTATATGTTTATGTATCACATTTCTATATGTTTATATTTCACATTTCTATATGTTTATGTATCACATTTCTATATGTTTATGTATCACATTTTTATATGTTTATGTATACATTTCTATATATTTATGTATCACATTTCTATATGTTTATGTATCACATTTCTATATGTTTAAATATCACATTTTATATGTTTATATGTCACATTTCTATATGTTTATATATCACATTTCTATATGTTTATGTATCACATTTCTATATATTTATGTATACATTTCTATATGTTTATGTATCACATTTCTATATGTTTATGTATACATTTCTATATATTTATGTATCACATTTCTATATGTTTATGTATCACATTTCTATATATTTATGTATCACATTTTATATGTTTATATGTCACATTTCTATATGTTTATATATCACATTTCTATATGTTTATGTATCACATTTCTATATATTTATGTATACATTTCTATATGTTTATGTATCACATTTCTATATGTTTATGTATACATTTCTATATATTTATGTATCACATTTCTTTATGTTTATATATCACATTTCTATATGTTTATGTATCACATTTTATATGTTTATATGTCACATTTCTATATGTTTATATATCACATTTCTATATGTTTATGTATCACATTTCTATATATTTATGTATACATTTCTATATGTTTATGTATCACATTTCTATATGTTTATGTATCACTTTTCTATATGTTTATATATCACATTTCTATATGTTAATGTATCACATTTCTATATTTTTAATTGTTAATGTATCACATTTCTATATGTTTAATTGTTTATATATCACATTTCTAAATGTTTATCTACCACATATCTGTATGTTTATATATCACATTTCTATATGTTTATATATCACATTTCTATATGTTTATATGTATCACATTTCTATATGTTTATATATCACATTTCTATATGTTTATTTATATCACATTTCTATATGTTTAAATATCACATTTCTATATGTTTAATTGTTTATGTATTACATTTCTGTATTTTTATAAATCACATTTCTATATGTTTTATTGTTTATGTATCACTTTTCTATATGTTTAATTGTTTATGTATCACTTTTCTATATGTTTATATATCACATTTCTATATGTTCATTTATATCACATTTCTATATGTTTAAATATCACATTTCTATATGTTTAATTGTTTATGTATTACATTTCTGTATGTTTATAAATCACATTTCTATATGTTTAATTGTTTATGTATCACTTTTCTATATGTTTAATTGTTTATGTATCACTTTTCTATATGTTTATATATCACATTTTTATATGTTAATGTATCACATTTCTATAAGTTTAATTGTTTATGTATCACTTTTCTATATGTTTATGTATCACATTTCTATATGTTGATGTATCACATTTGTATATGTTCATGTATCATATTTCTATATGTTTATATATCACATTTCTATGTGTATATATCACATTTCTATATGTTTATATATCACATTTCTGTATTTTTATATATCACATTTCTATATGTTTGTATATCACATAACTATCCTGTAGACAGTCACATATTTTAATAAAATGGCTATTTTGCATATAGATATTCACATAATTGTTTTTAACATTATGCTTGTTTTAGACAGAATGTTAAGATTTTAATTTAGTTTCAGTATTGAACACTACAATTAATAGATCATCTATATAAAGTGTATAATATTGAAACAAAAATATCAAAGTCATCAAAATGTCCATTGAATTACATACATGTATATTTGCTACTTTACAAGCTAACGATATGTTATATATGTTTTCAGGAACATTTTCTGGTGCCAGATCACACTATAAAGGACATAAATGGTGCATCATTTGCAGGTTTTTACTATATTTGTTTCCAAAAATCTACAGCAACTATAGAAGGTTTCTATTATCATAGGAGTTCTGAATGGTAATATATACATATATCTGTTTTATGTATAGACATATTTCATTGTTTTAAATTTTTGTAGTACTATATGTTTTTCCTTTAGACATTATCTATGTTTTGTGATACTTTATCAGGTATATATGACTAAAAGTGAAAACTGATAAAAGATTTTATACATTGTGTTATTGTAAGAGTAAATTTATCTTGAACTACCTGATTTACTCCCTGAAATATTGTGTGACATAAAGTATCGTAGTTTTAGTGAAATTGTCTGTTTCTGGAAATTGAAATTTTATATAAAAACCGTAATTGTATATTTTATATTGTTTATTTGTTGAGTATTGTTGAAATAATAGGTTACTCTTATGTATTTGATTATTGTTAGTACAAATGTTAAACTTAATAAATCTTCGTGCAGTAACTCTTCAATACAAAATATCTTAATGATACAGAATCACCTCCCTTTGTCACCAACAAAATGCTGAATTACCTCCTTTTGTCACCAACAAAAATGCTAAATTACCTCCCTTTGTCAAATTGGCTAATCCATGTTTAAATTCACTTTCATGTATAGATGTGAAAACTGAAATAAAAAGATCAACCAAATAAATAATTGATATAAGGATGTCTGAACAAGAAATTTTCTTTAGAAATACATGTACATGTTGTTTAGTTTATACTAATTTATTTTAATTTGATTGTGTTTGAAGCTATAAGGTTATTGAAACAATCTCAAATCCATTCCTGGAACCAACCAGTACCAAGCAATTGGTGAAAAGTTTGAACAGACTAGTAATCTAAGAACTGCTGGTGGTGTGGGTTCAAACCACATTAGGGGCAAAGAAATACATATAGATGTGTATGTTTACAATGTTATTTATACATTTCAGGTATCAATCTTTAAACCTTACCCATGTTCCAGAAAGAAGTATATCTGTATATCAGTTTAGATGATACTTTCCTAAATGTGCAGCCTGTGATAATGTTTTGTGTTGAACTTTTAATTTATATGTGCTATGTTCACTGGTTTGAACCTGATGGAATAATGCGTTAAGTGATTCGTTAAGTGATTCGGTACCTGATAGAATAATATGTTAAGTGATTCGGTACCTGATAGAATAATATGTTAAGTGATTCGGTGCCTGATAGAATAATATGTTAAGTGATTCGGTGCCTGATAGAATAATATGTTAAGTGATTCGGTGCCTGATAGAATAATATGTTAAGTGATTTGGTGCCTGATAGAATAATATGTTAAGTGATTTGGTGCCTGATAGAATAATATGTTAAGTGATTTGGTGCCTGACAGAATAATATGTTATGTGATTCAGTACCTGATGGAATAATATGTTAAATGATACAGTACTGTTAAAGAAAAATTAAATTTAGAATCTGTGACTAGACCTGTTTTATGTCTAGATTAAAGTTTTTTGAAGATTGTAATGAATTCTTTTTTATGTATATTCTAATATTATTCTTATTTATAATTTTGAAACTTATTCATGAAATCCTCATGCACAACTTTGATAAGTTATTAATTAACACTTGTAATATTTCAAAATGCACTACTTTACAAGGTTGCTTATTTGTTAGTATTATATTATATATTATATGCAAAATTTCAACATTTTTGTGTCGCGGACGGATTAGTGGCCACATACAGGGATCACTTCTCTGTTATCTGCCTGTCTGTCCATTTAAAAAATTGTTCGGACTACTACTTAAAAACTACTGGTGCATTTTCATCCAATATTTATAGGAATGATCAATACCTAGTACAGTTGTGCATGTCTTTGGCATTTTCTGGTTCATTGATTTTTGTCAGAGTTGTGGCCCTTTAATGATTTTTATTTTTAAAGTTTGTTAAGACTACTTCTCTTATACCACTAATGTAAATTCAATAGAACTTTACAGGACTGATCGTTACCTCAAGTACTTGCATATATTTAATAGGTTTTCAGGTTGAATGACTTCTGCTGAGTTTTGGCCCTTGAATAAAATCGTGTTTTGGCCTGTTTATGAATTTTGTGTCTCCTGCAATACAATAGCTGCAGCATGCTGCTACTTTACAAGAGGTTGATCACTCCCCAATACTGCTAAATTGGCTATCATCAGGCAACATGTGATCACTGATTGCTCTTATATTTAAAGGTAACCTGTTAATACAATGATTTTACTAGCTAGCTATTGAATATATTTTAGAGAGGTTACACTGGCTTGCCATTAAATTTTTAGACATTAATTTCATTGGCTAAATATTGAATGACTATTTTTACAGGGGTTCCTCTAGCGAGCGGCTAAATGTTTTATACAGAGGTAAAATTTGTTAAAGAAGTTGTATCAGATGGCCAATTAAAGTGTAACCAGTGTGTCATCTTCCTAACTGCATTAGAGTTGCACACTTCCACTTTATTGCTTGAAAATTCATAATTTTTATATGGTTTCTTTTCTACCAAACATGTGCTGAAGTATGTTTTATTACATTATCAAACATAATAATGAAAATGTATTTCTTTTAGTGTCTTATTTAGTCTTTAAATTTATGATATTTATTATCCCAGACATGTTCAACATTTTATAGTTTATGCCTATGTGTACAGCAAAAATGAGTAAATTACAGGAAAATTGAACATTTGTTCTTTTCACTTGCTTCATAGATTATAAAATCTTGTTTTATGTAAGTCAGAAAAATGCATGTTAATGTAGGTGTGTGCATGCCAATATATTGGATATGTATTTCTAAATATGTATTGTCTGTTATGAAAATTATAGACAAGTTATGCTTCTGTATTTTCTGTTATAAAAAATATGTTAAAATAATGCTTTTCAAATGGATGTGATTTTTTAATTACAATGTATAATATTCAGGGCTTTATGTAATCATTTATAATTTATTTTTTCGCAAATTTTGTTATTTATAATTGGAAACATGTAGATTTTTGTCATCATCGATTTTCATTCCATCATTAGACATTTAACAAAGCTTCATTAACGTGTCATCATTAATTTCCTTTATAAGGAGTTTACATTATTGTGTGTTTTGTTATTGACTCAATAAATGAAGAAAAAATCACTTTCAGAATTAGTTTGTATTAAATATCCAATTTGTTCTTTGGAAATTGAAGCTTTTTAGCTCACCTGAGCATATGCTCAGGGTGAGCTATTAGGATCACTTTTCGTCCGTCGTCCGTAGTACGTCGTCCGTTGTCTGTTCACACTTTTCAAACGACATCTCCTCTGAAACCATAAGGCAGATCATAATGAAACTTCACAGGGATGTTCCTTGTGTGAAGCCTTAACAAAGTTGTTCAAAGAATTCCATTCCATGCAGAACTCTGGTTGCCATGGCAACCAAAAGAAAAAACTTTAAACATCTTCTTCTAAAAAGCCCAAAGAGCTAGAGCTTAGATATTTGGCATGAAACATCTTTTAGTAAGTGTCTACCAAGATTGTTCAAATAAAAGCCCAGGGGTCAAAATTGGCCCCGCCCCAGGGGGTCATTGATTTTCCCTATATGCATATAGTAAAAACTTAAAAAAATCTTCTTTTAAAGAACCCAAAGAGCTAGAGCTAAGATATTAAGCATGAAACATCTTCTAATGAGTGTCTACCAAGATTGTTCAAATAAAAGCCCTGGGGTCAAAATTGGCCCCGCCCCAGGGGGTCATTGATTTTCCCTATATGCATATAGTAAAAACTTAAAAAATCTTCTTCTAAAAATCCCAAAGAGCTAGAGCTTAGATATTTGGCATGAAACATGTTCTAATCAGTGTCTACCAAGTTTGTTCAAATAAAAGCCCTGGGGTCAAAATTGGCCCCGCCCCAGGGGGTCATTGATTTTCCCTATATGCATATAGTAAAAACTTAAAAAAATTTCTCTTAAAGAACCCAAAGAGCTAGAGCTAAGATATTTAGCATGAAACATCTTCTAATGAGTGTCTACCAAGTTTGTTCAAATAAAAGCCCTGGGGTCAAAATTGGCCCAGCCCCAGGGGTCATTGATTTTCATTATATACATGTAGTAAAAACTTAAAAATCTTCTTTTAAAGAACCCAAAGAGCTAGAGCTAAGATATTAAGCATGACACATCTTCTAATGGGTGTCTACCAAATTTGTTCAAATAAAAGCCCTGGGGTTTAAATTGGCCCCGCCCCAGGGGTCATTGATTTTCCCTATATACATAGAGTAAAAACTTAAAAATCTTCTTTTAAAGAACCCAAAGAGCTAGAGCTAAGATATTTAGCATGAAACATGTTCTAATTGATGTTTACCAAGTTTGTTCAAATAAAAGCCCTTGGGTCAAAATTGGCCCCGCCCTAGGGGGTCATTGATTTTCCCTATATTGCATATAGTAATTAAAAACTTAAAAATCTTCTTTTAAAGAACATAAAGAGCTAGAGCTAAGATATTTAGCATGAAACATGTTCTAATGGGTGTCTACCAAGTTTGTTCAAATAAAAGCCCTTGGGTTAAAATTGGCCCTGCCAGGGGGAGGGGGGAGGGGGGCAAAAGTCATTGTTTTTCATTATTTGTGTATAGTAAAAACTTAACATCATGAAACATCTTCTAATGGGTGTCTTCCAAGTTTGTTTGGTTTAAACTAGCCCCGCCCTGGTGGCCTATGTACAGGTGAGCGACCCCAGGGCCATCATGGCCCTCTTGTTTATTATTGTACTTAGAGTAAACTTTGTGTCCCAACTTCAAATTATGATAATGAATATGAAATTTATTAGTATCTATATAACTTGCCCTGCAGGGACACTGTTTCTCTGTTTAAACAATATTTTATTTTCAGTAATTCCATACATAGTCAAATTATATTTCTGTTCAGAGACATAATTTAGAAAACAGTCAATAACTTGTTAACCTCTCCTGGACATTACACATTCACATCATTTCATAGGTTATTGTAACAAACTATTTAGAATTTCAGTAACAGGAACACATCTAATAATATGTCCTACTCCATGGATGTTCCATGATATCTATTGTTTGTTATCCCTGCCTAGAAGGAACATGAAATTGCCTTGTTCATTTATCCAGTCTGCATCAATTTCTTGGAACCAGTTTGTCCAATTTTCTTGAAACTTGGCTGGATCATAAATATGAACAGGGAAATAATTATTAAGGTCATTTAGTGCCTTCAAAATCTGCCATTTGGTTCTGAGTTATAGCCCTTTGATTTTTGAACAGAACGACATTTTTTAAGGAAAATTGATAAGAATATAATGGAAACTAAATGATGTTTATCAAATGCTTTCCAAATCTAAATATTTGAGCTCAATTATTCAAATAATTATGAGTCCTAGAGTCGGCGTTCATGACATACTTGGGTTAAAATGTTGTTTGCAGGTTGTTGCCTCCAAAACCCGTGAAGGGAATAGGTTGAAACTTTACATATTTGTCCTCCATAATAAGCAGGAGTCCCATGACTCTGAATTACCTATTCACAGAGTTATGCCTCTTTCGTACTATCTTAAGGACAGCTGTTGTTCTTTTTAGTTGTAGCCCTTTGTAAATCTAAAATTGACAAAATTGATATATTTCAACACTGATGAGCTAGATTTTAATATAAGTGGGATGTTCAAATTGTAATGCAATTCGATGTGTTTAGTGAGAAGGGATTTAAGTAGCGCAATCCTTCATTTGTTGAAGCACTCAACAGCATGTGCTATGCTCAATTTTAGCATTTGATACAATTTTCAAATGAATTTTGATAGTCATTTTAGAGATACAATGGATACACTGGACTGGAATATGACTGACCCAAAATATCTGCGGGTCCGGTATTTCCTTGCAGCAATGTACTTGTTTAGTCTTGGAAATAGAAAAAATAATCGCAGGAATGGGGGAGGGCAAAATCTGATAGATACGGAGGTTGAGGAAGCAGCTCAACCACATTTTCCTGCTTTAGAAAGTCACGTACAATGGCCGCCTTGTGGCAAGGAAAGATTGTCGTGCAACAGCCGGATATCACACAGACACGTGGCTGGCCTTCGTTTGTTGAAGTATATTCAGTCCCTCTTTCGCGTGTTTGGTATCTAATATCTTGAAACTAATGCCTTGGCTCATAAAAATGTACCCATGTCTCTTCTAATTAAACATTCAAGTTGTACTTGATTGAATGTTTGCAAACTGTCTGGTCTTTGTAGTTTTACATCAAGGTTATGCACGTGCCCTAAGATAAAGAACATTAAAATGCAGTAAAATAGACCTTATTATGCCCCCACTTCAAAGAAGAGGGGGTATATTGCTTTGCATTTGTCTGTCGGTCCGTAGACCAAATGGTTTCCGACTGATAACTAAAGAGCCCTTAGGCCTAGGAACTTCAAACTTGGCAGTAGCGTAGCCGGGCATACGCCAGTACGCCGTAGGCGTACTAAACGAAAATGAATTTTAAAAAATCAAAAAGTCTTAAATGTTGAAAACAGTAGTCCAAATCAGTACCCTAACCCGTGTTAGGCATCGCCTTGAGTTTTGACGGAGAAAAAAGGATTTGCTGACAAAAAATATTTTGTTATTAAGCGATTTAAATAGTATATCGGTATTTTTGTTGCAAGTGTAGACCAGCTAGTACTATATAAGGTAGGACAGTGTCATGTGTATTGACTTGTTGTTATCTTAACGTAGAATCCTATTATATTCAGAATGTTGTTTACATAAGAAGTTATATACTAGCGGGAAAAATCAAATGGCGTCCCCATGTAAAACGTCCGAAGAACATGAGCCTCCTTATGTTGATATTTTTAACTGCACCATTTAAACGATGAACAGAAAGTCAATTTATTAAAGTCAGATTGGCCCGATGTCCATAAATATGCATTTAAATCGAGGTAAGTTTATGCAGAAATTTAAAGTAGGTAAAATAATGCAATTTATCATTATATTCAAATGTATTTTTTTTTCTATCAAATTACATCAAATATTATTCTATTTTATTTTTAACTAGATCTGTAATAAAACTGAAATAAAGAGTCATTTTAAACGTTGTCTAGGGCGTACGGACGAAGCTACCTTTACCAGGAAAGTGAGAAAGTTGGTTACATGGTGGACAGATGGGGCACTTGCGTTGGACCGTCCACCAGCTCCTGATACACTTCTAGGAACATTACCACTGGCTAATGAGCAGTACTATCCCAATGTCCGTCGTTGTTTGTTAGTACTGCTCAGTATGCCAGTTACGACTACAGCTGAAAGATCATTCAGCACCATGAAGAGATCTACCATGACTTCAGAACTTGGCATAATGAATATTTACAGAGACATGAAAATTTATTCTGAGTACATAGTTGACAAATTTGCTGCAAGAAAACTACGCCGCCTTGCATTTGTCTTCAGAGAATAACCATCTCTGCATAGACATAAACAACATCTCCCCTGGGTTACTCCTGACATACAAAGACAAGTACGTAAACGGGACAAGTTGTATGCAAAACTTAAAAAAAGAATTGTTGCCCCAAATTCTGATCCCCATTTCAAAACTCTTAAAGCCGTCATCCAAAGAAAAATTCGTAACTCGTATTGGAAGTATTTGGAGTCAGTTATATTCAGTGGGGATTCCCAACCAGATCAAAACAAAAAGTTTACAGCTTTGTTTAACATAACAAAACAGATAGCTGTGGTGTTGCCCCCTTAAAATCAGAAGGTCAAACTCACACAAATCCTAAGGATAAAGCAAATATCCTAAATAAACAGTTTGAATCTGTTTTCTCTCGGCCTCAACCTTTAAGCCTAAAACAAATATGCAAACATGCAGTAAACCACCCTCCATATTGCATGCCCCCCTATCATAATAACGGTTGAAGGCGTTGATAAGTTACTATCAGGTTTAAATCCTAGTAAAGCACAAGGCCCAGATCAAAAATCGCCACGGGTCCTTAAAGAACTCCACAATGAAATAGCACCTATCCTCGCCCATATATTCAGGTTATCTTTAGAAACAGGTATTGTGCCTGATGATTGGAAAAATGCAACAATAGCCCCAGTATATAAAAAAGGTCACAAATCAAAAGCCAGCAATTACAGACCAATATCCCTTACTTGTATCTCCTCTAATCCAGCTAGCTTACGGAACGTCGGTGGTTCTACTCAGGTACCCGTTCGTGCCTGAAATAATGCACGGAAGGGCACCTGAGGTCTTCCTCCACCAGTAAAGCTGGAACGTCGCGATATGACCTATACAGTGTCGATGTGACGTAAAACCCAAAACAAACAAACAAACAAACAAACAAACTCTCCTCTAAATTAATGGAACATATTGTAGTCTCAAACTTGATGACCTATTTTGACAAGTATAGTATCCTTAGTCCCTACCAACATGGCTTTCGGTCAAAACGTAGCTGCGAAACCCAACTGCTGAGTTTCTCCCAAGAGGTTTTTGACAACCTAGACAGTGGACAACAGACAGACGTGATTGTGATGGATTTTTCAAAGGCCTTCGACAAAGTCGACCATCACAAATTGATCCATAAGCTAAACACAATAGGTGTTAACAAACAGGTATCCACCTGGGTCAGGTCATTTCTTCGCCACCGTAGCCAAAGGGTTGCAGTGGAAGGTCAAATCTCCGACCAGCTACCAGTGTTATCCGGTGTCCCTCAGGGTTCAGTCCTAAGACCCTGTCTGTTCCTGGCATATATCAATGATTTGCCAGAAACAGTCAAAAGTAAAACCAGGTTATTTGCGGATGACACTATAGTCTACTTGACAATTAAAGACCAGACTGACGCTGACAGACTACAGGACGACCTACATAAACTTGAAGTTTGGGAACGGGACTGGGCTATGGAGTTCAACCCAGACAAGTGTGAGGTGCTGAGGATCAACCGTAAAAAGAACCCCACCATCTTGCCATACACCCTTCATAATAAAACTCTCGAATCAGCAGAATCTGCAAAATACCTTGTAGTAACTATCTCTAAAGATCTAAACTGGACACAGCATATAAATAGCATCACCTCCAAGGCCAAAAATTCTCTAAGATTCATCCAGAGAAACGTCAAAACCCAAAACAGGCAACTCAAAACATCAGCCTATGCTACTTATGTCCGACCACAACTAGAATATTGTTCCACCATATGGCACCCCTGGCAGAAACATCTAAGTCATAAGATTGAAAGTGTCCAACGAGCTGCGGCCAGATATGTCTGTAATAATTATAATTTCGACAGTAGTGTAACCCAAATGCTAAATGAACTTGGGTGGCCTTCCCTAGAAAGCCGCAGACTCCAATCCTCTCTAGTAGTGTTCTACAAAATCCAATACAAACTTGTATATGTTGACCATAACCATCTGACCCCAACTAGAAATCTGAACTTCCTGATCCCCCAGTCCCGTACCCAATATCATCTAAATTCCTACTTCCCTAGAACCCTCAGGTATTGGAATAGCCTTCCATATCAGGTCAAATCCAGTCCCAGCCTAGATACCTTCAAGGATAGGCTGGCGACAGCCACCTTCTAGTCCCCCTCCCCAGTATGTTTTTAATCTTGCACTATTCTTTTTATCCTGCACCTTTTTTATCTGTGATCTTTATCTTTTAGTATGCACTAATTCTTTTAACACAGTTTTCCTGACAAGCGCCTCCCAGTCATAGTCAGAATTGATTGTTCGGGAGTAACATGTAGATGTAGATGTAGATATCATAGATATCCCACACCCGTGCCGATTTTGCAACTCCGTAAAAATGGTATTGCACTGGCATATATTTTGACAAGACATCATTTGCGTTACATAAACATAACACTAAGACGCGCTAATTGTTAGAGTTATACTATATGCGCTTCAATGAAAAATGTTTCTTTATCACTTCAAACGGTCTTTGTTTTTGGTAAGTGATAAAAAGAATATTAAATGCGTGTAAGTTCATTACTAAATTTATTGAACGAGTTGAATAAAATATTATGCTCGCCCGAGGCTCACATAATATCATTTTATTCAACTCTTTAAATAAATTTAGTGTTAAACTTACACTCTTTCAATATCGCTTATTATTAGATAAGAAGGGAATTAAATATGTTGTCAAATGTCTCCTGATTGCGTTATTTTGCATCTATAAAGCCAAATTTTCTCGGGGGAAGACCCCCGAACCCCCTACCATTTACAGAGGGAGGGAGTCCCCTAACCCGCCAGAGGCTCGCGTAATATATCATTTTATTCAAATCATTAAATGAATTTAGTATTTAACTAAAACTCTTTCAATATCCTCTATTTATTAGATAAGAAGGGAATTAAATATGTTGTCAAATGTCTCCAGATTGCGTTATTTTGCATCTATAAATCCAAATTTTCTAGGGGAAAGAAGACCCCGAACCCCCTGCCATTTAAAAAGGCCTTAAACAACCCCCCAAGGCGTATAATTACTTTTTGCCGCGCTACGCCACTGCTTGGTATGGTGATTGGTCATGACCAGTAGATGACCCCTATTGATTTTGGGGTCAAAGGTCAAGGTCACATTGACCTTGTAGGTAAAAACGGTTTCCGATCAATAACTAAAGAACGCTTAGGCCTAGGAACTTCAAACTTGGTATGGTGATTGGTCATGACCAGTAGATGACCCCTATTGATTTTGGGGTCAAAGGTCAAGGTCACATTGACCTTGTGGGTAAAAACGGTTTCCGATTAATAACTAAAGAACACTTAGGCCTAGGAACTTCAAACTTGGTATGGTGATTGGTCATGACTAGTAGATGACCCCTATTGATTTTGGGGTGAAGGGGTCAAAGGTCACATTGACCTTGTAGGTAAAAACGGTTTCCGATCAATAACTAAAGAACACTTAGGCCTAGGAACTTCAAACTTGGTATGGTGATTGGTCATGACCAGTAGATGACCCCTACTGATTTTTGGGTCAGAGGTTAAGGTCACATTGACCTTGTTGGTAAAAATGGTTCCGATCAATAACTAAAGAACGCTTAGGCCTAGGAACTTTAAACTTGGTATGATGATTGGTCATGACCAGCAGATGACCCCTATTGATTTTGGGGTCAAGGGGTCAAATGTCAAGGTCACATTGACCTTGTAGGTAAAAACAGTTCCCGATCAATAACTAAAGAACGCTCAGGCCTAGGAACTTCAAACTTGGTATGATGATTGGTCATGACCAGTAGATGACCCCTATTGATTTTGGGGTCAAGGGGTCAAAGGTCAAGGTCACATTGACCTTGTTGGTAAAAACGGTTTCCTATCAATAACTAAAGAACGCGTAGGCCTAGGAACTTCAAACTTGGTATGATGATTGGTCATGACCAGCAGATGACCCTTTTGGGTGAAGAGGTCAAAGGTCACATTGACCTTTTAGGTAAAAACGGTTTCTGATCAATAATTAAAGAAGGATTAGGCCTAGGATCTTCAAACTTGGTATGATGATTGTTCATGACCAGCAGATGACCCCTATTGATTTTGGGGTCAAAGGTCAAGGTCACATTGACCTTGTAAGAAAAATCTGTTTTCCATCAATAATCAAAGAAGGCTTAGGCCTAGGATCTTCAAACTTGGTATGATGATTGGTCATGACCAGCAGATGACCCCTTTTGTGTCAAAGGTCAAGGCCACATTGACCTTGTAGGTAAAAACGGTTTCCGATCAATAACTAATGAAGGCTTAGGCCTAGGAACTGCAAAGTTGGTATGATGACTGGTCATGACCAGCAGATGACCCCTTTTGGGTCAAGAGGTCAAAGGTCAAGGTCACATTGACCTTATAGGTAAAAAACGGTTTCGAATCAATAACTAAGGAAGGCTTAGACCTAGGAACTTCAAACTTGGTATGATGATCCGTCATGATCAGCAGATGACCCCTTTTGGTTCAAAGGTCAAGGTCACATTGACTTGAAATTAAAAACGGTTTTCACTCAATACGTAAAGGAAGCTTAGGCCTAGGAACTTCAAACTTGGTATGATGATTGTTCATGACCAGCAGATGAACCCTATTGATTTTGGGGTCAAGAGGTCAAAGGTCAAGGTCACATTATGTAATATAACAACTTGGCTGTCATTAATGAGGCATACATGATAAAATTTATGCATATATTATTTGGTAAGATTTGTAATAACTTAAATTGCTGCACACAACCTATGGGGTCACAATAGTTATTACCTTGTGGCTAGTCATGACCAGTAGATTACCCTTATTAATTTTTTGTTCACTGGGTCAGAAGTCATGCAAAATAACCTGAACACATGACTTATTGGCTGCCGATAGGGGGCATACATGTTTTACAAACATATCTTGTTTTATTAATAATTCGATTTCAATCAAATTCATTAGGATTTTACATAAAAGAACTATTTAAAGACATTGATTTATAACATAATAGTGACGAGTTGATCGAAAGTAGGGGACGAGTTGACCATATTAGGGACGTGTTGACTCTTTGAGGACGAGTTGACCAAAAGTAGGAGACGAGTTGACCAAAAAGGCGACGAGTTGACCACGGGACGAGTTGACCGGATTTGTGACTATATTAGAAAAAGATCACCTATTGTATTCAGGCAATTTATTTTAAGCAATCATTTGGCGGTTTTTATCAGGAGACGTTTCATGTTATTCTGTTAGGAGATGGGATATCCATCGTGCACTTATTTTCTTCGTTATAAAATCTCGTTTTAGAATGGTATGTTGAGGTTCTTTTGAGATGCCTACTGTTCGAGCTATCTGCCTGACTGTAAATCTTGTATCAGAAAATACAACTTCCTTTACTTTTGCATGGTATTACGGGATGTTGCTGTCTTTTTACGATGTCCACGGGAGCATCTTCTGGGGACATTTTACTTCTTAGAAATTTCTTACACAATCTTGTAACTGATGCATAGAACATATCATGTCCATAAATAGAACATATTTCTTAACATATGTCATGAGCACGTATATTAAGAACACAGCGGTTTTTAATATAAGAGCGTATTTGGTCAGCGAAAACTGAAGCAGTACAAACTGTTTTAGTTGTATTGAACGGATTTACACAGGAGTTATATCAACTGAAAGGCTAATTGATGCCTCTACACGAGACAAATAACTTTTGGGTGCAAAAGTATGAGATATGCCCTTAATTGCATTACAATTTGGACACCCCTCGTATGTTGACATAAATGTCTGTATCACTAAGAAAAAGATACACATTACATTTCATCATAATAAATTATACTGTACATTTATAACGTAATAACCTCAAGAGAAAATCCTATCCAGATACAAATATTGAACTGTTTTGTGAGTTTTTTTAATCAAAATTTACTAGAAGTTTATTGATGAGGGAAAATGTTAGTTACAGCTATGATCCACATTTGTGTTTTTCAACTATGCCATAAGGATAATTTATAGGCATTTCTGTCTAGAAGCCCAAAAGTTTACTCATAGTGGACAATTTTGAACAGAAAGGAGACCAATTCATCAAACATTTATGTAACAAAGTTCACAATGGTATTATTAGTATCTTCATAGGGTAGTGACTCTCCATAGTATATCCAAAAATCTACATGTATATTTCACAATTAGCATTGCCAAATAAATCAGAGTTAATTTATATGTAAACTTTGAATTCATTGAATTTGCATGTGTTTCTCTACTCTTCATTCAAAGAATTGAAATTCTTGGTACTTTAAACTAACGACCAAATGAAAGTACACACGTCATAATAATACATGTAATTAAATCACAAGTATGTTATTTATGTTAATATAAGGTATTTCTATTACGAGAGCTTTTTATCATAACAAGAAAAGCACTGTTGACACACCAATCACTAAGAGGATTTAACTAAGTGATTTGTTTCAGTAGGCAGGGAATGTCATTTCTACGAATTTGTTTGTCAATTCTACATGTCACTCGTGTGATAAAATATACATTCAGCAAAATTTTAATTGAAAAAGTTTTTCTTTGTAAGCACTGTTTAGATTTTCATTAAGTTTTGTAAGGCACGTTAATGACAAGCAATGACAGCTGATCATTTAGACCTTACGACTTTTGGATTAAATGTCCCTGAAATGAACCACTACAATTAATAGAACTTAGTAAGTGTTGATGTTAGTTGGTGGTGTTGATGTTTTTATTTGCCTTTTTTCTTCTTTTTAGGGGAGGGTGGTTACATACTTTTATTTGTAAAGCTGATAAAAAAAGTTATTTTGCTAGTTTTTATAAACATCAACATCTAGATATATAAGTGTGTTGTTTTTAATAATAAAAATAAACAATTTCAGTGCTCCTAAAATCGAAATCCATGTTACTAATAGCCACGCGTATATCTATAAAATTTGAATATACTTGTACCAAAATAAAGGATAAAGTTCTTTTATTTATAATGATCTTAATTTCATTTTAATTATTACCCTCAAAAAGTTTTTATTTTATTCTAACATTCCTACAGTTAACATGAATTAAACCATTATTAATTCGGAAGAGTTTTTAACGATTCAATAAATCTTAAAGTTTAGAAATATTTAAGATTAATTTGTTTTTAATGGACGACAGTAACCGAAGGACCTTTAGAAATAATGCCCGTATCAATATCATAACTAGTACTTCAAACAAATTATACTAGCAACCCAATCATGCGCGCCTGTAATATCTCATTAAAATAAAATCGTTCACTATGCTCTATATATAGGAGAGGTTCAGGTAGATAAAAATCCATTAGCACTAATGATTATCTGCCTTGTTTCATTAATCGGCTGATAAGCCAACTACCTGTGATACACGTGGCTAACACTGGCATAAACTTCCAGCCAGATACAGTGTGGCAGCTAACACGTTATCATAGGAAAAAGCTGTATAATATCAAAAAATAATATCAAAAATTAAATGTATTAAGACACCTTGACAAATTTACCAAATGCATTGTTTTAAACAGTAACTCACTATTGTTTTTATTATCCCGCAGTACTTTTCCCAAAATTTCATTTATTTCAATAGAAAAGATATTATATTGATTTTGTGAATCAAGTCACAGATATATAAACAATCT
This sequence comes from Ruditapes philippinarum, assembly GCF_026571515.1. Taxonomy (NCBI): domain Eukaryota; kingdom Metazoa; phylum Mollusca; class Bivalvia; order Venerida; family Veneridae; genus Ruditapes; species Ruditapes philippinarum. Next base: position 170,878 of record NW_026860903.1, read on the forward strand.
TAAATTTAGCTCCATGATCAAGTGGACGTGGAGTATTTCCCATTTTTTCATCTCCTATCATAGTTTTAACTATATGATCCTGCCGAAGATAAACTTGTGTAGCAAACGTGCATGGATCCAGTCCGGCCTGCCAGTGTCCACATTGAAGAAATTTATACTTGTGTCTTTCAGCACGTTTGTTTATGAAAACTGTTAAAACAGAATAGTGTAATCATTGTATTTCGTAAAAAAGGGGATTTATAGTCTATCTATACATGACATAACATCACGTAATGTTATAAAACGATATAAAGTACATACCAAAATGTTGTACTTTTATGTGGTAATTTTTGCTTTCTTTTGCAATACTTTTTCTTTCTTAATATAAAAAGATGACGTAGGAACATGTGCCAGCATTTATCAAACGATCTCTCTCGTTAAATACCAGTCAAATGATGTGTATGCATTTTTATGACACTTACTAGTAGTTAATTAAGAGGTTTTAAAGTACTTAATGCTAATCCTTATTAAGAGTTTAGTTAGTGACGAATCTTTGCATCTTCAATTAATCCTACTTAAAACACTTTATGTATTAGTAGCCCCTACGTCACACCGACTACTCTATGTTAGTATATAAAGTAAGAAGTTTCGACCAGTATGTAAAATAACAAACAATATCACGGGGGAGGAAGTGTTACACGAAGGATGGAGTTCTTATGATAACTTGTTTGGAGTTCTTATGATAACTGTCACGGAGTTCATGGAAAACGTTACGGATTTCTGTGGAAAACTTTTCTATTTACTTGGAGAAATCACGTGAAAAATGGTCATTTTTACCTTTAAATGGGGAGTTTGAGGTGCTAAATTAAACTTTGATAATTAAGCTTGCCCTACATATTGTATAATGTTTCAGAAAAAACTTTTATTCCATTTTTCATCGCCTTTTTATAAAAAAAATTAGTAGTTTTGTGTAAAATTTCCAAATTACTTGCTCATTCATACATATTGACCTCTTCATTTGTGATCTTCTTCGTTGCTATACTTAATTACATAATTATATTGGAGAGTTGCAGACATAAAGCCCAGGCTAATAAATTTATACCCGATTTTTCAAATGTCATGGAGTTCTTGTGATAACTCAAAATATGTCCTGGAGTTCTTATGATAACTTTTGTTACTGCCAGTGTGTTTCTTGTGCTAAATTACGGCCCGTTTAAGCGTATTTTATTAGTCAACAAGTGTGTAAATCATTATGAAGCATAGTACGCGTATCATTTGCACACATATTTGGTTATATAACGGTGGTTTAGAGTGTATTTCAGTTCAAGAGATAGTTTTCTTACCTCCGTTTCTTGTGGGTTTTTTTGTGTTTGGGTTTTTGGGTTTGTTTGATTGTTGTTTTTTTCCATTTCATTGGAATGACTGAAAACATACTTGTTGTAGAGCATTTACTTACATGATAAAAATACGCTTTTAATTTAATATCTGAGCATGATTTCTTCATGTATACATTATTCCTGGCAGTTCTAGAGAACATAAAGTAATTATGCTATCGGTCTGCCGAAACAAATTACATGTAAATGGTTGCAGCAAAATAGGAAGTAGTATGCATTACCTTTATCTAAATTTAATGAATGAGGTGGGTGTCATCTTTAGATATTCAATGGATATCTTAATTTCTAAAAGGTATAAATTTTGTCATAGAAACGTATCAAGTTCTATGACAATGATATGACAATAGAAAGTAAGCCTTTAATGGTGACTCACATATATTATTAAATTCTTACTTTCTATTGTCATATCATTGTCATAGAACTTTATACGTTTCTATGACAAAATTTATACCTTTTAGAAATTAAGATATCCATTGAATATATAAAGATGACACACACCTCATTAAATTTAGATAAAGGTAATGCATACTCCTTCCTTTTTTGCTGCAAACCATCCATTTACATGTAATTTGTTTCGGCAGACCGATAGCATAATTACTTTATGTTTTCTAGAACTGCCAGGAAATCATGCTTAAATATTAAATTCAAAGCGTATTTTTATCCTGTAACTAAATGCTCTACAACAAGTATGTTTTCAGTCATTCCAATGAAATGGAAAAAAACAACAATCAAACAAACCCAAAAACCCAAACACAAAAAAAAAACACAAGAAACGGAGGTAAGAGAATATCTCTTGAACTGAAATACACTCTAAACCACCGTTATATAACCAAATGTGTGTGCAAATGATACGCGTACTATGCTTCATAATGATTTACACTTATTGACTAATAAAATACGCTTAAACGGGCCGTAATTTAGCACAAGAAACACACTGGCAGTAACAAAAGTTATCATAAGAACTCCAGGACATATTTTGAGTTATCACAAGAACTCCATGACATTTGAAAAATCGGGTATAAATTTATTAGCCTGGGCTTTATGTCTGCAACTCTGCATTATAATTATGTAATTATGTATAGCAACGAAGAAGATCACAAATGAAGAGGTCAATATGTATGAATGAGCAAGTAATTTGGAAATTTTACTCAAAACTACCAAATTTTTTTATAAAAAGGCGATGAAAAATGGAATAAAAGGTTTTTCTGAAACATTATACAATATGTAGGGCAAGCTTAATTATCAAAGTTTAATTTAGCACCTCAAACTCCCCATTTAAAGTTAAAATGACCATTTTTCACGTGATTTCTCCAAGTAAATAGAAAAGTTTTCCACAGAAATCCGTAACGTTTTCCAGGAACTCCGTGACAGTTATCATAAGAACTCCAAACAAGTTATCATAAGAACTCCATCCTTCGTGTAACACTTCCTCCCCCGTGAATATAGAGTTTTCAGTAGATATAGGTATAAAGCATACGCCGTATCATACATATATAACGTATTGCCAGGTTTTTGTATGTATACACCTACACTGTTCTACGTGATATGTAGATATATTGATAATTTCTCGCAGACTTTTCTTGTCCAACCATTAACTGGCGTTTTAGCTTACACACAGGTAGCATTTTTCGTAAGGAACAAAGTTGGTAGCGCTTCAGTTTGGACGTACGGTCGGACGGACTTAATATTGGATCTAGTGTAGTGCAAGAGATTGTGCGGATTAAATTTTTTTTTCAAGGATTAATTTGTAAAATAAATAGTTGTCAAAATGTCGCAGGATCAAGTGGTCTCAGTGCGTTTAAGGAGAAACACCACCAGCACCCCTTGGGGATTTCGAATGCAAGGGGGGCACGAGTATGGATCACATCTCTTTATACAGCAGGTTTGTGACTTAATTGAAATATGTATACAATGTATATCATTCAAAAAGAGGTTTTATATATATATAGGAGTTTATAAAACTACTTTATAGTTATAAGTAAAGATAATAGGACATTTAGAGAACATTTGTTAGATAACGAGATGTAAACTGTCCTCAAAATTTGCTCTAATTATGATATAATGTCAGGGTCCAGTTTATATACTGCTGCAAATGTCAAAATGAATTATTTGAATTAGTTTTAAAGGTCGTTAAAATATCTCTATAGAGTCCCTTTATTCTCAAAGTCTTGGTTGGCAGTATAAATATTTACCTTTCTACGTTTATAATGAACAAAATGTGTGTCAAAAGAGTTGATTTATTTAAGCGTAATACGCGCAACAAAATAGTGCCTTTTGACGGCCTATTCTTCACTTTAACAGTCCTATGACATCTCGACTTACTGTTTAATTAATTCACGTACCAGTATCGCCCTCGCGCAGTGTTTTCATTCGAGTTTATAGTATTCACTATAATACTGACTATTAAATATACTTTTGCTGGTGTGACATGATTTATGGACATTTGTAAACTTCAGACAATTATATAAAAAGAATACTTTTATCTTCCGATCCAAAGAGAAAAGAAAGGTTAAGTCTCCAGCATATCTCAGCTGATTATAATGTCTTTAGAATTTAAAATACCAACTCTCCCAGCTTCTCATCACATTTTTATACTGCTATTTAAAACCGTTACCAACGCTTTTTTAGTCACAGAAAGGCATTATTAATCTTATTTCATATACCCCTAATATTACATGTATTATAAAACTAGCAAGTATCTGTGATATGACTACATGCTATGTGTGTTATTATTACATTAAAATGCATAACAAATAAAATATGTATATTGTGTTTGAGTCTAAAAGCATTAGGTAGTGTATTGGTCACTACATATTATATAGTAACATAGTTGTCTCACGGACAGCCCATTAAACTTCTCTCTAAAAAATCTCATCTAAATAGAAAGACACGAAAATATACACAAAATAAATTTACTTATTAGTTTGTAAATGAAATAACACGGATCGGTTTTTTTTTTAGAAGATGCCCGATCTCATTTCTTCTTTTTATTTTAAGAATTATGAAAATTCTTTTACGACTCTGTAAAATAAACTTGTAATGGTTGTATCAGCATAAGTGGTCATTTTATGGAGTTACACTGTAGAATTATGATTAATTAGGTAGTTATTGATTTGTTCTGTGATGATACGTTGTTATAAAGCACTTTAACTGAGATAATTGGACATTGTCATGTGTAGATATATTATATCTTCATGTTTCAACATTTAATTGTACGTGCTACCCAGTTTTAGTGTCAGTATAACTAAAGGTTATATCAATGATTGAGTATCGATCACACGACATTTAAGATAACAATCTAAAGTAAACAATATGTTTTACCTACTTATTACAATGTTTGTATAACCCAAAATAAAGAATACGAATACCTTTTCTAAAAGTAGTGTCGGGCAAAAAATAGAAATACTAGTAAACAAATTATGAATTTGTTATTAGAATTCACGTAGGTTCAGATGTAACTTTTAGCCAAAAAATTTGTTTGCAATTCTTATTTTCGTTTTAATGCATTGCAATTGATATTTTGAAATGTGTTATTGCAATTCTAATCAATATCTACATGTCTTTTGCAATCAATGTTTCGCTGTCATTGCAATCAACATCTACCGCAGTTGCAGTAGATCATATCTTAATGCAGTTGCAATCTGTAATAAACAGTAATTGCAATCATTAAATAACTGCTGTTATAATCATTATATAACTGCACGTGCCATTACATGTACTAGTAATGCATAAAAGCAGTTGCAATCGATTCCCAACTGCACTTGCATTCTACAACATTCTAGAAAATCTGGAAAAAGGGCGATCCCTTGAAGCAAAGAAAGCAAAAAAATGCAGGCTTGGATTAATCGAGTCCGTTCATGAAGGAAATGGGAAAGTGCAACGTCTCTCACGCCCCTAGCACCGGCTAAAGTGTTCTACACTATATAATATAAGTTTCATTCTTATTTAAAGTTAATCATATTTAGTTCTCTAGACATGGCGTATTGTTGTTAGATAAAGCGTAAACATTGATAAAAGACAAATGTTTTTAAACAGTTTCAAGCCGAGATAACGGAAGTTTTAAAGATAACAAAATCCTGGCATAAATAAGAAGTTATAATCATGTTAACATTGAGATCCTCCACTTGCTACCCTCCAGCATGCGTGGGTGATGTGCTTGGGTTTATGAGGAACATACACCGAATTGCGCGAACATGTTTTGAAGTCTGCAATAAATAATCTACAATAAATCAAAATCTGCTTAAATTTGATAGACCTTCATGCTGTTTTAACTTCTTTGAATCTTTACATCTCTACAACCGATTGTAATGTGTAAATTATATACAATTATTTAAGACGAAAGATTTTCTGAAAGTCCTGTTATGCAAAAGAATTCTTCTTATTCAAGTCGCCATGGTATTACTAATAAAACATGAAATGTCACGTTTAAATAATTATTTTAACAAGACATTTTCTCTGTGATATTGAATAAAGCAAAATATAAGTGAAACAGATATCTTACAGAAAGATGCATATCAAACGATGCATAATGGGACAACATTATTATAAATGAAATCATATTCTCTACATTCTATAGCACGAGGTATGAAATCATTTCAAACATTTACTTGTTTTACATACTATATAGCACGAGGTTCGAAATAATGTTCATACATAAACTTGTTTTACAGGTAAATCCAAAGAGTCTGTCTCATCGCCTCGGGTTGCGGGTTGGAGACCGGCTTCTGGCCATTGGATCAGTCCAGGCTCATAATATGAGCCACGAAATGGCCAAAATGGAAATCATCCGAGCCGGAAATGAATTAGACCTCATCGTCCAAAGGTAAGAATTTTCTTGGCGAGACACATTATTGTTTGTATGAAAAGATATCAATAAACTCTTATAAGATAAAGTAACTTAAAGTTTTGTCGAATATTGGACGTATGGAATTATATCTCTGTATATAACAATCAAAAATTTATTCTATTGCTTTATGTAGGTATTTAATATATATGTACAAAATATACATGTATGTAATTATTGCGTTATTAAAGGTCGATATAAAAGAATTTTCTTTCTCCAAAATTACCAAGGTAACTAGTACATGGACTTATGTTTTAAATATATGTTTTATATCGTAGTACATATAATTTTATTTAGACAAATATCTATTTTTTGTTGTTTAATACTTGTTTGATAAACAATAGTTGGCAAGCAATAAAATATTAATATAGGTCATCGTATAACATGCATGTCATTATTTAAGTAACTAATAACCATCCTATTAGATATTTTTGTTTGAAATTTTCATAGTCTTTTAACTCTTTAAATGTGGATGATTGAAATGTGTTACAATTTGAATTGGTTTCACATGGAACACAAATATATAATAATAAAAGAATAACTTCTGATAAATGGTGAATAAGATTCCTGTAACTAATTTAATATTTCTTTACGCTGATTTCATACTAATTGGAAATCTTGGCATATTTACTTGGAAAACTACTTGAAGTTATAATAAAAACTGTTACTTGCGGTGGTGTTGTTTTGACACAATTTTGGAATGACGCCAACTGGAACTTTCTCTCCTTGAAAAGTTTACAATTCTCTTGAAAATCGTCTGGAACTGATGTCTGTAACAATTGCCAGACGACCTTCACTTGTCAGAGGGAAATATTAAATGATCCGTAATTTCATTCATCCATCTATTATAAACATTACTAGATTATAAACGTAGATAATTAATATATTTCTTCAACATATTGTCTTCTTTTACTTGATAGGCAGCAGGTTTCTTAATAAAGCCAACCATTAGATTGAGTTCGTGGTGCTATTTGTGGGTGGTTTCGTTAGTTAATGGCTGAGATATTTCATGTCACAGGTCATTTTTTGGCCATTTTATATTAACATGCTCAAACAGTATGTATTTCAACTTTCCAAAACTTATATGAAAAGAAAATATAGTAATATTTTATCAGATTATGTCAGAACATAATTTAGGAGGGAATTCTGCTTGCATGCTCATTATACGATATACGTATATGTGTTTTATTAGCACAAAATAATAGCGCAAAACGCAGCATCTTTTTCTCACTGCATTATTGTATACTCTGTGTATAGCATTCTTATCAAAACAGTTTTTAAAACTTTTCATTTTTAGAGCATTCAGTCAGATAGTTATAACAAATATAAGATAATAGAATGGTGGTCTTAATAGTAGCTATACAACGCGGTCTTACTCTTATTGTGGATAATTATGACATTTGAAATAACGAACATGAAAGTACGCTGACGGATTGGTTTTAAAACCGGATTGCCTTAATTAAATAGTGGCTGCTGTATATACTGACCATTTCCAGCAGTTATCTGATTGTAAACGATTGTTTAGTTTAAATGAAATAATGAGTGGTATTATGTAGGAATCATTAGACTCTGAAACTTTAAAGACGGTTATTCACTCACTATAATTATCTGTAGTACCAAATCAGTGACCCCAATACAATACATTAAAATCCCTTTAATTAGCAAATTTCAAAGAAGGACAAGTTCAACACATAAATTTGGGGGGGGGGGGGGATAAAACGAAGCTGTAAACGATGGATCATTTAAACTTGATTCTTTGATTAGATTATATGGCACATTTGTTTTCATTATTTAAAACAAAAACAACAAAAGAAGAACAATAGCTTGTGAAATAGACCGTTATATTTTGGTAACATGTTATATACATGATGTGCTCTCTCTCTATCTCCATAGAAACAATGCCAAAAACTTTGGCTGATAGATTTTGTAAGCACGATTTTTGATTAATTATGATTATCGCGGATAAGTACCTCACTTTGTTCTGATGCTAACTCGACAAGATATCACAACAAGTTTATATACAAACCTGATATTATCAGGTACGAGTACATGTTACATTCATGCGAAACAAAAAACAACGATTTCCTGTGTCTGCAGACATTAAATTAAAGTAAAAAATACAATGTACATTTGTCTATTTAACCTTAACACGTTAACAAGTATGTATACTAATACTTTAATATCTCATAAATTAAAAGGCTCGTCATGAAACTGGTTTATTGCCTTTATCTTAATGTTTTTAATTATTACGTAATAATACATTTATATGCAAAAAAAAACCCTTTATCCATATATCTTAAGTTGAAATTTTAAATTTACATACAGCAAGATCTTTAAAAGCTTCAAATTGAAAAAAAAATATTTATGTATCAAGGTTTACTTGGTACCAGTTACCATTGTTACTTTCAACTATTTAAGTCACATTGACAGTTCTGTATGTATATATTTTAGATTGTCTGATAATGAATCTATCTAAATGATTGTGGAGGTTTAACAGGTTGTCTTTTAATGCAGGTAATTGTTCACCAATCAAAATGAGGAGCACCAGCTGGGCAATTTCAAACATGATGAGTGATATTTTATGTATATAAATACCGTTTATTCAAATAGAAAATTAGTTATATCTCCATCTTCATAGTCACAATGGTAAGAAACATATCGTGCTCGCTTATGTACCATTCCGGTTATATTACTTTTTATTTTTACTTTAAAAAATGGAGTTGAATTCATCTGCAAAGTATTACGTTATTAATATAAAAGTTCTTCGTATGTATTTAGCGTAAGTTTTCTTTTCAGGGATGCGTCGGCGGCCGTCGATCAACTAGACAGTCGGCAAGCTTACAACAAACCGCAGAGAACCGAGCTTGTAGAAGAACCAACCGAGTATAGAGGATACACCAATCCAAATGTGCAATCTAGATCGTTCAAAATATTGCAGGAATCCCTTAGTTATTCTGAGGCGAATGAAGAAGGTATAGTATTGCCGACAGGCAATACCCCAGGAGAGGGTATAGTCCGTATGGCATATTCTGAGGGGAGGAGGAGGCTTGAGGAACTCTCTGAAATTAATCCAAGAAATTTCACAGAGGAGGGTCAGTCCCCATACAAGGTGACGGAGCATTATAATATTAAGGAGGAAAGTCTAATAAGTGAGCCGGACCGTAGTGTTCAACAGGACCCAAATGTAACAGTGGTTGCGGCCAAAACGTACGATGGGTCTGAACCAAGGCGAAGGAAAAGACCAACACCAGTAGATATAGCACAATCGTCAGTTCTTTCTCCTGCTGCAGGTCAACAACAATATCTTCAGCAAGCAAAAGAACACTACCAAACCAAACAAGAATATACGCAGCAACATCATGAAAAATCGGCACCGCAACCGCAACAAGTTATTGTTCATCAACGGAGGTCACCAGAAAAACCACTGAAACTTGTCAACTATCAATTCGATGAACAGTATTCTCATTTGAGAAAGGAATCAAACCGACAAAAAGCAGTTGTTTCGCCGCAGAAGTCAAATGACTTTATTCCCGCCACTGAGACCGTCTCATCCGTAGCAGCCGATTTAGACTTGAAAATTGTATCACCAAGCGCCGCACCGCAGCAAACTTTCGAAGTGAGACAGACGACAAGAACAGTAGCAAATCAAAATGTTAGACCTGCTGCACAAGCACAAACAGTAAAGCCGATAGAACAGCGTGCTCAGCCAACATCACAAGTAACTAAACCAGTACAACAAGTAGCAAAACCTGTTGAATCAACAGTGCAACCTGCAAAGCAAGTTGTACAACCAGCGGAACAAACTGTAAAACCAGTGGAACAAACTGTAAAACCATCGGAACAAGTTGTTAAACCGACTGAACAAGTCGTTACAAAAATAGTAAAAACCGTTGAAACAGTAGAAGAAACAATCAAACCGGAAAAACAAATAGTTAGACCTTCCCAAGATGTAGGTAATGTTACAGAAGTAATTTCTTCCCAAACTGTCAATGTGAAATCCGGAACTGACGAATCTCTAACGAAATTCGCAGAAAGCTTAAGTGCTTCTGTTGTAGCTTCTGCACAAGAGACCATCAAGACTACATCAGTTACAGAGAAAACAGTATCAGAAAATGTGGATGGCTGTTTGGTATCAAAGGAAAGTACTGTACAATTAGTTGAGGAAAATGTTGCAATCAACACTAAACAAGAATCCGAATCTCTTTCTAAACAAGAGGAGGAAGTGGAAGTTGAGTCAAAGCAAGCTGTTCAAGAACCACAGAAAGCAGTTGAGGAAGAGTCACAGAGTAAACAAATTACAGGTAATGTGACGAAAGAAGAAGTGGTTGCATCTATAGAGACTTCAGTCAAAAAAGAAATAATCCAGTCGGAAGTTACAGAACAGAAAGAAGCACCTGTATCCACTGTTGTTGTAGAAGAAATTAAAACTATGGAAGACATGCCAGAAACCATTCAAACTGCCACTATAGAAAAACCTCAAGAGGAAATAGACGTTAATATAGAAGCATCAACAAATGTATCAGAACAGAACGTACAATCTACGAGAAGACCCTCCCTTCTAGTGCCAGAAACAGACACCGAAATAAACGTTTCTGCACATAACACAGAAGAGCAAACCTCTGTTACAGTTGAAGAAACAAGTAATGAATTTGCGGAAAGTAAATCAGAAGATATTTCAATATCCTCACAAATAGAAGCAGTGATAACATCAGATGAAAACATTGTAGAGAATACTGAACAAACAATAAACATTGTTACAGACACGCAAGCTGAGGAACAATCTTTTAGCATTTCAGTTGGTGAAACTGATGAAACATCTGAAGTAGTTGAAATGACCATAGATACAAATGAAGCATCCGAGAGCAACGCATCTTTTGAGATTTCAACAGATGCTGAAGTTACTATGGATATATCCACTGAGGTAGATGAAGAGGTCAAAATTGAAAACAATGCTGATGCCGATGCGGCGGTAACATTATCCGTTGGGCAAGATGCTGAGGAATCTGAAAGTACTTTTACAGTATCCGTAACAGAAGAAGATGATGATGGTTCATCTGAGGTAAGTAAACCTAAAAGGAAAATAACTGAACCAACAGAAAACGGACAGAATAAACCAAAGCCTTCAAGAGCAAAATTTGTTGACAGTCAAGGTGGAGTCGCAGCAAGACTGGCCAGATTTAAACAAAAATAAGCTATATTCATATGTTTAAATTTACCTCTTTAGGTAGAGAATGACCACAGAATACATTTTAGTTAGCATTTAGTTACATCATCTATATATCTGATCAATGTATACACATTATCATGTCATTCATATATTCATAGCTTACCCAAGAATGGACTTTTACAATACAATGAAGGAAACTCATTGGTATGGCTCCGATGAGTCGGTGAACAATGTCAAAGTTGATAACGTTTAAACACCAGAAAACAACGAGAGAAGTATATTCGTATGTACAGATAAATGTTGCTGCGAATTGGATCAGTGAATTTGTTGAAAAGCGTACATGTATTATATCTAACATGCCTTGGATTTGAAGTGGGAATGCTATTTGAAGAATTTGTTCTGAACCTGACACAATGTTCCTTACACCTCCTCCTCTCCAATATACACATTATAATTGACAATTTTAATTGCACATACAGTTACTGTTTGGTATCATTTTCCGCATATACAGGCGTTTCATTAAACCATTTTGCATTTGATTTGAGTTTAATTTATTCCAGATTTAGAATAGTAAAGTTTACATTACTTTTATCCTTGATGATAAGTAAAATATTTTTATATATAATTTACCCCCTTTTTGTTAATAAATCATTCCTTGCTCTTTAATTTGTTTTGCATGATATTCTAGAAGTGAACATGATAAAACTTGTTAATTTTATTTATGATAATGCGTGCATTTGAAATCAGAATGATGCTGATTTTCTTAATTGAGATTGTGTGATGATTGAACGTGTTTGCTTTTGTTTTTTTGTAACAGGTAACTGAATGAAATGGCTGGGATTTTTACGAATTTTTGCAAGAAAGCGTTTTTTGGCAGGAAACGTTGATGGTCATACGAAGAACTTTGTTTAATGAATGTGAATATGACGAGCTAATGGTATACGTTAAAGGTTGGACAAAAAGCTATTAGCTATGTCTGTACCCCTTGCTTTAACCAATCCACTGGTATTGTCGTGTATATGTTCGTTGTATATTCTGTTCGTATGTTGTAAGGTGTAAACCCAGAAGCTTGGGCTGACCCTAGTTATAAAGCTGATCTGTGATGATAGGAAGTAAGGGAGATAATAAATCATTTTAATATGACTTCATATAATATTTGGCTGGGAAGGGAAATGATAAGGGATATATATATGTTGCATATAGCCTTGTACTTGTTTTAACGATATCTGAATTGGTACCGCTTCATATTGATAAGTTCTATTGATAATTCTCACTGGTTTTACATACAGGGATATATGTCTTGTAAACGTTCGTGGCGGGAATTGTAGACTAGTTAATGTTTACAGTCAACCTTTTAACCAGCAACGTCTCCTAAGTGCAATTCTTTTAACATTTCTGTGTGAGATTTATTTTGAGTTTATAATGCATTATTTTTGTGTGGAGATTCATTTCCTTTTTATGTTTGTCCACTTTTAACTGAATGTTTTGTGCAGATGTCTGCGACCGGCTAAACCATTTACTAACATTAACCTCGAATATATATTACATATGTGAATTATATGTGTTTATAGTTTTTATTTATTTGTTATACGAGACCTTTGTTAGGTGTTAAAAATATTTCAAACTGGTTTAGTAAGAAATGAGGGCATTAGAGGATATATCTTGTTGTATAATTTATTGTATATTTCTGCATTTATAAGCATTATATTTTCTTTGTCTCTATCTGCAGGCAAAACATCTGTATAAGTTATGAGATAATGTAACACTTTAATAAGGAAAGCGTTTTTTATGTGTTATTTTATATGTGTTTATTTTCTGAAATGAAGAAGTATGTAATATTTTACCTGCCTGTTTTAACCATTAAGATCAGTTACAAGATAAAACAATGCAGAAAACTCACTGCATCCTGGTTCTATACAATCAGCAATATAGTTATGCTTTTCCATCAATTACATCTTCCTACATAATATGACATGCTGGAACTATACAATTTATAGCGAATAATCTATCTGTTAAATATTATAATAAGCTGTGATTTATAAATGTCTATCTTCAGTTATTGACATAGTATAATAGTGCAGTCATGGTTTTTGCACAGCAATTATTTGTATGTTTTGATATTTTGAAAAAATGCTGAATATTTTATTTTACTGATAAGATAAAACTTCAGTGTTAACTAGGTTTACTGACAGTGTATATATATCATTGTGAGAATTGTTACTCTTCTAGTGTCATTGTAAAAACTAACAAGCCTATGATATATTGTTAACACAATATTCGTCAAAATGTAAGTATTTGATGGTAAAAATGTCAGGGTAAGTTACTTGGCAAGTAATATCGTGAAGGTTGTATTAACACATTATGTACATAGGACTTTGAGCAAACAGGTCTGGCAACATGACAAAACCTAGGTGAGCATGTTGCCAGCAAATATCTGCATGCAACAAGTTACAGATAATATATAGAATCATCATAATCTATCTTCTCTTCCAGTCTCTTCCAGTCTATGACGTATCTATTATTGTATCTTTAACTTTGTATTGTTACAATGTCAGGGATTTTTTTGTCAGAAAATATTTATAGATATTTAAGAAAGTGGTGCAATACTTATTTTATTTTGACAATTTCGGTGTAATATAAAACATCATTACTGATATACATTACTATATCTTTACACTTGAAAGACATCTACAACAAAATACCTTAATATTTGTTGAATGTTCTTTAGATGCACTGTATCTGATACAATTATAATATAGAATGATATAAAGATTATTTTATACATCAACTTCACATTTTATCTCTGTATGGTAATTTCTATTATCTGTTGATTTTTAACATGCCATAATTTACTGAAAAAAAAACATGTCTAGACACATCTATATTAATTAAAATAAAGTTTATGTCATGTTTAAAACACATAAATAATCATAAAACTGTTATATAATTATGTTCTTTTTAAAAAATCTTATCATGATAATATATATACACATTATATATGATAAACCATTGTACAACAGGTTAATATTTTATACTATATATGAGATATTTTATTCAAATTTATTCCGGACTGTGCAGCTTCTAAATTTACAAATTAACATAATTTCATGTAATAGTATCCTAGTAACATTTTAAAATATCTAGAATTACCAGCCTCCTATTTATAGACAAACTTTTGACATTCATAGAGAACAGGATAATGTATGGGTTAATATGTGATCATGTTTTTGCTAACAATTTGGCTCCAATGATGTAAGGCATTGAAACAACATACACTGTAACACTATTTACACGATGTTTTTTGACATTGGCCAGTAATTTATATATGATATCATATTATTGTATGTCTGTGTATTTGAAGAATGTATATATCACTGTATATATGTAATTCCCATATAATTGTATACATGGTCTATTGTATGAACTTAAACTGTTATATCTTTTTTTTAAGTACATGCATTTATCTAAATATATGTGTAAAAATTGAAGAGTTTGAAAACAAAAATTATTACTATAGTAAACCTTTATAATACAATGATGAATGATACATGTTTTTTTTTTGTATTATAATTTAAGAGAACATAGCAAATGTAGTTCAATATTTACATACATCTACATTAATAATATGTATGCTGTCAAATCTGTATAAAATAAATTTAACATGGCTAACAGTGGCTCTGAAATATGCTAAAGTACTTGTTGATTAATCTTTGTTTTTGACATTTAGTGCAAGTGGATGCAGCTGAGTTATTACTAAGTTCTTAAAGTCTTAAACAAGTTGTTTACCTGGTGACAGGTGGTCTCAATAAATACATACATATTTGAAAAAGTGTATTACTACCTTTTTCCATGTGTCTTAAATATAGGTGTGACTGTATGCAAATGTTTGAAAGATGTTAAATTGTATAGGATATATATTGTGAATGGCCTGAAGTCTGCATGTTAATCAGTATAGGGGGTATATAATATTGTTTTCTGTATATATGTCATTATCACATCCATTCCTGAGTATTATTATTCCACTGAGACATAGAGAAAATAGTTACCACATGTTATATATACTATACTGTATATTATATATGAAATGTAATTAACTTTCTATGGTATGTTGTTTTGTTAATTGCAACATTTCCCATTAATATCTACACATTGCCAGATGATTGTGTATAATAAAGACTTCTCAATTTCATAGAGAATTTTTTAAGAATTTCTTTCTCAAGATGTGTTAAACAAAAATATTAAATAACTGGGCCAGAATGTCTGCTTCAAATGTCTGTCTGTCCGTCTGACTTTCTAACTAACCAGAAGTATATTATGTATCGAGGACCATATTATATATATTATACAGTAATGTCAAGTATATATTTTATATTCAGAGCTAGAATTTCACTTATAAGTTATATCATCCTTAAAATTAGTCAGATATAAAGTTGCAACTTTCAAATTTTTCATATAATGTTTATAATGTTCTAATAACTTTTTCTCTCTGGAACAATTGCTAGAGTCAGTGGATAGTCAGATATTTGCTGAACAGAGTTCAATATGTTTTGCTGGCCATAAAGTTATTACATAGGTAATAAAAGACACTGTTATCAATTAACCAAACCTCATATCAAGATGGTGTGTTACCTGGGCAATGTTAGATGTATGTTTACATGTCCTCATACCTATAATCACTGGTGCTAGGCAATATTTATATACATATATATAATGACTTAAGGCCAACATTTTTTTGTATTATATGTTTCTGAAAACACACTGTCTACAATCTCAAACATTCAACAACATTTCGGAAGAACTATTCTTAATTTCTATTGTTCATTCAAAATCTCATGAATAGACGAGAATCTATTACAAAGTAGAAAATAACCCTTACTAGAAAACTAGATATAATTAACTATATATTCCTATAGGCCGAATGTATTAATATTATTATTTTTTCAACACACAAAATAATAAGTCTATTTTCATTTTTTTGAAGCAAATAATAAAAAAATTTGGTCTTATAATCAAAATTGTATGTCTAAAGGTGGTTCTTGTATGTAAAAGATTAGCAAATGAAGGTAGAACTGGTTACTGGCTGCTATATTGTTTTGTACAGGTATGAATGTACTGCATTAATTTTATAGTATGCTAAACTTCTTTGTTGTCACAAGCTGTAGTATTGTTGTTTTGATTTTGTTATTCTACATGCCTTAATATTTTGTTAATTGTATATTAAATCTATATATGGCACAGTGTAAAAAGATATGTTTCTTATTTAAGATGTAAATTTTTTATGTTCTTCTTTGTTTTATTTATTTTATACATAGCTTTCCACAGGTCTTAAGTTCTTATGCTATCATAGTACTGGTGCAATGTTCCTTTTTATGATGTAAAACTGCTGAATCAAAAGCAAAAAAATATTACAGGTATTATCAGATATATGTTCAATTCCTACCTCTATAATTATAATATTTACTATAATTAATGATAATTTGAGAGAGAACAATTATTAAAAGAAAACATTATAAGTGTAAGCAGTTCAACAATAAAGAGGACATGCCTGTATCAGATGTGTGTAAGTTACTTTAAGACAGAACTTTCCTTTTATTATATATATATTTACAATTTGTAACCGTTTTATGTTTGTATAATAATGGAAAGTTTCCATGAGTTTGCTACCATGTATTGTTTCAATACTGTAATTTTGATGTGATAAGAATAAAATAATGCAAATATCAACATGAATGAGTTCTTTCTTAACTTGAATAACTAAGATAATAAGTTTCCCACATTATTACCTCCCTTTACATAAATACAAGGTGAAAAGAAATATCATAAGGTTTCTATCATTAACTCATTAATTCATGTTTATCTTGAAAACCACTGATTATATTAACCAGTTTTACAATTCTTCTAGACTTAATACAAGAGTTATTGCCCTTATCAATTCATTATTAATGTTTTTTTATCTGTTATGACCATTTTTCAGAAACTTGTCAAAAATCTATTTTTGTGTCATCTTCAAATATGATTTATTTTTCTGTAAACAAAACATCTTGTTTACCTGAAAATATAATTTTACAAGCTTGGTAACTCCTGTTTGTCCAATCTATATTGCAAACAATCAACAAATGAAGTTTTAAACTGTACCTTTCAACACATTACAACAAAATTGATATCAGGCGCACTGTTACCTGCCCTTGAATGGGTAAAAGGTCATTAATGGACAAGAAATATTTTAAAGTGATAAAGATGAAATTGCGGACAACAAAAACAACAATTTGAGATAAAGTTACTAATTCAGACCTTCTCATTTTAATGACAGGTATAAATCATGACATATTTAAATACAGAATTATCAGACAGGTACTGTTTACAAGCTAATGAATAGCTTACAAAGGTAATTTATATGTATCAAATTTCTACAAAAATGTTATTTCAAATAAAAACTGAAAGTAATTCAACCTCATGATTGATGTACTTAAAATGATAAAATTTAGAGTCATAAAACAAAAATTACAGAAACTCAGCTGAGATTTGTTGACAAAAGAGTGGATACATTTTTTACAAGATTTGTATTTTGATAAAGATCTGGACTAATAACTTGTGTGCAAAATTTCATATCATTCTCTGTTTTTTCCAAAATATTCATTTAAATTTTGAAAAAAGACCTAAAAATGAATAGTATTAAAAGGCTTTTCACTAAAATCAGGTCAAAAATATGATTTTTCAATGTATTTCTTATTATGATTTTTTTCTCTTATATTTTGTTTAGTTTTAAATGATTCACTTGATCTACGTAATAAATTCTAATTTTATTTTTTAGCTTTTTCTACCAATAGAGGTGCCATCAAAAATATTTGATATGTTAAGTTTGATTGACATGGCTATATTTTTGGATCATCAATTTTCTCAGGATGGAGATTCTATATTCCATCATTTTGTCTGGGAAAATGTATTTAATGACGCTACCTAAGGTAAAAAAGTCTCAAACATAAAATTTGAAATTCATACATAGATCAAGGGAAGCCTTATAAATTGAATAATCTGCAGGGGATAACAAAGAAACATACTCAGAACTGAATTGTTTATCGTTTTTGGCCGATTTAAGTCTGATTTTATTGCTATTCGCCTTTACTTAAATGAAATGTTACATAAATCTCGGAAAATATTGCCAGTCCAGTCATGTCAAAAAACCTCAATGGAATTCTTTTAAATTCTATGACAGATCCCTTACCCCATACCCCATACAAGAGGTTGACACATTTGGCAACTTTTTTTAATTAGGAAATATACTCAGAAATATATACTCAGAATATACTTAAAATCATATTTTTGAGCTATTCTTATTCCATTTAAATGAAAAGTGTTAAGTGTTGCAACAATTTTCAATTTTGTGTCATTTTTCCACAATTAGTATAATTATTCTGGTAAAACAGTGTGTGATTCTTCAGAAATTTTGAAACAATTATTTCGAAACAATATATTAAGTCCTGTCATGTCCAAAAAACCTCCATGGAGTCCTTTTAAAGCTGTGTTCCAACCCAGCAAAAACATTTTACATATTCATCAAGTTCATGGTGTGGTGACTTTTTGTATTTTTCAGTAAAAGAGTAAAATGCTAGAATATTGCTATTTGTTGAAGTTGAAAAACATTGAACTTGAAAACTTTCTTAAGGCAACTGGAGATAATTAATGCAAACAGCTCAGTAAGATAAAGTGAACAGAACCATAGAATAAATAATGGAACTATATGCTTTTGTAAACATTCTGATATATGTAACTTAACACAAGTTTGTAACCATACCTTTTTTCAAAAAAAGAACAGGTGATTAAGTTAAACAGATAAAATGGAGACTTCCATGACAAGGAGATTAAGTGAAACAACTTGTAAATTTTTTAAGTCATCTCTGTGATTTTGACTTCAGCTACTGATATTAAATTACTTCAAGTATTGAATCTACCTTACAATCAATGAGATGTTGTTTTACTATAAATATACTGTCATTACATCAACAGTCATTGTGGGCTGATAAGCCCGATATGCCTTTATTTGACTGAAACGTCTGTCTGTCTTAATTCTACTTGTGTGCCTGTAAATCAGCACCAAGGGTCTTCGACCTCTGGTAAAATTTGATAGTAGACAACATTCAAGGAATTAACCCTTTCCCCCATGAGCATATTGTGAAAAATGGCCATTTTCACTGAAAAGCCTCCTCTCACAAGTTCAAACTGCTATGAAACTATGAAAAATGCTTCAATACTAATCAAACTTGGCACAAATGCTGACTGGACCATTGCCTTTGTAACGACATGCTCAGTCTTAAATTTCCTGTTACCATGGCAACGAGGGGACATCTCAAAATTGCCAAAAATCACTTTTTTGCCTCGAATTTTTCCATCAAAATTTATTTCAAAGTGCTGCAACTTCTCAAGGGATTGAGATAGAGTCAAAGGCTTTTCAGCGTTGGTTACACGTTACCTTATGATCGACCTGGGGTCATTTTAAGCCTCTCACAAGTCCAAAATTTTCTTGGCGATATTTGGATGGGGGACGGCGCCGAAAAAATGGTCAATTTTTTTAACAACATTTCTCAAACGAAAAACAGTGTTTGGGGCCTAAATAGGGCCTAAATAGGGCATTTTTTCACTGTTTGAGGCCTCAAAAAGGGGGGGGCAAAAAGCCGTCGAAACACGCTTATATAAGGGAAAAGGTTAAGTACCTTGAACTTTTCACCATGTAGTCATCTAAAACAGCAATACCCATAGAAATGGTGCGCAACAATGATTTCTCAGAAATGGGGGACAAAACTGTAGGAGTAAAGTAACAATAAGATCTAGCCTATAATGATGTGATTTGAAACTTAATATTCATCACCTCCTCTTCCAGATACTACTACATACATCACAAGTTAAAATACAATAGTCACACAAGTCTACTTTAGTTCAACTTTAATAAACAATAAATATATCAATATACAAACAACACTATTATTTCATTCAATTCACATGTACAATATACATGTACAATTTATGTATACTATAGACAAAAGTTCTAATACTGTACAAAGATCTCTTAAAGCCATAAATTTATCACAGCTTTCGTCTTGCAAGGTTTTCATCAAAATAGTAACTGATAATAATCAGGTTTGATGAACACCTTGCAAGATAAAAAGCTGTAATACTCAAAATTACCTGTGACAGACAAAATAAATTATAATTTTGTAAATGAATCTTCTTTACTACAACTACAACAACACTGTTATATACAAGAAAACTTTCAGGTGATGTCAAGTAAAAATGGAATTAAAGGTTTAAATATAATGATAAAAAATGTTACAAAAAAAATCATCTTACATCACACTATAAATGGAATGAATTTAAGAAACAGTACACATTGTTTACATACATTATTATAATTTAAATGCTAATTTGAATTTACTTAGCTTTTGACCTATTGGCCTTCTTCTCCATCATTTATTATACATACAAATCAGACAAAACAAGTGATGAAATGACATTGAGGGAAACCCACAGTGGCATTGTTTGCCATTTGCCACGTTTTCAGAAGTGTTTACCACGAAAAGTTGTTATGTTTTTAAGTTATTTTTCCACAGATTTCCGATTGTCTTCCTATATTGGTCAGTTAGGTCAACATTATATATTTATGTATATAAAGAAACTGAAAATAAAATAACGCCTGACTTTTTGATTGCTATATTTACCTGATTAAGCAGATAGTTTAAATGTTCTAGTATTGGGACATTCTAGTATTCTTGTGTTCTAATATGTCTCACTTTTTTACTATTTGTGGGAGACAGACTGTCTGACATTTAAGATTGTCATTGGATGATAATTATATAATCTTATTTGATAAGCTCACGATTACAAAGTTATATGATAATTTAGAATGCCACACCTAGTATGTAAAAGCAAGCATAAGTGGTGCCTGGAAGTGATTATATCTATATGTAGGAGCGTAGGAGCAAACAATAATCTACCAAACTTTACTTGTTGTCAGAAGTTAAAATTGAA
Organism: Ruditapes philippinarum; assembly: GCF_026571515.1. Taxonomy (NCBI): domain Eukaryota; kingdom Metazoa; phylum Mollusca; class Bivalvia; order Venerida; family Veneridae; genus Ruditapes; species Ruditapes philippinarum. The sequence goes on from NW_026860903.1 coordinate 192,281, forward strand.
TACATGAGTTTCTTGTATATCAGGCAAGATTGTCTACACCAGTGCTAGAAAACCCTGTCTAACACCCTCTGTGCAAGACAGGTCACATGCTTTAAAATACATAATTCTGTGTGCCTTTTATGAATGAAATGTGTTCATAAGAAAATTAAAGGTTAATAATCCATGCTGTAAATTACAGCAAAATTAGATATTTTCTCTAACTAACTACAGTTAAGCTGACACATCCCTGCAGTCTGATCTTGGTCTGCACTGTTCACTATCCAGATAGTACTTGACTTTTAATTTTCACAAAAAAACAATGAATGGCCTTGTCAAGATTAAAAGATGGAGAATTTCATGTCAGACATTTATTATGGTACAAGTTAACTAATGATATTATGCTGTATCATATTATGAAGCCTTAATCAGTTTAGATATATATTATTTCATGTTTTCCGGTGTTTTACTGTAATATATCAATATATATTCTAATAAACCACTAGTGAAATTTATAAAATATTATTTTCACTGTAGCCAGACTATATCTGAATGTGGATGAAAAGAATATCAAAACTAAATGGAATAACAAGCAAAAAAATATACAGTCATACAAAAAAATATAACGTCCTACGTAAATTTTACTTCTTTAGGAAAAGAAAGTCGATGTCATCATTCATCATGTAAAAAATGTAACAAAATTAGAGAAATTTAACAGAACTATATTTCAAACATGATGTCATAATGTGATAACGTCATAAAGGAGAATGCCCGACGTTACGCGGCAAAATCAGTTTGTTTGTTTGTTTCATTTTACGCCTTTTTCAACAGTATTTCAGTCATATAGGCGGGTAGTTTCCTAACCATCGTTCCTGGAGAGTTACACCAGTACTAAACTACCTTCCTCCGCGCTAAACTACCAAAGCATCTCCCGGGGATCGAACCCACGCCAGAGAGGTAACTGGATTAGAAGTCATCGACTCTAACCCCTCGACCACGGAGGCGGTTCGGCAAAATCAGTAAAAAGTACTTAAAATCACTTAAAAAGTATGAAATAAAAAGAAAATTTATTTGTTTTATAAGATTGAAATATATTTCATTCGTGAACACCAGCTATTCTATTTAGAAATATTGCATCTGGTGCTCACTCAGTGGAAACTATTTCAATCTTTCATGCAAAACAATCAAATATCCTCTATGTAAAATAAGTACATCTAAAAATGATAAAATGTTTAGTAATGGTCTAATGATGAGTAAACAATCGAACATATAAGCTCAAATAATTACAGTTTATGATACAATAATGTAATATTGTTGATTGATTGGCACAGAATTAATTGCTGTATATTACACAAGTCACTGAGTATATCTTCACTATAGTTAATCCAGCTGTATATTTGATATAGAGTCAGTCATTGTCTGTTTAGATATACGTATTTTGTTGATCCCAACTTCCAGATCCTGTACATTAATATTCCTCATTGGTCCATCAATTCTCTCACTATATATACAAGATAAAAACATAAAAAAAGTGTTATAATTTAGCAAAACACATTCACAACAATGTTAACCTATAGATAAGATTGTCAGCATTTATAACTGTTGCAAGCTATTTATTTAACTTATTTCAAGTGAATAACTTATTATAGTTTTCACATTGCTATTATCAGGGTGTGAACAGTGATTTGTTTAAACTCATAACCTTACAAACAAGAGCGATCAGTGATCACATTTGTCGCCTCATGATGGCCAATTTCATGTTGGGACAAGTTTTGTGACAGACGGACAAACAGACAGACGGACAGTGCACAACTAGACTTGGTACTGATCATTCCTGTAAAGTTTGGATAAAATTGCACCAGTAGTTTATGAGGAGTAGTCCGTACAAGCTTTTGTGTATCTGGCAACACACAGAAAAAAAACACCTTTTTATCAAAGGGCCATAACTCGGCCAAAAATCATTCAACCCGAAAACCTGTGCAATATGTGCAAGGACTTGAGCTACAGATCAATCCTGTAAAGTTTCATTGAAATTGCATTAGTGGTATAAGAGAAGTAGTCCTAACAAACTTTAAAAATAAAAATTATTAAAGGGCCATAACTCTGACAAAAATCATTGAATTGGAAAATGCTGACAATATGCACAACTAGACTTGGTACTGATCATTCCTGTAGTTTGGATAAAATTGCACCAGTAGTTTATGAGGAGTAGTCCGGACAAGCTTTTGTGTATCTGGCAACACACAGAAAAAAACACCTTTTTATCAAAGGGCCATAATTTGGCCAAAAATCATTCAACCGGAAAACCCGTGTAATATGCGCAAGGACTTGAGCTACAGATCATTCCTGTAAAGTTTCATTGAAATTGCATTAGTGGTATAAGAGAAGTAATCCGGACAAAACTTTAAAAATAAAAATTATTAAAGGGTCATAACTCTGACAAAAATCATTGAACCGGAAAATGCTGACAATATGCACACCTAAACTTGGTACTGATCATTCCTGTAAAGTTTGGATGAAATTGCACCAGTAGTTTATCAGGAGTAGTCCGGACAAGTTTTGTGACGGGCGGACGGACGGACAGACAGACGACGGAGAAGTGATCCCTATATGTCGCCACTACTCCGTAGAGGCGACACAAAAATCAAGTAATCAAAATAAAGTATACATTATAATTATATATACAGAGTTAAAGCCATTAAAGTATAATGTATAACTTACCAGTAATTATCACCATACTGTGATCTAGCAGCACTAACATAACTATGTACTCTGTTAAGGGCAGCAACTCTACAGGCTTCTTTAAGATCACTGCCTGAAAACCCCTCAGTTATGTCCCCTAGTCTAGAATAATCTATATCAGCATCTACCTAAAATACACATATTAATATTGTGATGTGCAATAAACAACATTTTTTTAAGGGAACTAGGCCCTATTTAGACCCCAAACACTTGTTTTCGTTTGAGAAATGTTGTTGAAAGAAGAATTTGGACTTGTGAGAGGCTAAAATTGGCCTCAGGTTGATCAGAAGGTAATGTGTAACAATGCTGAAAAGCCTTTGACTATATCTCAATTCATTGAGAAGATGCAGCACTTTGAAATCAGTTTTGATGGAAAAAATCAATGCAAAATAGTGATTTTTGGCAATTTTGAGATGTCCCCTTGTTGCCATGGTAACAGGAAATTTATGATTGAGCATGCTGTTACAAAGGCTATGGTCCAGTCAACATTTGTGCCAAGTTTGATGAATATTGAAGCATCTTTTATAGTTTCATAGCAATTTGAACTTGTAACAGGAGGCTTTTCAAAGAAAACAGCCATTTTTCACAAAATGGTCATGCAGTAAAGGGTTAAATGTGATTAGCTAAATCAATCGTTCACATTATTTCAGGGAAAATTGTAAAAAGGATTTATTTGATCACTAAGAATTTTCAATTTATTAAAGTATAAGAAAATACATACTTCTTCATCTTCCATGAGGAGAGACAATATTCCACGTCTTTGTTGTCTACCCTGTAAAATAACAATGTTAAATATAGATTTCTGGAAATCTTAGACTTATACCTGGCCTATAATGCTCAACTAAATTATTGCAACAATGAATTAACAGTTCCCTGAGCAGGGCAATGTTATAATTTTTATAACCTTTGATGAAATGTATCCAATGTCTCAGCCCTTGTCAATATGGGAAAACAATATGGGGATTAGTAAATAAATCTGTGATTGACACTCAATTCACTTTGTAAATTATTCTGGTTCGGATTAACTTTGACATCAATGGTATGATTTATATAGAGGCTCATTAAACACATGTCATTTATCTAGGTAAGATCAAGGCATTATAGGTAACTTTGTATGCTTTACATGTTGTTTTTTAACAGAAAGGTGTCTTGTATCAGGTAACTGTATTGAATCATTTATAATGAAAAAATACTAAAATCTATGTATATTTCAAGTTGGGCAAAGAAATGTTTTGATAGAATGACCATCTAATGTGTCAGAAACTTCAAAAAAGCTTTCCAATTAGCTCCACCTTCTGCATTATAACTTCCAAGTCAAAGGACAGTCTTTAATACAATTCCTATCAATCTTCATGCTTAATTATTTTAACTTTTATAGTGTGGACAAAGTTGAACTGAAAAAAAAATACTCTTAACTTAGCATATATATGTAGTTGTTTTGTTTTAATTGGGTTTTACGTCACACCAACACATTATAGATCACATGGCAACGTTCCAGCTTTACTGGTGGAAGCAGACCTCAGGAGCCCTTCCCTGCAGTATTTCAGACACGAACCATCTGAGTAAAACCACCAACGTTGCGTTAGCATATAGTTATATTGCCCTGTGAGTGACCAGTGACTTACAGGCATTCCAATTTTAAAAGTACAGGGCATTCTTCTCAATATAGCAGCATCAACATCTTGTGGTCGGTTTGTGGCTCCCATAATGATAACCTGACATGATGGATCTGTTATTAGACCATCCCAGAAACTCATAAACTGTGTCTTGATCATCAATGTTGCCTCATGATCGTTTGATGATCTTACTCTCAGGAATGAATCTGTCAACATATATGTACAAATGTGTTAGTTCTGTTACCATAGGGTAAACTTGCTATACTGCATAGTTATAATCTTCACTTTCTGAAGATCTTGAATAAAATTATCAGGTTAACAATACAAAAGATATATTCAGACAAGTACTACAGCTTCATGATGCATTACTGTTCATATAGTGATCAATATGTTGCGCTTAATTTTTTGATATATATCAACTATGTTGTAACTGATAAAATTGTATCTTTACCCTGGGACTAAAATTAATGGGAAACCTCATATTTGCTGAGTCTCAAAGTATCTTTATTTTATGTAACGTTTTGTATCCGTACAGATATATGTATGCTTGTACTCAGCTGAAAAAAACATACTGAAGTCACCTTTTGGTTTGACAAATCTTGTTTTTCTAAAGAAATCTTTTAAGAGAAAACTCAAAGGACATATTTCTATTGTTTTTTATAAATACGGTATAACAAATATTTTAAATTCTTCTTGAAAATGTTCTTATTGTAGGAAAATCCACTTTAATTGATGTAATGTAGAGAATTTATAAACATCACTCACCTATCTCATCTATAAATATGATAGATGGCTGAAGTTTCAATGCCTACAAAACATAACACATTCACAATTAACATTTTTATGTTGCAAAACGTTTTCATAACATGGGGCTTAAACTGTAAAATATTTATTAACTAAAAAATTAACAATCAGTGAAACAAAAATAACAAGCAATTATCATAGTATTGCAAGCAATCCATAAGTCCCCTACCGGTAAGAGCCCAAGCAACATTCTGAAGGGCCATTTGCCATTCACTTATGTTCCTATTTTAAGTAAATTTGTTGAAAAAGTTCTTTAAAAGTGATCACAGGAAACAGTTTTTATGTACAGACAGACGGACTGAAGGACACTCTAAAGTTATTTTTTAAACATCCCTGTTATCAAAATATATCATTTTTAAAATCCTATCATGATTGAAGAAGTTTCTCAAAAAAAAATCTAAGTTCAAAAGGGGCATAATTCTGGAAATAGTCTTGCTAGAGTATTGGACCATCACAAATGTTGAGTGATAATAAGAAACATTTATATGAAGTTTGAAGTAGATACATTCAGAAAAAGAAGTTTAAAAAAAAAAAAAACAATGTTTTTTCATGAAAATTTTAAGTTCAAGGGAGGTAATTCTGATAAATTTTGTGCTAGAGTTGTAAACCTTGTCACATATGATGTGGTTGATTACAAGCAACTTATGTTTAAAGTTTGAAGAAAATACCTTAAGAAATAAAGAACTTATAGTGAAAAAACTTAAAAACTAGAATCAGAAATCTTGAAATTCAGTCTATTTGTTGCCATAGCAACCAGAATTTTCAACATAGGAAGATAAGAAAAGGATGTGCATAATTTCCATACTGCCATATACCCATATGTCAAGTTTCATAAACATATTTTCAGTACTTTTTGTGTTATCACTGGATCCAGGTTATGTGTAAAATTTGCCATATTTTCAATCTATTTGTTGCCATAGCAACCAGAATTTTCAACATAGGAAGAAAAGAAAAAGACGTGCATAATCTCCATACTGCCATCTATCCATATATCAAGTTTCATAAAAATATTTTCAGTACTTTGTGCGTTATTGCGGGATCCAGGTTATGTGTAAAATTTGCCATATTTTCAGTCTATTTGTTGCCATAGCAACCAGAATTTTCAACATAGGAAGAAAAGAAAAAGACGTGCATAATCTCCATACTGCCATCTATCCATATATCAAGTTTCATTAAAATATTTTCAGTAGTTTTTGTGTTATCGCGGGATCCAGTTTTGTGGACGGACGGACTGACGGACGGACAGACGGACGGACTGACGGACGGACAGACGGACGGAGGGTAAACCTAAAGTCCCCTCTGGTAAACCGGTAGGGGACTAATAAACTGATAAGGGAATTTATATGACTGTTATTTGTAAAACATTCGCTATCAACAATATTTCTTTTAGTTATAGTACAGAGCTAAAGCATGGAATCAATTTTCCCCTAAAATGAGAGAACATACAGAAATATGTGCATTTCATACATCCCCTAAAAACAATTATGTAATTATTAAGATAGCCTAAACTAAACATATACCAAGCAGTGATGTGTGCAGTAAGAAATTTGTTTTTCTGTATTTCTTTTTAATTTTCTTCAGTAAATTGTTTTGTTGTCTATGCTTAATGAGGGTCCATCCGCCCTTTCAACAGACCCAGGGCATGTCACCAGTCATCCCCTTAAAATGTATTAAAATCGAAAGTGGTGACCTATTTGATGGAAATTCTGTAATTCACTGAATGAACCCAACAGGAATGTAATTAATTTTAGTTATTATTAGTGAAAAAATGCACAGGAGGCCAATTAGACCATTATTTGAATTATGTTAGGATGTTGAATGTCGCTGCCTAAAATAATGGATCAAGAAGCGGACATGACATAGGCCATACGGACACACGGGCAAGCAATGGTGCTTCAGACAGCTGTTATCAGTTTGATGCCTCAAACATGCATTACAGACAGACTCTTCAATGAATAATATCATATTTGTTATTTATATGTTCAGACTTGAATGATTGGTTGATATAGTTTAGTATCTCACCAATGAGAATACAGCTTCAGCTCGTTTCTGTGACTCGCCATACCATTTATCTACCAGTGATGAAACTTGAAGGTTGATAAATCTTGCACCTGTAATATTACATCATGTCTATTTTAGAGAAGTAACAATTATTTCATTCATCATTATCATACAGATATTTTAAAAGTCTTAAACAAAATATGTATTCTGATGATATCAATCCTTAAAGAGACTTCACAGAGGTTTTTGACTGGAAATAATTTTTTGAGATAACTGTTCCATTTGATGAAGGATTTTATACACATAACTTATGTGCAAATTTCAGATCATTCGCTCACTCCATTTTTCCAGGATAATTATTTTAAATGTGGAAAATGACCAAATTGAAAACGCTATTAACTTAAACCATGTAAATGTGTTTGAAAAATTTTCTATAATATATCAAAGTTTATAGTTTATCATCAATGCACAACAGTATCAGATCTATAGATGGAATATAATGAATAAACCATGTGTCATTTCTAGACAGCTTTACTGGTCTAAAATATTAAAATAAAATTATTTTTTTGGTTTATTTCACCTCTTCTAATGAAGTAAGATATAATAACTAAAAGCAGTAGTATATTATTATAACCTACCAGCAGCTTTTGCTGTAGCTTTAGCAATCATTGTTTTCCCACAACCAGGTGGTCCATACAATAACACACCTAGATAAAAATATCTTATATAATACAATAAAGATGTCAGTAAAAAATACAATCAGTTATAGTACATTCAGGCCATATCTAATTTTCAACATGACCTTCAAAAATCTGAAAGACATAAACATAATGTATGTCAAGGTAAGCTACCCACACCTTTAAAATTGACATTAAACAAGGACAAACAAATCTGGCAACTTCTTATTATTTCCTGCAAAATGACAAATATTTCTTACACATCTATGGCTTCTCCCTATAAATACACAATGATTTTATAATAAAACTGATATTTCATGTATTTGTATATCAAACTGTTGCCAACTTATCTTTATAATTTTATCAGACTATCTCACTTGATATTAATAACTGTCAGTTTATTATTGTAAAAAGCTGTGTTTTACAACTAATATCTGCATAATGTAACAGGTAAACAGACAACCAACCAGAGGGGAATTCTTGATATAATATTTGAGCCGTGTCATGACAAAACCAACATAATGGGTTTCGACCAGCATGGATCCAGATCAGCCTGCGCATCCGCGCAGTCTGATCAGGATCCATGCTGTTCGCTATTAGGTTCTCTACTTGTAATAGATTGGGTAAGCGAACAGCATGGATCCTGATCAGACTGCGCAGGCTGGTCTGGATCCATGCTGGTCGCAAACCCATTATGTTGGTTTTGTCGTGACACGGCTCATTTGTTTTGTTAAATTACCATATTTCATACTATAACAGAAAACATGGCATTTTGCCCAATCACCATGGGGCCATTATAAGGCTCCAATGCCAATCCAACAACCTCTTTTATTCAAATTTCCAAAGATTTATTCCAAACAGCTGCCAGAAAATTAAACATTTTCAACTTTTGTGAAAAGTTGAACTGGAAAAGTTGAACTGTTTAGACTTGTTTCTTTAAAAAAGAAACAAATTATGTGCATATTAACAAAATATTCTTTTTGACTGTAAATTGCTTTTGATTAATATTATATTTATATAGCTGCATTACAAAGTTTATTGCGCTTGTTGAAGAAAATAGTATTATGCATGCCACCTTATTTAACTTGTTCAATAGATTCAGTATTCTCTATGTATGCATAGATCCCTGACCTTTATAATTCTAATTATCAGATTGGTGGATTACAATGAAAATATCACCACAAATATTTGTCAACAAAAGAGCACTGCTGCACATGTCAAAGTTAAATCAGTGGTAAAATCTATTTCTATTCAAGTAAAATGTCAGAGTAAGGATCTATGCAATTACTGTCTATAAACTGATATTCCTTTTAGTCAATTTATAACAATTCTATAACACTGCCAGATAGTTTAACATACCTTTAGGTGGTTGAACTAGTCTTGACCTTGGAAATAAATCTCTCCTCCTGAAGGGAAAAATAACCATGTCTTGTATTTGTTCTATAGTTTCCTCTAGACCCCCGATATCTTCCCATGATACAGTCATTGACAACGGATCAACCAAGTTTGCTGCTATACACAACTCATAATCTGTCAGCTGCAAAATAAATTTACTTCGGAATTAAGAATATTTGGAAATTTTCCGCTAGTAACGTAGTTACAAACAAACTTTTACAGTAACTGCTTTGAAAATAAGCAAAACAGTTGACTTATCTATTTTAACGGGTAATTCACTGTGAAGCTATAACGGAAAAGGTTAGTTTGTACCTACAGATTACATGTAGCTGGGAAAAACCTACTTTGCCGAATTCCTGATAACGTCTATTTAATGCAGGTTGTTAACTTGAATAAAACATCAAATTTTATTTAAAATGTACATGTACAGTGAAAATGTGAACATGTTTTAAAAGACTTCATCTTGAGAAAAGAAAAAATTACCCATGATTACACTAAAAGTCAAAATCGATAACTAAAATAATAATTAATATTCTTAATTTATCATAGTTTACAAAAATATCTGATCTGGCTTGGGTTTGACTTACAGTGAGTGTTGTTTTTTTTTAAATATCAAATTTTCTATACCGCTATGTGACATGCAAATAATTGTAGATAATATTGGCAGCTGTATAACGGTATACCTAACTGATAGATCCGTTCTCTGGCCTTTTATTTGAATATTAATCATGAATTGAATTGAAATTGTTTTGTTAACATTTAAATATGTTGTGGTGAAATTCTTATTGTATTGTATTGTTATTGTAATCTGAATAGAATAGAATAATTTTTATTTCCAATCAAGGGTTATGTTAAACTAGACCAATCACTGAAGGTGATTAATACCCCCACCAGCAACTTTGACTTTTAAAAAATAAGTGGTCTAAAGAAAAATTTGAACACAACCTAAAGTAAATGAAATATCATTGACAGAATTATTGGCTCCAACTTTGGAGCCATTGGCTCCAACTTTTTCTGATTGGCGAATTTGGTGGCGCAAACTAATTTTGACCCAGAGGGAACACAGTTGAACTGTGTACAAAGAATTATTTCAATTAATTGCAATACTAACCTGGGTCTTCTTATAAGCAGAATGCTATGAAAATACATTTATATTTTGAAACTAAATGTGAGATATTGTCTGGAAACCATTTTTAGTAACCTTGACCCCAGGGGGTCCAAATGCAATAACAACTGGGGTCTTCATAAAAGCTCCCTATACACTAAGTTTGATTACAATATCTCATTCCTAACTCTAGTTATTGTCCGGAAACCATTTTTCTATTTTTAGTAAAAGTGACCTTAACCTTTTCCCTTATATAAGCGTGTTTCGACGGCTTTTTGCCCCCCCCCTTTTGAGGCCTCAAACAGTGAAAAAATGTCCTATTTAGACCCCAAACACTGTTTTTCGTTTAAGAAATGGTGTTAAAAAAAGTGACCATTTTTTCGGCGCCGTCCCCCATCCAAATAATACATCAGGGGATGTGCCCCCTTCTGTTTGGGGGGTTTGAAGGGGGGCGGAGTCCCCCTCATCGCCAAGAAAATTTTGGACTTGTGAGAGGCTTAAAATGACCCCAGGTTGATCATAAGGTAACGTGTAACCAACGCTGAAAAGCCTTTGACTCTATCTCAATCCCTTGAGAAGTTGCAGCACTTTGAAATAAATTTTGATGGAAAAAATCGAGGCAAAAAAGTGATTTTTGGCAATTTTGAGATGTCCCCTCGTTGCCATGGTAACAGGAAATTTAAGACTGAGCATGTCGTTACAAAGGCAATGGTCCAGTCAACATTTGTGCCAAGTTTGATTAGTATTGAAGCATTTTTCATAGTTTCATAGCAGTTTGAACTTGTAAGAGGAGGCTTTTCAGTGAAAATGGCCATTTTTCACAATATGCTCATGGGGGAAAGGGTTAAACTTGAACCCAGGGGGTCGAAATGAGATACCAACCGGGGTCTTCATATAAGCTTGCTTTACACCAAACATATTAGCTTGCTTTACACCAAGTTTGATTGCAATATCTCATTCCCAACTCTATTTATTGTCGGGAAAACATTTTTCAAATTTTAGTAACAGTGAACTTGACCTTGACTCCAGGGGGTCCAAATGCAATACTAACCTGGGTCTTCATATAAGCTTGCTATACACCATGTTTGATAACAATATCTCATTTCTAACTCTAGTTATTATCTGGAAAACATTTTTCTATTTTTAGTAACAGTGACCTTGACCCCAGGGGGTCCCCAAATGCAATACTATATACCCCCCTAAACTTCGTTTGTGGGGGCATAATAAAAAAATTTTAATTAGTGGGTATTTCAAAATGACACGAAATTTAAGAAATGGTAGAGATTACCTTCACATCCTTCACTCCCAGCTGTCTTAACATTGCTTCAGCCTGTAAACACAAACATTCATTCTTTTAAGGAAAAACAATGCCAATAAAACTAATCTTGTCCTCCTATTAAATGAACAAATGTAAAAAGTATTTTCATATACATCTCCAGTGAATATCTCTGGTTATATTATTATTCAAAAGTAAATATAAATTTCAATAATTAAACTTTTGTATAGCATCTAATATTTTGGTTGCATCTTAATTCATGCTAACATAGTACTAGAAAGAGCATCAAAACACGAGGCTATCTGATTTGTACGCCCCCGAGTATTAATCAGATGGCCGAGTGTTTTGATGTTCTTTCACTTCTGTATTATAGTGAAACATAAAAACAATGTGCTTCACTACGGGAGGGACGGAAGGACAGACAGAGCTTCAAAAACTATATGCCTCCCCAATAAGACAAATTGTGCAGGGAAATGTCTTCCTTTCTGATTAGTCCTATAACATAAGACATTTCCATTAGTACTACGTTTACTCAAATGTCTTATTGACTCCTTCATAAGCATTTAGCAAAACGCGAAAAGCGATTTTAAAGCCCTACATAAACTGTTATTACTCAATAATAATACACAGAAAGCCTGAGCAGGACCACAGGCCCCATGAGGACTGTAGCGCTCTTAGATAACATGTATGATATATATAAATTAATTTGAAATCACATTAAAATCAATAAAAAATATATCTAACAAGTTTGAGAAATTCTTTAGTGCACAGGGCGCTGCCATATCCTTGCCCCCATTCTGCCTGTTACCAAAAGGGGTTGTAACGGTGCCAAGGACTCTATAATAGAATTAGGGTCAGTTGTGACCAAAACTAGGCCCAGACCAAATAAACATGTAACAACCCTTATATACAAGGGTTCCAACACCAAAAAATGCAATTTTCGCCCTAACCTCAATGAGAAGCGAATTTCTTTTCCAATTTTTCAAGAAAATTATATATTTTTTATGTGTACATGTAGCATACTTATGGTACTTTCAATAAATTATAGCAACTTGTTCTTTTAACCATGCATATAGTAACATGCCGAACACACAAACTTATTCTAAAACAAATTTTTTGCTTAGTCCACCGAGAAGTTGCAACATTGTAAACAACGTTGTCCCGTAAAAAAAACAATTTACAACAATGAACACACAAAGCAAACTTGAAAGGCTAGAGTTCAATAAAAAAGACTATTTTGCAAAACATACATGTACGATTACAACAGAAAACCACGTAAGCGTTTTTTCTTTCTTTCTCTTGCTAACTTTCACTGAGAATGGCCATTCGCAATTAAGGTACGAAGGATTAGCCAAGGTTTCTGGTTAGCCAATACAACAGATGCTGGTGACAAGCGAATGGCCTTTCTCTAAGAAAAAGTTTGCAAGTGAAAGAAAAACCGCTTACGTGGTTGTGTGTCTGTAATCATGTGATGAGTTCGGCGATTTCAGGAAATATTCCAAGCACTCTGATGATAGGTAGAACACCACCAATTTATTTGTTTCTGTTTACAGTACAATAAACCTGCATTTACTTAGTTACAAAGTGCAATAAAGATCTGTTTTACATGTATACAGAACATGTTATGCTTGATATTAAATTACTAAAGCTTATTGCACCATCAGTAGCACCAAATTTACGATATTATTCAGGGGCGCGAGAAGCACGGGCTCCAAGTGTCTGTGGATCTAGAACAAATTCATTCACTCATTGACATGTATAAAATACCATACCCTTTCTCTTGACTTCTGTTTTTCTTTTCTAGTAGGGTCCATGGCATTTGTCATGTAATTTACAGCAAAGTATGTTAAAGCTATTGACGCTGCTAAACCGATGCCTGATGAAATCAGTTTAGCGACAAGTTCACGCCTAGCTACAGAGTCCGCAGTTTCACGAGTAGCTTGGCTAGAAAAATTTTGCAAGATTTCATTATCTGGTACATCTATAACATCAGTTGGTTTTTGAGCCAGTAATTTTACAAATTCTATAAGCTCATTGAACTTTTGTTTGACAGTTTCGATATTGAAGGACACGGGCGCCGCCATGTTTGTTTATTAAAAGTATTGCTTGATTTACTTATACTAGATAAATCGAATTGTTCTTAAGCTTTATCCGGGTTCGACTAAAATATGCATAATTATAATATGATTATTGCGAAACGGAGGTTAATTTTAGAGAGACACGTGAGACATTTTGGCGCAAATTTCGTCCGTAAGTAATAGTTCTGATTAGGTTCTTTCTATATAGAAGGGTTGTAGCTGTATGCGTTCGGTTAAATAATGGTTTTCATAATTTTGCATGAATCAAACTAAACAGATTTGGGGCAGTCGCAACTTTTCGGCCCTTTCCGTCGGGTCCTACTAAACACTGCTAAGGACTGCTAAGGACCGCTAAGGACTGCTAAGGACTGCTAAGGAGCCACAAAGAACTACTAGGGAGGCACAAAGGACCTTAAAATACCTCCTAGGGCATTCTTATAATATATGGTAGTATGTTTAGTGAAAAAAAAATTATAATTTTAAGAAAAAATATTATTTTGGTGAAAATTTTATGAGTTGCCGGACCGCTAAGGACTGCTCAGATACACAAAAGACTGCTAGGGAGGCACAAAGGACCTTAAAATACCTCCTAGGGCATTCTTGTAATACAAGGTAGTATGTTTAGTGACAAAAAATGTATTATTTTAAGAAAAAATATCATTTTAGTGGTAAAATTTATGTTTTTGAAGAGTTGCTGGACCGCTAAGGACTGCTCAGGTGCACTAACAACTGCTAGGGAGGCACAAAGGACCTTAAAATCCCTCCTAGAACATTCTTATAATATATGGTAGTAAGTTAATAGACAAAAATGTATTATTGTAAGAAAAAATATAATTTTTGTGATAGAATTTATGCTTTCGATGAGTTGCCGGACCGCTAAGGACTGCTCAGATACACAAAAGACTGCTAGGGAGGCACAAAGGACCTTAAAATACCTCCTAGGGCATTCTTATAATACAAGGTAGTATGTTTAGTGACAAAAAATGTATTATTTTAAGAAAAAATATCATTTTAGTGGTAAAATTTATGTTTTTGAAGAGTTGCCGGACCGCTAAGGACTGCTCAGGTGCACAAACAACTGCTAGGGAGGCACAAAGGACCTTAAAATCCCTCCTAGAACATTCTTATAATATATGGTAGTAAGTTAATAGACAAAAATGTATTATTGTAAGAAAAAATATAATTTTTGTGATAGAATTAAAAAAAATTTATGCTTTCGATGAGTTGCAGGACCGCTAAGGACTGCTCAGGTGTGCAAAGGACTGCTAGGGAGGCACAAAAGACCTTAAAATATTTCCTAGGGAGGCACAAAGGACCTTAAAATACCTGTGAGGGCATTCCTATAATACATGGTAGTATGTTTAGTGACAAAAAATGTATAATTTTAAGAAAAAATATAATTTTGGTGATAGAATTTATGCTTTCGATGAGTTGCCGGACCGCTAAGGACTGCTCAGGTGCACTAACAACTGCTAGGGAGGCACAAAGGACCTTAAAATCCCTCCTAGAACATTCTTATAATATATGGTAGTAAGTTAATAGACAAAAATGTATTATTGTAAGAAAAAATATAATTTTTGTGATAGAATTTATGCTTTCGATGAGGTGCAGGACCGCTAAGGACTGCTCAGGTGCGCAAAGGACTGCTAAGGAGGCACAAAAGACCTTAAAAAATTTCCTAGGGAGGCACAAAGGGCCTTAAAATACCTGTGAGGGCATTTTTATAATACATGGTAGTATGTTTAGTGACAAAAAATGTATAATTTTAAGAAAAAATATAATTTTGGTGATAGAATTTATGCTTTCGATGAGTTGCCGGACCGCTAAGGACTGCTCAGGTGCACTAACAACTGCTAGGGAGGCACAAAGGACCTTAAAATCCCTCCTAGAACATTCTTATAATATATGGTAGTAAGTTAATAGACAAAAATGTATTATTGTAAGAAAAAATATAATTTTTGTGATAGAATTTATGCTTTCGATGAGGTGCAGGACCGCTAAGGACTGCTAGGGAGGCCCAAAAGACCTTAAAATATTTCCTAGGGAGGTACAAAAGACCTTAAAATACCTCCTAGAGCATTTTTATAATACATGGTAGTATGTTAAGTGACAAAAAATGTATTATGTTAAGAAAAAATATAATTTTAATGATAAAATTTATGTTTTCGAGGAGTTGCCACACCGCTAAGGACTGCTCAGGTGCACTAACAACTGCTAGGGAGGCACAAAGGACCTTAAAATCCCTCCTAGAACATTCTTATAATATATGGTAGTAAGTTAATAGACAAAAATGTATTATTGTAAGAAAAAATATAATTTTTGTGATAGAATTTATGCTTTCGATGAGTTGCCGGACCGCTAAGGACTGCTCAGATACACAAAAGACTGCTAGGGAGGCACAAAGGACCTTAAAATACCTCCCAGGGCATTCTTATAATACAAGGTAGTATGTTTAGTGACAAAAAATGTATTATTTTAAGAAAAATTATCATTTTAGTGGTAAAATTTATGTTTTTGAAGAGTTGCTGGACCGCTAAGGACTGCTCAGGTGCACTAACAACTGCTAGGGAGGCACAAAGGACCTTAAAATCCCTCCTAGAACATTCTTATAATATATGGTAGTAAGTTAATAGACAAAAATGTATTATTGTAAGAAAAAATATAATTTTAGTGATAGAATTTATGTTTTCGATGAGTTGCCGGACCGCTAAGGTGCACAAAGGACTGCTAGGGAGGCACAAAGGACCTTAAAATATTTCCTAGGGAGGCACAAAGGACCTTAAAATACCTGTGAGGGCATTCTTATAATACATGGTAGTATGTTTAGTGACAAAAAAATGTATAATTTTAAGAAAAAATATAATTTTGGTGATAGAATTTATGCTTTCGATGAGTTGCCAGACCGCTAAGGACTGCTCAGATACACAAAAGACTGCTAGGGAGGCACAAAGAACCTTAAAATATTTCCTAGGGAGGCACAAAGGACCTTAAAATACCTGTGAGGGCATTCTTATAATACATGGTAGTATGTTTAGTGACAAAAAATGTATAATTTTAAGAAAAAATATAATTTTGGTGATAGAATTTATGCTTTCGATGAGTTGCCCGACCGCTAAGGACTGCTCAGATACACAAAAGACTGCTAGGGAGGCACAAAGGACCTTAAAATACCTCCTAGAACATTCTGATAATATATGGTAGTAAGTTGATAGACAAAAATGTATTATTGTAAGAAAAAATATAATTTTAGTGATAGAATTTATGTTTTCGATGAGTTGCAGGACCGCTAAGGACTGCTAGGGAGTTACAAAGAATCTTAAAATACCTCCTAGGGGCGCAAAGAACTGCTAGGGAGGCACAAAGGACATTTATATACCTCCTAGGGCATTCTTATAATATATGGTAGTATGTTTAGTGAGAAAAAATGTATAATTTTAAGAAAAAAATATAATTTTGGTAATAGACTTTATGTTTTTTCGATGAGTTGCCAGACAGCTAAGGACTGCTCAGGTACACAAAAGACTACTAGCGAGGCACAAAGGACCTTAAATAACTTCCTAGGGCATTTTTATATTATATTGTAGTAAGTTAATAGATAAAAAAATGTATTATTTTAAGAAAAAATATAATTTTCGTGATAGAATTTATGTTTTCGATGAATTGGAGGACCGCTAAGGACTGCTTGGGAGGCACTAATGACCTTAAAATACCTCCTAGGGTCACAAAGGACTGCTAGGGAGGCACAAAGGACATTTATATACCTCCTAGGGCATTCTTATAATATTTGGTAGTATGTTTAGTGAGAAAAAATGTATAATTTTAAGAAAAAATAAAATTTTGGTGATAGAATTTATGTTTTTTCGATGAGTTGCCAGACCGCTAAGGACTGCTCAGGTACACAAAAGACTACTAGCAAGGCACAAAGGACCTTAAATTACTTCCTAGGGCATTTTTATATTATATTGTAGTAAGTTAATAGATAAAAAGATGTATTATTTTAAGAAAAAATATAATTTTGGTGATAGAATTTATGTCTTCGATGAGTTGCAGGACCGCTTAGGAATGTTAGGGAGGCACAAAGGACCTTAAAATACCTCCTAGGGGCACCAAGGACAACTAGGGAGGCACAAAGGACCTTTAAATACCTCCTAAAGCATTGTTTTAATACATGTTAGTATGTTTAATGACAAAAAATGTATAATTTTAAGAAAAAATTAAATTTTGGTGATAGAATTATGCTTACGATGAGTTGCCGGACCGCTATGGACCGCTAGGGAGGCACAAAGGGCGTTAAAGGACCTCCAAAGAAATTCTTGTAATATATGGTAGTATGTTTAATGACAAAAAAGGTATTACTTTAAGAAAAAATATAATTTTGGTGATAGAATTTATGTTTTCAATGAGTTGCTGGACCACTTAGGACTGCTAAGGGGCACAAAGGACTGCTAGGGAGGCACAAAAGACCTTAAATTAATAATAATTAGAGTGTAATAATTCTATTTAATTTTGTTTAGTGATCTTTCTTTTTTTTATGTATTTTGGTGTTGATTATTATGTTTTGGATGAGTAACAGGACTGCATAAGATGTGAAAATTGACTAGGTCTTTAAGTAAATGCTCTTATGTTAAGTGGTAATCAAATGTATAAAGAATATCACTGTAGTGAATGAAATTATATTATGAAGAATTGAAGAAGAACAATTTTAAGTTCAAAGGAAATCAGATGTAATAAATGATCAAATAAATAAATTTGCCATGTTACTGGTGCTTATTGATAGTCTAACTATGAAAATGTTACAAAAATTGCCATTTTCTCAGGCAATTATGTAACAGTTGTCTGAAACATCCGTCCCTATCATCAGTATTAAATTTATATGAGCCGCATCACGACAAAACCAACATAGTGCGTTTGTGACCAGCATGGATCCAGACCAGCCTGCGTATCCGCGCAGTCTGATCAGGATCCATGCTGTTCGCTATCAATTTCTCTACTTGTAATAGGGTTTGTAAGCAAACAGCATGGATCCTGATCAGACTGCGGATGCGCAGGCTGGTCTGGATCCATGCTGGTCGCAAAGCCATTATGTTGGTTTTGTCATGACGCGGCTCATATGGTGCTTACTAAATCTCACAAAGGGAGTTTTACGCTAAATCTCCAAAGCAACTGATATTATTTTTTTCTACGAAAATTATTTACATGAAATAGATTATATGTTACTCTTACCTTCAGTGGACCAACAATTTATCAACATAATATTAAAGCTAAAATGAATTTCGGACAAATATAAATATATAATATATATTTTTTTTTTTGGTGTTTTCAAAATAAGGTCCTGAAGTGGACAGATGTAACAGAAATGAGCAAATGATTCTTTTTTAATTTTACAATAACACTAAACTTATCTTGTTCTTATGTTGTGTGATATGGAAGTAGTTAGCTTTGCAACTGTACATAGAAATATTTCACACTAAAATAAAATCAAAATAATCTTATCAGGATGTATATTCACAGAAAACTATTGAAATAGGATATATAGAATGTTGAAGTGACATTGTGGTTAAAATTAGTCAATTGTTAAAACATAGATTCTAAAACATAGATTCTTTAAGATCATTCTTTTTACTTCAATAATAAACAAATCATCTATCCCAGCCCCTCATAAAACAGTTGGATACAGACCAATTTCAGCCCCTCATAAAACAGTGGGATATGGATCCTAACTATATACATACAGATGGGGCTGGCACATTATTGGAAGTTAACAAGCTGTATATTGGGAGCTGTGTATTGTATATTGGGATGTGTGATATATTACAAACCAGTGGGGGTGCCAATATAGGGTGATATACTTCAAAACAGTGGGAGGGACTTTCTGTATACGACAAGTTTCTAAGTCACCCTCACGAAACACCGGTCGCAACAGGAGAGAGTCAAATTCACCCAACAGGAAAACCCCTATATCACCGCGTTCACGAGGTCGAGCATCCAGGAGGGAATCTCAGCACTATCGTAGTAACTCCCAGATTGATAAATTCTCGAGGCCGTGGACAGACACCAATATAAGTTCTACCCCAGTAAACAGGTCCTCTGATAACCGTGATTAGGACAGATTGGGGAATTCTTCCCGAACAATATGTGATGATATTGATATTAAGTTTTGTAGTTTGAATGTAAATGGTTTAAAAAAACGCATTGATTATCCAGATTTCTTAGAATTTGTTAATTGCTTTGATTTTTTCTGTGCTATTGAAACTCATCTTGATGATAACGATTTGGTAGATATTGAAGACTATGTATTTTTGGCCAAACATCGTACACATAATTACAAAAGAAAGTCCGGTGGAATAGGTCTATATGTTAAACAAAAGTATTCTAAATTTGTAAAAGAGTTACCTGGAAATAATGATTATATAATGTGGGTTTCGTTAGATAAACAATTTTTGAATTCGTCTGAAAATGCAGTACTAGGTATTATATATTTTCCACCAGAAAACTCGCGGTTTCTGAATGAAACCGATATCAATTCTTTTGAAAATGAAATTATTTCTGTATGTGGTACATATAAGAATGTTATGTTAACTGGTGACATGAATGCAAGAGTTGCAGAACTTGCAGATTATCTCCCCTCAGACTCTTTTCTAAACGAAATGTTCGAAATTGACGAGGATTCTATTTCCCATTTAGATAATTATACAATTCTTGAAAATTTGTCAATAAATTTAGACAGGAAATCGATGGACAAGAAATTAATCCCAATGGTATGATGTTAATTGATTTATGCAGAAACAATAATTTATTTATGGTCAATGGGCGATATGATAAAGATTTACAAGGGAATTTCACTTTTCGAGAAAAATCGGTAATTGATTATTTGATTGTTACTGCCAAATGCTTTCCCTTTTTGAACACTTTTTGAAATCAAAGGGACGGATGCACTTTTCTCTGATGGGCATAGTGCACTGTGTTGGTCTTTTAATTTGAAACATAAATCAGATACACATAATACGAAACGCACTCTTACAGCAAAACCACGATGGCAAGACGAAAAAAGTTCCGAATTTTGTCAAAATGTAGACGCAAATCATATTGACCAAATATTACAATTATTTTTAAACCAATCCGAGGGAACCGAACAAATAGCTGAAACCGTTACGAACGAATTACAAAATCTTTTCCAAAATGCGTCTAATAAAACATTTAAATGTGAAAGTACATTTGCCTCCCGGAGGAATAATAGACCTTGGTTCGGCCCAAAATGTCATAGGGCGAGACAAAACTATCATAATGCAAAATCTGAATATCGCTGTCAGCGTACTACTGATAATAAGTTGCGTTTACAAAATGCAAGTAAAGAATATAAACGCGTTATGAATTATTATATTAAGAAGTTTAAACACAAAAAAGGTAATAAACTAAGAAACATGCATGACAAAAATCCGAAACAATACTGGAAATTCCTTAAAAAACTTAAACCGAAATCAAAGGATGATGACTCACCATCAACTACAGAATTTTACAATTCTTTTAAAAATATTAATAAAAACCCCTATATTGATGAGGAAGATGATCGTTTTTTATCCCATGATTTTTTAGAACATTCGAACCAATATTTAGATGCACCTATCTCTGATGCTGAAATTTTAAGATGTATAAGAAATTTAAATAACGGAAAAGCTTGCAGTCCCACGGATAATATATTAAATGAGCACATTAAATCGACCAAAGACCTGCTTCCCTGTAAACATGCAGTGGTTGGGCCAACCACGGGAAATCGTCAAAGGAAAATCGTTGTTGGGCCATGGTTGGCCCAACACTAATTAACATGTACTATAAATGCAGTTGTTGGCCCAACGTCGAACCAACCATAAGTTAACGCCAGCGACATTTCTGCATTGGCCCAATAACGATAAATATGTACTTTAAAACAGATGTTGGGCCAACGTTTGACCAACGATACATTTTCGTCAAATATATTACTGCACCTGACCCAATTTTTTTTTAAACACATATATGCATGCAGATATTTTACTGTATATAAACAGTACACTACAATGAGTAAAGACTTAAGTTTATAAAGTTTTTTTTTGAAGCGATGTTTCAATATTGTCACATTCAAGAAATACTCACCTAAATTAAATCAGAAATGTACGTAAGAAATAATTACTTTGTGAGTCTAGAAATGACCAAAGCCCAGGCTATGCAGTAGTAGGGGATGTATCTATATAGATCTATAGAAATCTTGAAGATCTGATGTATAATCTAAGGCAATTATACATGTGCTTAAACAGATTAACCATCCTAGTAAATGTTTACAATAAACCTCCGGAATCTTCCACTCTAAACTCTAATTAACCTCTGGTTATGTAATCAATGAATGGAAATAGGATGATTTTGGCACTACCCATCCGTTCCCTCCCTTGATTTCGAGCTGCGTGGACGTGTTTACAGATACATATATAAATAAATTTGAATTAGTCTGCAATTTCTCAACAATGAAAAATGTAAGTAGATCTAGAGTTTTTTAATTTAATCTTTAAAATAAACCCTTCTAATATATTAATGTATTTAAACCTGCACGGAATTAGTGTTTTAAAACCTGATATACTATCCACGTGACCAGGTCATGTGATTAATACAAAATGGCGGATTGGTAATGGAAAATACTTTGATGTTTTCAGGTAAACAAGCCAGAATGAATTTGATTTTTGTAATGAAATTAAAACCATTTAATTATATTAAATTATGATATGTGCATAATTTTACATCTGAATTTATTGTGATAACTGCAAACAATCTTTGATAAGTTTGCAAGTTAGTACAAACTGACAAACTACAATTAGCACTGTTAAGCTCATACAATTAATCTGCTCTGAGTAATAAATAGGTAATTTATATTAATATGTTTGGTAGTGGTATACGAAACTTTGTGTAAATTTAATTTAAAGTGTAACTTCGCATTAAACACAAATTACTTTACCCGACTGCAAAATTGTTTTTATTTCATTTCAGACAGCAAATTTATGTCTAATTGGAGGAGCAATGTTCGCAGTGTTATGTCTCACACTTTGTCTTAGGAAGTTGCCCTAGAATACAACTGGGTTGGAAAAGGCTAGAAAAACCATTCGAAAAACTTAGACTTAAAACAGTCATATAAGGTTTGTATTTTTACTTTTTCAAAGTTGATTTCACCAGTGCTAAAAATTTATTTTACACCGTGGGTGTAAGATATGACTCTTGTGTTGTAAATGATCATCATAACTCTATTTGTATTTTGACAGAATTATGCCTCTTTTTAACTTGAAAATTTTAGGTTAAAATTTTTAATTATGTCAAATATCTCTGTTACTATTAAATCTATTGACTTGTAATTTAAAATATTTCTTAAGTCTATCAAAGTCTTATCCCTTATATAGCTCTGTTTGCAGTTTTTCAGTTTTATTTGCCTTTAAACTAGTAAATTCTAATTAGTAGTGTATATTTAAATAAAATCAGTAAACTGTATAAATTTCAGATGCTGTAAGAGGAAGTAGACAGGGGTCTACTCATAATGAAATCGAGAAGACAATGAAGGAGTGGCTAAGATATGCAAAGGATAGGGGAGGCGGGCGGAGGAAGAGACTGACTAAAAAGTTGCAACAACAAAGAGAAGAAAATGAAAATGATATGTGAACAACATTTAGAAATAAATTGTAGTAATTAGTATATTTTATGTTCTTTTATTTTACGGTCTCTCTGAATTCTAGGAGACATGCTGTTTTTTGTCTTGTCATCTGAGAGTGTCAGTAGTAAGAAACAAGTAATTGGGCCAATGGAGGGCCAACAATAAGAGAAGGAAACAAGGTGATAGGCCAAATGAGAGCCAACTTAGATAGTAGAAAATAAGGCATTGGGCCAACGAAGGGCCAATGTTTATTATAGGAAACCAGTCAGTTGGCCAACGGGGGGCCAACAATAAGAAGGGAAATCAGTTGTTGGGCCAACAGAGGGCCAACGATAGGAAGGAAACCAGTCATTGGGCCAATGGAGGGCCAACAATAAGAGTAGGAAAGCAGTCGTTGGGCCAACCATATACCAACCGTTGGCCCAACGTTGCCCCAATTAGCAAATTGACATTGGGCCAACGTTGGCATTATGTGTTGGGCCAACAAAGCAAATGTAATTGGCCCAACGTTGGGCCAACTACTGTCTGCTATCTGGGATTTTACCTGTCTATAATAAACTCTTCAATTCAGTACTAAACTCCGGCATTATTCCAAAATCATGGCTCGAAGGGTTCATTATCCCAATTTATAAAAACAAAGGAAACTCTCTAGACACTAGTTCTTACAGACCAATTACCATTCTATCATGTCTAGGCAAACTGTTTACAGCAGTCTTAAACTTAAGACTAACCAATTATATTGAAAATACGCATTTACTTAATGAAAATCAAGCAGGATTCCGAAGTTCGTATTCATGTTCTGATCATATTTTCACGCTCCATGCACTTATTGAGATCTTAAGGAAAGAAAACAAAAGGTTTATTGTGCCTATGTAGACTTCTCACAATGTTTTGATAGAATTTGGCGATTTGGACTCTGGCAGAAACTTACGCAAAACCTTATCGATGGAAAAATTATTTCGAACAATTTTTTTAACATGTATCAAAATATTAAATCTTGTGTAAAGCATAACGGTCACCATTTCTCAATTTTTCTCTTCAGAAATAGGAGTCCGACAAGGCGAGAATTTAGTCCGATCCTCTTTTCCTTATATTTAAATGATTTACAAAACATATCTTGAGCACACGGTGCCGCTGTATTGAGCTAGATGAACCTTGGCTTAAATTTTTAATTCTTCTCTACGTGACGACACCGTGATAGTCTCGGATAACCCTGTCGATTTTCAACATAGTTTTAAAATTATTTTTTAACTCGTATTGTATTCAATGGAAATTAACTGTTAATCCAAATAAAACAAAAGTATAATATTCGGAGCTAGAAAATAGAAATTCATATCATTTTTAATTTTAGGCGAACATGAACTTGAAAAATAACTGACAAATACCATTATCTAGGTTTAACATTTTCTGCGTCCGGTTCATCCTTAAAGCTAGGCAACATATAAGCCAACAGGCCAAATAAAGCAAGTGCACCTTCTATTTACAAAAACAAATAACTCAGACCTACCCCCTGATCTAATAATAAAGTTATTTGATTACACTGTTATGCCGATCCTTACATATGGGTCAGAAATTTTTTGGTTTTGAAATCTAGATTTACTTGAAAAAAATCCATAACGTCTTTATGAGACGAATAACGTCGGCTAGGAAAAGCACCCCAAAATATATGCTCTACGGTGAGCTTGGAAGACATCCGATTTATATTAATGTATATGCTAAAATGATCTCTTTTTGGTCACGTTTAGTGCTTGGAAATGAAAATAAACTATCCGTTAAAATTTACAATTACATGTTAAATCGGAATGATAATGAATTTAAATGGACAAGTAAAAATTAAAGAGATTCTCGTCAATGTAGGAAGACCTGATATTTGGCAAAACCAGCAAATTTTAGTTCATAAAAATATCCACAAAATTGTAAAACAAACTTTAATTGATCAATTTAAACAAAGTTGGTATAATGATCTACAAGCGTCGAATAAAGGTAGAATTTACAGCTCATTTAAAAATACTTTAGAATACGAGACATATTTCAATATACTCCCAAAAGAAAGCTACATAACCTTATTTAGATTTCGTACATGTAATAATCGTTTACCAATTGAAACAGCGCGTTGGGGACGGGGAACCGCTTTTCTAGATAGCACGTGTAGACTCTGTAACTCCGGAGATATAGGCTCGGAGCAACACTATTTACTTAAATGCTCATTCTTTAATACAGAAAGAAACTCCCTCCTACAGCAAACTTATATTTCAGATACCGTCCATTGTTTTGCAAGAATATTATCAAGTAGAAATGAAAAATACTCTTTCTAATTTAAGTAAATTTACCGGCATTATTATGTCTAAATTTAACTAGCATAGGTTATGCCATAGAAGAAATTACTGCGTTCCTTTTTTCTTTCTTCTTTTTATCTTTATCAAAATGAACGTGTAATCATCTTACAGTACTTAGACATTGTGTATACATTTATAATACCTACCGTTTTCCGACAAAAGAACTTTACCTTTGTAATAAATCCATGTAAATATTGCACAAACTTATGAATGACATTCTTTTTTGTTGTAAAATTACATGTATTAAGTCCATGATTTTCACGTGCATAGCCCACAAACTCTCCCTACTTAAAGAAACTACATTATTATTATTTTTTTTTTCTCTAGAAATCTTTTAAGTTGATCTAAACAGTTCATAGAAAATAATATATTTGCGCAAAGCACTCATTTGGTAGCAAATATAATTAATCATATCATTATTGTTGTTAATTAAACGTGTTTTATTACGAACTATTTAACATTGCGAATTGTATATGTACTTAGGCTAACGATTTAAGATTACAGGGACGTACCTGTAAAGATTATTATTTATGCTCCTTGATAAAGGCTGATATTGACTTATATGAATTTAAATTATCTCTATTAATAATCTTACTTAAAAAACACACTTCATTTTATTTTTCTCTCTCTATAATTGTGTAAAGTACAATACATGTAGTATAATTTATGACTTAAAAGTCTCTATATATAGCATGCTGATCACATGCAAAATTTTGTCTAATGTTTAGGATATTATTTAGTACATGTATGTGTTAATGTATTACTGTACATTGGAATGTTTTTTGATGTTTTTCCAAAGGATAACTAGCATAAAAAAAAATGTTAATGAAAACACTCTAGTGTGCTATTGGTCATTTCTTTTTTTCCTTTCTTTTTTTTCTCTTGTTTTAACATAGTAATGATTGGAACACATTAACATTAATGTCTCTTTTCCATGATAAGTCAATTAAAAAAAAGTTTAGGTTTTTTTTTTTGTTTTTTTTTTCTCTTGTTGTTGTTTTTTTAATACTTATATAGATAAGAACTATATCATCAGATGAATAATGTTCATATTAAATCTTTATTGAAGGATTCCCCCAAAATTAACATCTTTATCTATAAATGTTACTGAATCTTCATTCTATTTTGAATTAAGACACTATTCATCAGCTGATAAAGTACTATCGGAAGTTTGTTTATTATATTGTATCTGTTTATATAGTATATCCCCATGTTGTATTACCATATACCCTGGGAAAGAAATAAAGAGATATGTTCTGTTCTGTTCTGTTGTTAGAGAATGCCTATTATTAAGTAAGCTGTAAATCAATTAAGTCTAAGGATCTATTGAACATCAGTTTTTTATTGGCCAAATATATAGTCAATGAAAAAAACAACCCAAAAAACAAATATATTTCACCACCCTGAATAAAGTATTTGTCTCCATATTCCAGCACATTGTCATATCACTTGACCAATTTAATTATCATAAGAAATGGAAGAAGATCATAAGAAAAATGATTTTTATATATGGTTATGACCTCAGTAATGTAAAAGTGATAATAATCAAAATTTGTTTGTAAACAAAGTCCTAAAAAAATATTTTGAATCTGTAAATTTTAATGAATGATCAGCAGTCCATTTATACTGAAACATTAACATAGAGAACTATCAATACTGAGAAATAATGAACTTATAACACTGAATCATAATAACATCTTCAGATAATAATGTTACTGACATTTCAAATAAATAAACTTAAAATTTCATCAATTGGTAGTAATTAATTACAACAATTTAAAAGCAGATCTGTAATTTTTTAAATGAAAATTTTATTTGTTGGTATTTAGTAATTAGAAATTCAAGCTTATGAAAACTTATAATTTACTTCAGTCTGTATAATATCTATTAAAAAGATAAATCTGATTATATCACTATATATTATTTTGTAAATATATATAGAAAGGTACTGTCTGTATGATAATTTTCTTTAACACAATGGAAATACATTATCTGAAAATAAAGAATCTTCCTTTCATTATCAATGTTCTTATTTAATTCAGAACAGTTCATTCAAATGTCTATGCAACTTTTCATTTTGAAATACAAAAAGAAAGAAACTCCTTGATCAAGGAGCTTAATTCTATATATTTTTCCTGAAATTTGTTCTATTTGTTTACATTAATTGTACATTATGTACTATTTAAAGCATATAAAGCTATTATCATTATATTAAAACCAAAACCCCAGGAACTATGAGATTTGAACATCTAGTGTAACATTACCCCCCCCCCCCCCCCCCCCCCCCCCCCCCAAAAAAAAATGTAACAAACGCCTCCCTGCGGCATGTAATTTCTGGGGTTTCTAACAAAAAAAATTAGAAAGTCATAGAATTTTTGATGTTTTTTTTAGGAAATATGTTTGCATATTTGATTTAAGAATGATTTGGTGTATGTATCTTTTTTTAAGATTGACAATTTGCAGAATATTCGTCCAAATAGTTATCCTTTCTGTAATATTTTGAAAAAAAAATGTCCAAAAAGTTATCCTTTCTGACAATAAGGTACATTAAAACAACAAACATGGCCTTAATTAACTTTATTATTTGACATAGATGGTCCATTTACTGTGCAGAAGGGACAATTTGTTCAGCCAATATACACATTTTCAACATACATGTATATGAAAAAATGTGATTCATAAAGATATGTGTTTGTATATATATATTCTTTTTATATGTGCTTGTACATTTATATGTAAACTTGAATTTGTTTTGTCAGGATCTGTGTTCATGTATATAGATGTTTTGATATGTGTTTAAGACTGGCTTTATTATTGATATGTACGTGCTTGTATATAAATATGTATACTTGCATTTTTGTCAGGGTATGTCTTTGTATATAGATGTTATGATGTGTGTTAGAGACCGGCTTCATAAGTGATATATGCTTAAACATAAATATGTGTACTTGCATTTATTTTGTAATAATATATGTTTATATATAGATGTTTTGGTATGTGTTTAAAATCATAAAGCATAATTCTATCACCAAAATTATATTTTTTTTTAAAATTATACATTTTTTTTCATTAAACATACTACCATGTATTATAGGTATGCCCTCACAGGTATTTTAAGGCCCTTTGTGCCTCCCTAGGAAATATTTTAAGGTCTTTTGTGCCTCCCTAGCAGTCCTTTGCGCACCTGAGCAGTCCTTAGCGGTCCTGCACCTCATCGAAAGCATAAATTCTATCACAAAAATTATATTTTTTCTT
Organism: Ruditapes philippinarum; assembly: GCF_026571515.1. Taxonomy (NCBI): domain Eukaryota; kingdom Metazoa; phylum Mollusca; class Bivalvia; order Venerida; family Veneridae; genus Ruditapes; species Ruditapes philippinarum. The sequence continues at coordinate 221,203 of NW_026860903.1, forward strand.
ACAATAATACATTTTTGTCTATTAACTTACTACCATATATTATAAGAATGTTCTAGGAGGAATTTTAAGGTCCTTTGTGCCTCCCTAGCAGTTGTTAGTGCACCTGAGCAGTCCTTAGCGGTCCGGCAACTCATCGAAAGCATAAATTCTATCACCAAAATTTTATTTTTTCTTAAAATTATACATTTTTTGTCACTAAACATACTACCATGTATTATAGGAATGCCCTCACAGGTATTTTAAGGTCCTTTGTGCCTCACTAGGAAATATTTTAAGGTGTTTTGTGCCTCCCTAGCAGTCCTTTGCGCACCTGAGCAGTCCTTAGCAGTCCTGCACCTCATCGAAAGCATAAATTCTATCACAAAAATTATAAATTTTTCTTACAATAATACATTTTTGTCTATTAACTTACTACCATATATGATAAGAATGTTCTAGGAGGGATTTTAAGGTCCTTTGTGCCTCCCTAGCAGTTGTTAGTGCACCTGAGCAGTCCTTAGCGGTCCGGCAACTCATCGAAAGCATAAATTCTATCACCAAAATTATATATTTCTTAAAATTATACATTTTTTGTCACTAAACATACTACCATGTATTACAGGAATGACCTCACAGGTAATTTAAGGTCCTTTGTGCCTCCCTAGGAAATATTTTAAGGTCTTTTGTGCCTCCCTAGCAGTCCTTTGCACACCTGAGCAGTCCTTAGCGGTCCGGCAACTCATCGAAAGCATAATTTTTTTTTAATTCTATCACAAAAATTATATTTTTTCTTACAATAATACATTTTTGTCTATTAACTTACTACTATATATGATAAGAATGTTCTAGGAGGGATTTTAAGGTCCTTTGTGCCTCCCTAGCAGTTGTTAGTGCACCTGAGCAGTCCTTAGCGGTGTAGCAACTCCTCGAAAACATAAATTTTATCATTAAAATTATATTTTTTCTTAACATAATACATTTTTTGTCACTAAACATACTACCATGTATTATAAAAATGCCCTAGGAGGTATTTTAAGGTCTTTTGTGCCTCCCTAGGAAATATTTTAAGGTCTTTTGGGCCTCCCTAGCAGTCCTTTGCGCACCTGAGCAGTCCTTAGCGGTCCGGCAACTCATCGAAAGCATAAATTCTATCACAAAAATTATATTTTTTCTTACAATAATACATTTTTGTCTGTTAACTTACTACCATATATTATAAGAATGTTCTAGGAGTAATTTTAAGGTCCTTTGTGCCTCCCTAGCAGTTGTTAGTGCACCTGAGCAGTCCTTAGCGGTCCAGCAACTCATCGAAAGCATAAATTCTATCACCAAAATTATATTTTTTCTTAAAATTATACATTTTTTGTCACTAAACATACTACCATGTATTATAGGTATGCCCTCACAGGTATTTTAAGGCCCTTTGTGCCTCCCTAGGAAATTTTTTAAGGTCTTTTGTGCCTCCCTAGCAGTCCTTTGCGCACCTGAGCAGTCCTTAGCAGTCCTGCACCTCATCGAAAGCATAAATTCTATCACAAATATTATAAATTTTTCTTACAATAAAACATTTTTGTCTATTAACTTACTACCATATATTATAAGAATGTTCTAGGAGGGATTTTAAGGTCCTTTGTGCCTCCCTAGCAGTTGTTAGTGCACCTGAGCAGTCCTTAGCGGTCTGGCAACTCATCGAAAGCATAAATTCTATCACCAAAATTATATTTTTTCTTAAAATTATACATTTTTTGTCACTAAACATACTACCATGTATTACAGGAATGACCTCACAGGTAATTTAAGGTCCTTTGTGCCTCCCTAGGAAATATTTTAAGGTCTTTTGTGCCTCCCTAGCAGTCCTTTGCACACCTAAGCAGTCCTTAGCGGTCCTGCAACTCATCGAAAGCATAATTTTTTTTTAATTCTATCACAAAAATTATATTTTTTCTTACAATAATACATTTTTGTCTATTAACTTACTACCATATATTATAAGAATGTTCTAGGAGGGATTTTAAGGTCCTTTGTGCCTCCCTAGCAGTTGTTAGTGCACCTGAGCAGTCCTTAGCGGTCCGGCAACTCTTCAAAAACATAAATTTTACCACTAAAATGATAATTTTTCTTAAAATAATACATTTTTTGTCACTAAACATACTAACTTGTATTATAAGAATGCCCTAACAGGTATTTTAAGGCCCTTTGTGCCTCCCTAGCAGTCTTTTGTGTATCTGAGCAGTCCTTAGCGGTCCGGCAACTCATCGAAAGCATAAATTCTATCACAAAAATTATATTTTTTCTTACAATAATACATTTTTGTCTATTAACTTACTACCATATATTATAAGAATGTTCTAGGAGGGATTTTAAGGTCCTTTGTGCCTCCCTAGCAGTTGTTAGTGCACCTGAGCAGTCCTTAGCGGTCCAGCAACTCTTCAAAAACATAAATTTTACCACTAAAATGATATTTTTTCTTAAAATAATACATTTTTTGTCACTAAACATACTACCTTGTATTACAAGAATGCCCTAGGAGGTATTTTAAGGTCCTTTGTGCCTCCCTAGCAGTCTTTTGTGTATCTGAGCAGTCCTTAGCGGTCCGGCAACTCATAAAATTTTCACCAAAATAATATTTTTTCTTAAAATTATAATTTTTTTTTCACTAAACATACTACCATATATTATAAGAATGCCCTAGGAGGTATTTTAAGGTCCTTTGTGCCTCCCTAGTAGTTCTTTGTGGCTCCTTAGCAGTCCTTAGCGGTCCTTAGCAGTCCTTAGCAGTGTTTAGTAGGACCGCTTTCCGTCAGTCTTAGCTAAAAATAGGCCCTTTCCGTCAGTCTTCGGATAAGGATAGATTATAGATAATAGCCGAGGCAGTTCCGAATGAAATAAGGTATGGTCAGTTACTAAAAATAGATACTACTGGAATTCCCAAAAATTGAAGTCCCGCGAGTTTTAATTTTAATTAAAATAAAAGCAGTTTTACAAACTCTACATATTTCCTAGCAAATAGTTGGGTACAGGATGTCATTAAAGTTTCATTAAAAAAACAAAAAAACAACACGAATTGATTCAAAATTGATTTGTTTATCAAATGATATTTTTATTTTACCCAAATTTGTTTACAGTACAGTAATAAGGGTGATTTTAATACCGGTAGTTATTAACTGACCGGTTATTTACAGACTACAGTACTTTACTGGAGTTGAGGTCGCAAGACGTCATCATCGTCTTCTATAACCCCCCCCCCCCCCATGGCTTTGTACCCAGTTCTGATCCGGTAAGGTGGTATACTGTGTTGCTCCCATGAATTTGTCTAACCACTTCTGGTAAATTGTTCCAGTCCGAGATAGCCCATAGAGAAAAGAAATGCTTTCTAATCTCAGTTCTACATGATTTCACTTTCAGTTTATACCCATGACCTGTTGTATTTGCATTGTTATTTAAATTCAAAAAACACTTCATAGTTAATATCCTCCTTATGATGTAACAATTTAAAAACTTCAATCATGTCACCTCTAAATCGACGATATGCTAGCGAAGGCAATTTCAGTGTTTTAAGTCGTTGTTCATATGACAGATCTCTTAGTTGACCAACTAGTTTTGTTGCATGTCTTTGTACTGATTCAATTGCATTGATGTCTTTCTTAAAACGAGGATTCCAAATAATGTTTCCATATTCTAGATGAGGCCTAACTAGGGTTTTAAATAATTTCCCGAAAGATTTCACTTTGAAATGCAGAAATGTTCTTCTCATTAGTCCTGTAATTTTATTTCCTTTATTGATGCAATCATTTATTTGCTGTCTAAATTTCATATTCACATCAAAAGTAACTCTACATGCAAGGTCTTTTACAGATTCACTGTTTGAAATTTCATTTCTGGTGTTGTTTACTTTAAGATGGTTGGTATTATTGACATTGTGATTTCCGTAGTGTAATGTAGTGCACTTGTTTGCGTTAAACTTAAGTAGCCACTTTTCACTCCATAAACTTAATTTGTCATTGTCAGATTGAATTTTCTCTATATCTGCATCATCATTCGCTAAATTGTACAGTTTTGTATCATCAGCAGATTTTTCACTATCAATTACAACCCTTTGTCTTCTATCCCGGAGAAAAGCTTCAATCCATTTTAATAATTTACCATTAATTCCATAACTTTCAAGTTTCTTCAATAATCTAGCATATGGAACAGTGTCAAACGCCTTTTGAAAATCATAATAAATACAATCAAAATTTTGACTATCGTCTATCCATTCCGTCCACTTTTCCATAACTTCCAGTAACTGTAGAGCACAAGATCTCAGTGTTCTGAATCCATATTGTGAATTTGAAAATAGATTGTTTTCAGTCATATGTTTCACTACTTGATCCCTTACCACCTTTCCCATAAGCTTACAGGGGACACAAGTCAAACTTACTGGGCGATAGTTTCCTGCCTGGTTTCTCTCCCCTTTCTTAAACAACGCTTTCACATTTGCCGTTTTCCAGTCAATCGGTGTTTCTTCTTCTTCAAAAGATTGATGAAATAAAAGAGTTAATGGTAAACATATTGCATCCTTAACTTCTTTCAGCACTCTAGGGTGTAAGAAATCAGGTCCACATGATTTAGTTACGTTAAGATTTTCAAGTAATTTCATGGTAATTTGCTCATTGAACTGTACTTCCAAGATACTTTTACCAGAACTTCTATCATTTATATATGGAATATTGTTCAAATCTTCAATAGTAAATACAGTCTTGAAAAACCTATTTAGTTCTTCAGTTTTTTCCAAGTCATTTTCCGTAATCGAACCATCGTCTCTCTTTAAGTCTGCTATTCCTGTTTGGACTTTTTTGCGAGAATTCACATGTTTGTAAAATGCTTTCTGATTTGTATCCTCTGCAATTTTTGTTTCAAAGTTATTTCTGGCTTTATGACATTCACGGGTAGCTATATTACGTTGACAACAAAAATATTGAAAGTGAACATGTTCATTTGTTTGTCTATATTTGTTCCATGCCCTATGTTTCTTTTTCACAGCTTTAAGAGCTTCTCTAGTCATCCAAATTGGTTTATTACCCCTATTTGATGACCTGATTTTCTTAACAGGAATATATATGTTTTTTCATTGATTCTGTTATTTTATCTTTGAAAAATATCCAATTTTCATTCACTTCTTTACCTTGAAATTCACTTATCCAATCAACATTACTCAAGTCAGTTTTCATTTCATGATAGTTTCCTCGATCATAAGTAAATGACTCTTTCATGTATGCCTCATTGTTGGAATTACAGTCAATACCAAAGGTAATCACTATATGGTCACTTTTACCCAGGGGACTGAAGTATTTAATATTGTTCACTAAAAGTTCTTCTGATGAGAAAACAAGATCTTTGGCCGTTTCTGTATCTTGTATAAAATTCTATGTTTTGATGAAGATAACTATCACGTACAGCTTCTATAAATTCATGACTTACATGATTTTCTGGCGCACTTGAAATCCAATGCTTCCAGTCTATATCACGATAGTTGAAATCACCCATAACAACTACTCTCGACTGTGTTTCATTATTCAATGCACTAATCATTTCATTCATAGCTACAGTAGCTATGTTATACTGCACATACATACCTTTTTTCCCTTAGCCACTCTGTTGATTAAATCTGTGTCTTGTTACCTATCAGGAGATAAAATTGTCAAGAGCATTCTTTCAAAGGTGAATGGAAGATTACATTTTCTATACCGTTATAAAAATTGTTTATCGGAAGAAATAAAGAAACAGTTATGTCCTGCCCTTTTGCTGTGTCACTTTGATTATTCTCAGATTTAGCTGTCCCTTGTTTTCAAATTGTGCTTCTGGGGTGAAAAGGGGCTACACTTTGACCTATTTCTCAGGGGAGCGATCCATGGCCCTGTTGTATTTATATCTTTGTAGACAATATCAGAATTTTGAACATGTAGGAAATTTGATCTTTTTGAAGAAGCTTAATATAATTTTCTGTTTAACAAGATAGATAGCAGAAGTTTATGTTCAACAATGCAGCTAATGATATGAACAGAGTAAAAAATGTCATCTGCAGAAAGTCATCTTAGCACTGCTGGATTTTATGGCAAGAAAAATAAAAGGTAAATTCTAATATTATGCATGTATATAACTATATATGTATGATTTTCTTTTATAAACAAACATATTTTTTTTCAAAGATCTTGCGTGCATTCAGAAAAACTTGAATGTTTTCTATCTGTCATCCATCTTACAATGAGTCAACTGCTCATTATCTGTACATTAGCTTTCTATGTCTACATTTTTGTAAATTTTTAAGATATGTGAAAAAGTCAGAATGTATGACAACTGTAAGACGGTTTGATTCATCTGTGTGTGTCATAAGTGTGCATTTCAGATTTGATGTTTGATTAATTCAAAATCCAATTAGAAATTAAGCATATCCAAGTAAATTTTTATGTTGCTTCTGCATTTTGTATTTAAAAAAGTACAAAAGTGTTTGTTTGGATATGATGTGCTAGGCATGTTTAATTGTAGACTGAGTGATCTTGTATAATTATTGATTTGTAATGCATGTATTTGATAGGAAATGGATTGGATTGGAAAAGTCAATTAACAGTGTTGTGAAGAAACATCAGAAGGAGAAAATACCCAAATCTTTTCCTTATAGGTAAATATGCTGTTCCAGGTTGTATAATGAATGTTTCCAGAAATCAGAATGTTCAGTCTAAGAGCATAATGTATATAAAGTCTTACAATTAATTTTTATATACATATACACTTATATTATGTTTGAATCTTGTGTATGATGCACAATAAAGATTTAACAGGATAAAAAATGTAATGACATGTTGGTGCCGATTAAATCTTAACCTTAGTGCAATAACTGGTTAACTCCTGTTAAATTTAGAAGGATATACCCCATTACTGCACTAAGGTGAGGAAATGTGCCAAATGATTTGAAAATGGAACAATCTCATTGAATAACTAAATTTGAATTACACAATGTGTTGATTTATCTTGGTCTTCACTGGTTGTATCGGTAGAATTAGTTGCTGCCAGCAGGCTAAGGGTTTATGAATAGATATAATAATGTCAATTTCCCCTCTATTTATAATTATGTCAATTTCCCCTCTATTTATAATTATGTCAATTTCCCTTCTATTTAGATACTTAATCAGATTTTTATAGTGTTCTTTTAATTTTTCTATGATATTTTTAGCTCACCTGTCACAAGGTGACAAGCTGAGCTTTTGTAACACCATGTTGTCAGTCGTTCGTATGTCAGTGCATTAACTTTTCCTTCAAATTACTTCTCCTCCAATACCACTTGGCCAAATTTTATGAAACTTGGCAGGCATGGTCCTTGCATAAAGCACTACCAAATTTGTTAAAACAATTAAATTCCTTAAAGAATTCTGGTTGCCATGGCCTTTAAATTCCTCTTGTCAAAAACCAGGTGTAGAGCCTCGATATTTGGTATGTAGCATGATCTAGTAGTCCCCTACATAGACTTTTCAAATTATGACCCTTGGGTCAAAACTTCAAAAGGGGCCCAACCAGGGGGGCTCATAATTTTAATATAAAGTTATATAGGGAAATCTTAAAAAATCAGCTTGTCAAAATGTACAAGGCCTTCAGCTTTGATATTTGGTATGTTACATATTAATCTAGTGATCCTCTACAAAGATTGTTCAAATAATGACACTAGGGTCAAAAACGGGCCCTACCAGGGGGCTCCTCAGTTTTATATAAAGTTATATAGGAAAATCTAAAAAAAATCTCCTTGTCTTATACCACACGACCTGGAGCTTTGATATTTGGTATGTACCATCATCTTGTGGTCTTTTACAAAGATTGTTCAAATTATGCCATAAGGACTAAATACAGGCATACACCCATGCATCAGGTAAGCGACCAAGGTCCCAAGGGTCCTCTTGTTTATATTTCCTTTATATCATGAAAAATAGTTTTACAGACAGTGCCATATGATATACTCATGAGTCATGCTAATTGTGATAACAGTGATATATAAACTGTTACAATGACACATTTTAAGACTATAAATCATATTATTATTCATTTTGTTGTGTAGGATTTTAGGACCCACAACTTCATGGCAGATATTTTATAGACAACAGGAAGCCTTCCAGTACACAAAAAGTACAGCTAAGGTATGATCAATGCATTAAAATGGTAAGACAGTGATACATGACAAATATGATCAGGAATTTATGATAAATTTTGTTATTGGTATTTTTATGAAGTCAGAATTTATTTTTTTAATTTACGTTTTAATAATTTGTTTCACTGTTTCTGAAACCCTGCTGAATTTATGTAAAGGAATGGCTCTGTTTAGATTTGGAACAATCCATTTAAAGAGTATCAAAATACAAGAATAGAGTCACTAACAGTGTAAGGCCTGATCATACTGCACAAATGTTCAGGCTGGCCTGGCTGTATACTGGTGGCATAGGCTAATTGTCCCCGCCTTTTCAATAGGCTCCGTCCGTCTGTCCATACAAACCCAGAGGTACTTGTGTGACTTGGAGAACAATGGGTTATGGTACAAATTTGATCCTATTCATTCCGTTTTTACTTGTGTGTCTTTTTTTAAGCCCTTGTGTGACTAAAAATGGCTGAAAAGTCACATAAGAACCATTTTGTAAGTACGTCCATCGGTCTGTCCATCTGCACTACCAAATAGGGATAGGGGGCCATCTCACTGTAAATAGAACAAAAGAGAACAATAGAATTTATTCCGTAACAATAGAATAAGGGGCCATGGCCCTCTATTAAACAAAAGAAAATAACAATAGAAATGGCCCTTTATCCCTATGCGGTTGGACGTCCGTCTGTCCGTCACACTTTCGTGTCTAGTCCATAACTTTGTCATTTATCAAAGGAATTTGAAATAACTTGGCACAAATATTTGTTATAATAAGACGATGTGTCTTGCGCAATAACCAGACTCCTACCTACAGGGCCAAGGTCCACTTGCTCATTCAAGGTCAACATTTCCTATTTGAGGGTATATGTCGTATCCGGTCCATAACTTTCTTATCTTTGAAGGGATTTTGTAAATACTTGCCACAATTGTTAACAATAATGAGACGATGTGTCATGCGCAACAACCGGTCACCTACCTCCAAGGTCAAAGTCATACTTGGAGGTCAAAGATTAACATAGTCTGTTACAGGGTATATTTTGTATCTGGTCAAAAACTTTTTCAAAGATCAAAGGATTTTGAAAATACTTGGCACAAAAAGTCACTATTATAAGACAATGTGTCATGTGCAACACCTGCATCCCTACCTCCAAGGTCAAGGTCACACTTGGAGGTAAAAAATTAACATAGTCTATTATAGGATATATTTTGTGTCCGATCTAGAACTTCTAAATAGTTCAAGGGATTTTGAAATAACTTGGCACAAATATTCACAATAATAAGATGATATGTCAAGTACAACACTTGCAGCCCTACCTCCAAGGTCAAGGTCACACTTAGAGATAAAAAATTAACATAGTCTGTTATAGGGTATATTTTGTGTCCAGTCCATAACTTTTTCATAGATCAAAGGATTTTAAAAATACTTTGCACAAATAATCACAATAATAAGGCGTTATGTCAGGCCCAAACATGGGTACCTACCTTCAAGGTCACACTTAGAGGTCAAAAATTAACATAGTCTGTTATAGGGTATATTTTGTGTCCGATCTATAACTTCTTCATAGTTCAAGGGATTTTGAAAATACTTGGCACAAATAGTTACAATAATAAGACGCTATGTAATGCACAACACCTGCACCCTTACCTCCAAGGTCAAGGTCACACTTAGAGGTCAAAGCTTAGCATGATAGAGTTTTAAATTCTGTGTTTCATTTTATTTCTTTAAAAAATTTATTGTTGCATTTGCAAATCTAGTATTGATCATAATTTTGGACTGAAAGTCTTGAGATCTATACCTCAATCTTTTGAAATAGCACAATTTTATGCTTCATATAAAACTTCCAGAGGCGGGGGACGTTGGTAACTCTGTTACAAATTCTTGTTACTTTTGGTTCTAGCAGGTAAAATATTTACAAAATAATTATACTATATAATTACACAGGACTTGCATGTATTTGCGTTTGAGAGTGAGAGTTTTGAGGGAAACACAGGACAGAGGTTATACTTGTCAACTAGCTATCCTGTTTTCTGGCATTACTATAGGTAGGGTCTTAGTAACTTTTCTAATAAGCATTTTGAGTGTTAGACTTGTAGTTTGCTGTACATGTATTATCAGCCTCTATTGTTTAACAAGTTGCTCAAGGTTACTGGTTTGAAAACATAAGTTTACATTTACATAGTTTATTCATTTTTTTTTTTTTTTCGTTTACAAATGTTACAAATTCTTAGGTCAATAACTATGTGATTTATTTTTTAATGAAATCTTTCTTTTTCTTAACTTCTTCATTATCCAGGCATTTGTTTTACTAAAAGTAGAGTAGAAAATGAAATCTTAAAATAGCATGACCCTCTTCTGTACTTTGGTAATATTTTGTTTTAGTCAACTGGATGAAGATAAAAGATTACACTATGAAGTAATACCTGAAGGTAATTTATCTAGAAAATATACTAATATGTGTTTTAAAGTTCTAGCTGATGGTATGTACTGTGTTAAAGTGATACTTTAAGATGTCACGGTGAGAAAAATATGCAGCCTGACTGGGACCCTCGGAACACCGTTCCGCTGCTCGACTGAGCTATCCAGCCACTTACACATCTTATCCCTTATATTATATAGTGAACCGTTCTGAACTGTTGCATACTCTGCTGATATATCGAAATTTGTCTCTGAATTTCTCAGGGTGACAGAGCAATGTGAAATTACACTCTGAGCTATATGCAGTAACGGCCCCATGTCTGGTGCCAAATGTCACAGGATGATAAAAATGTGCAGCCTAACCAGGACTTGAACCTGGGACCCTTCGAACCCCCATTCACTGCTTTATCGACTAAGCTAAGATATGGCCCCTTACAACATCTGCCTTATACAGTGGACTGTTTTGAACTGTGATGATATATCAACTGTGTTGAATCAGCTGAACCCATCATTTACATTATTGTAATAATTGGGTCCATGAAATACCAAATTTATATAAATATAAATCTGCTAATTCTTCAGTATTTATTGTATTATATTAATGAATATGCCTTTACTTCATATCATTGAAAATTATAATAATGTAAGTTATGTTAAATACAGAAAAATGTTTACCCAAGTGCAAAGAAATCATTATTGTTGAAGTCCCAGACACATCAATTTTCGAAATTATCAACACCATAAAAACACATTATTGTTGATTAAAGAATGTATAGGTTAATGAAAATTGTATATAACATACCTATCTTACTATCTAATATACTAAATATTTAATATAGGTGCAGTATGTAAGTTGTATTTTGATCTGGAGTATGATAAAACTGTTAACCAAGACTGTGATGGTGACCACATGGTGGCTATATTTATACAGGTAACACTCTATTTTATGTGTTTCAACAAAATTGTTATTGCATTTGTTTATATAAAAAGTTATTCATTTTGCTTTTCAATAAGTAAGTAGATTGAGGTTTTTGATTTGTGGAGTGCTTTACGAAGATGGTGTTACATGTATTTACAGATACAGGGTAACCTTGGTAACCACAATCCATCATGTTGAAAGCTTTTGTCCTTTAGACAGCTTTTGTCCATTAGACAGCTCTTGTCCTGTAGACAGCTTTTGTCCTACAGACAGCTTTTGTCCTGTAAACAGTTTTTGTCCTACAGACAGTTTTTGTCCTACAAGCAGCTTTTGTCCTGTAAACAGCTTTTGTCCTTTAGACAGCTTTTGTCCTGTAGACAGCTTTGGTCCTGTACAGATTTTGTCCTACAGAAAGCTTTTTCCTGTAGACAGCTTTTGTCCTGTTGAAAGTTTTTTTTCCTGTAGACAGCTTTTATCCTGTAGACAGCTTTTGTCCTGAAGACAGCTTTTGTCCTGTAGACAGCTTTTGTCCTGATGAAAGATTTTGTCCAGCAGACAGCTTTTGTCCTGAAGACAGCTTTTGTCCTACAGACAGCTTTTGTCCTGTACACAGCTTTTGTCCTGTAGATAGTTTTTTTCCTACAGAGAGCTTTTGTCCTGTAAACAGCTTTTGTCCTGTAGACATCCTTTGTCCTGTTGAAAGCTTTTGTCCTGTAGACAGCTTTTGTCCTGTAGACAGCTTTTGTCCTGAAGACAGCTTTCGTCCTGTTGAAAGCTTTTGTCCTGTAGACAGCTTTTGTCCTGTTGAAAGCTTTTTTCCTGTAGACAGCTTTTGTCCTGAAGACAGATTTTGTCCTACAGACAGCTGTTGTCCAGCAGACAGCTTTTGTCCTGTTGAAAGCTTTTGTCCTGTAGACAGCTTTTGTCCAGCAGACAGCTTTTGTCCTGTAGACAGCTTTTGTCCAGCAGACAGCTTTTGTCTGGTACACAGCTTTGTCCAAAAGACAGCTTCAACCAATCATCTCTGGTACTTAAGATGATTTGACTGTGACTTGCTGTGTGCCTTTTGGCAATGTGCTTGAGGTGGGAGGGACTTAAAGAAGTGATAGACAGCATTTGTTTTATAATCTTCAAGCTGATATATTACATTTTATGTTATAAAATCACTGTACATGTTCTTACTAAATTGTCTACTTTATAAGAATCTCATTTCTGGATGACTGAGCAATTTACATTATATAATATACATGTATTTTTTAGTTTGTATGCAAGGCATTGATGGCTATATTTAATGTATCTTGTACAAGAAAAGATGTTCTTGATCTACAAGCAAGGTAACTATGTTTTATGTATGAAGATTCCTTTTAATAAACTAACTTTCTCTGGCAGAAATTATGTTTTTAATTAGTTTTGTGAATGTTAAAAATTCTAGTGTGTCCTGTCTCAATTTAGTGTGTCTTTTGAGATAGGTCATTGTGATTGTGTTGTGTACCAGTATGTACTTGTATTTCCTTGTCTACTCTTTCTGTATGTATTGTACACCAGACATACAACAATAGTCTTGCATTAAAAAAACACCGCTTAATATGATTTATTTTATGCTTTCCAGTGTTTTATTGTAATATATCAGATGATTATATTCCGATAAACCACTAGTGAAATTTATAAAATATAATTTTCACTGTAGCCGGACTATATCTGAATGCGGATGAAAAGAAAATCATAACTAAATGGAATAACAGGCAGAAATAAATGCCGTCATACGTAAATTTTGTTTCTTTAGGAAAAGAAAGTCGATGTCATCATACATCATGTTAAAAAATGTAACAAAATTAGAGAAATTTAACAGAACTATATTTCAAAATTGATGACGTGACGTCATGATGTGATGACGTCACAAAGGAGAATGCGCGATGTTACGCGGCGAAATCAGTAAATCATTTAAAAAGCATGAAATAAAAAGAAAATTTATTTGTTTTACATATAAGATTGAAATATATTTCATTCGTGAACACCAGCTATTATATTTTCACTCGTGGCTACGCCACTCGTGAAAATATTGCATCTGGTGTTCACTCAGTGAAATTATATTTTAATCTTACATGCAAAACAAACAAATATCCTCTATATACATGTATCAGTTTTTCAATAAATCAAATTTAAGTTAAAGCTATCTAAAAAAAACTCAAAACAATTGCAACACTACTGGTTTAATGTATAATATGGTTCAAATTATTATCTTCATCTATTACTGATAGAGCAAGGGCTGTTTTTTTTTATATTTTTTCTTTATTTTCATTTTTGTTTTTGGTAAGTTATATTGATTTTAATTGCAATAGGCACTTTACGTGTTACTTTATTTGTAACATAACATTTTTTTTGTGTTTATATCTTTCCTAAATTGTCAAAAAATGCATGAATGTGGAGGTATTTTGTTATGGTCTTCACTATATATTTACATAGAAAATAAGCTTTGTCCTGTGATCTGATATACCTGGCAAATAAAACATCAAACAGTCTTTGTCTCAACATAAAGTGGACTGACTTCATTAACATTTTTATGTCAAATAATTGTAAAAAAAAATAAAAAAAATTGTTCAACATAAAGTTTTAAGAAATTGTGGATATTATGATATGATTATTTATTATCTTTGTTTTTCAGTACAGAGAGAAAGTTTAGTCGACATTTGATATTTCAGATGAAGAATGCAGCATTTAAAGATAATATACATGCTGGTAGGTAATCACTTTAGTCACTGTAGTACAATGACTGTAATAAAGAATGTATCATTGTCCGCTGCCAATTAATCACCCTGGCTTGAGTCATAACTGAGACACTAGATGGTGTGATAATAAATAAATTCATGGTCTCACCGCTGAATATGGGTGTCATGTTTAAACGGGTACAGTCGGTTTTTTAGCTAAAAAAACGGTTAGAAAATTCAATAACCGGTAACCGAGTTTATTATTTGAAATAAGGGGCAGAAAAACTTTAAATCGATTCTAAATATTACCTGAGTTTTTTTTACGACAAGATATGACAATTGTTTGAATTTTAGTTGTACTCAACAACCCTAGCGGAAAATAGTCACTCCATATTTTGATATGTATTGTAATCATTTTGAGTACAGCAGATTATGAACAAAATGGCATATCTTGTCAAAGGGAAGTTAAAAGTTAATGTTGAAAATCTAAGGACTTTTATAGTAAGATCGGTTAAACGGTTATTATGCTGCCGTTTAAACGGGAGCACTTTTTCTAACCGTGACACCCCTACCGCTGATGGTGCATGGGTGAAAGCGTTGTCGGATTCTACTTGTGAGAAAGCTTTCCAGCTAGCTGGCTGAACATCAATGGTTTTACTCAAGTGCCCGTTTTTGTCTGTAATAATATACAGAGGGACACCTAAGGTCTTCCCCACCAGAAAAAGCTGGAAAGCTGTTAAATGACCTAGTGTTACATAAAAAGTGTTACAAAAAAAAAAACAAAAAAAAACAACATTTGTGAAGATCAATAGAATATGTTTTTTGTATAATGTTTTTTATTTGGAGAAGCAGTATTAATAAATACAGGTTTTTCCAAATTTTACAAAATTTGTTTTTTAATTTTGTAAAAATGTAGTTCAAAAATAAATGACATAAAGAGAGAAATGCCAGACCAGGTTTCTACACCAGACACACCGAATATCTCCACAAATCAAGGCTGTGTAAAAACAGAATTACCTACTGAAATTAAAGTTGAAACAGACCCAGTAAATGAGTCGGTGAGTGAAGAGAAACACAGAGTAAACACTGGTCATTTAGATGTAAATGAGTCGGTCAGTGAAGAAAAACACAGAGTAAACACTGGTCATATAGATGTAAATGAGTCGGTCAGTGAAGAGAAAAACAGAGTACACACTAGTCATATAGATGAAATTTTGGACTCATTCTCTATAGAGGACTTGAAGAAACTGATGGTTAATAGCAAGAATGGAGATGTGTTATTTTGTGATACAGGTATTTCTATTATCATATATATTGTGTCAATGTTTCAAACTGTAAAATTTTCATGTTATAGTTCATGTATATGAATTTATTTATATCATAATATGATAATTCTTACTAATTTTCATTAAATTTTGGGGTGAATTTTCAAAGTAAAATAGTATTGTTGTTTATTTAGTTAGTTATGGTATATTTAATACAAACATATAAGACTCATTATGCCACAGAAATGCTTTTATTTCTCAAAAGCTTTTTAATTTTGGTGTGCTTTTATAGTATCCAAAAACTCATTATTCATTGTAATTGGCCAATTATTGGAACCATCTTTTTAATCTATTGCTTTTTGGCAATAAGTACATATTAGTGAATAAGTATTTTGTATAGAAGTCAAAATACTACCGGTACTTTGTTTACATTTTATGAGTACATATTTTGTGTGCAGGTGTTTATACAAAGAATAGAAACTTCAGATTGTTCCTGTCATCTAAACTTGGGAAGAAGAATACCCTGGTTGTAGCATCTGAGAATGAATATTGCAGGAAAGTAGATTCACAGCGATCAGAACTTGAGAATATATTCTACGATTCCCTTGTTTCAAATATAGAGTAGGTCATTATTATACATGTTTGTCTTTGTTTTCTTTTAAAAAGTGTCCATATGTGAATTTTGTTTTATTTTTCCACCATTTCTTGAAACATGTTGACTATCTATTTTTCATCAGTTAAAAGGTGTCAGCTCAGAACTCCTGGTGGTTCAGAAGACCACATAGGTGTATATATGCTACAAGAAATTTTTGTTTGATATGATCAAGTGCTTTTGTTAACTGTAAAAGATGTATGTTTCCTAACATCTCAGTGAAAAAGAAATCTGGTTTTATGTTTATTTTATGTTTATTTGCTTTTTATAAAATTGAATGGTGTGTAAATATGTAGCAAATGTTTTATATATTTGTTTAGGGAGATCATTTTACAGAGTTGATTCATGTTTAAAATTCATCTTTTGTCTTCTTTCATAGGACATTCTTCAGTTTTGATAAATATTTGATTTTATTTTTAATGTACAATTCAAAAGTCATTTCTATAGTTTCTTTTTTTGTTTGACAGGTACTCCAGTAGAATGAAGATTCTCACATATGACGACAATATATCACACCATGTTAATGGTTTACCTCGGAGAAAACAAGACAAAAGTTCAAAAGGTTTTACTGATTATTTTGCACTTAAACTTCTTTGGATATCAAATGTAACTTTAGGTCCACCTGCTTAGCTTAATAGGGTCAAATTCAGTTTGTAATCTAGTGAGTGGTCCTTTGTTATATTGTCGGTAGAAGCAAATTTTTTCCATCACAATTGATCCCAGACATTGTTTCTAATGGTCATTTGTCTCTCACTACTGCAGAAATTACATGGCATTAATAGTGGGTCACATGCAGAGAAATTGATAATCACTGGTGAGTTATCCAGGATTAACTGGACTTATTATTGAGGTGTGATAAAAAAATGTGATTGGATATTAACCAAAGAAACAAAAAAAAATTACTTATTTTGTACCTCAGTGGTATCATTACCTCCTAGCTATAAAGCTGCAGTTACAGTTCAGGAATCTCGTTTACCACTGTTTCTAGGTGAAGTACATGACTGAAGATCAAAAACAATTTTGAGTACTTTAAGATTTACGTCAGAGAATTTGTTGTAAGGCTAAGATTATCTGTTTGTATACTTAAAAGTCTTTTAATGCACTCCAGAGTGAAAAAATCTAATTACATTGTATTTGATAATAAATGTACCATTTGTTCTTTTTGTATAGAAGCTGAATGTATTGATGGTTACAGCAAATCCCCATATCCTGAAGTTGATGAATTCATTCAGAACATTATAACACAGGATTCTGGGAAAGGTGTGATCAGGCATTGGACCTATTTTCATCAGGGAGAACTACTTGTTTATGAGATAGCTAAATACAGATATTGTCATAACATAGGAAGACACCACCGCAGTAATAATATAATGTAAGTAACAGGAAGAGCATCGAAACATTAGGCTATCTGATTTGTATGAAGGGGCTTAATCAGATTGCCAAGTCAGTTTAGATATTCTTTCTTTTTTTTGTATCATAGGCAAAAATATTCACATGTTCCCTGTCATCACAACATGAAACCCCAGAAAAAACAGGAACCAGTGTATGAGCATCTGAATTTTACTTTTCTGTCAATATCCCTTTCCCTGACATTATAATTAGAAAATCCCAGAAAAAATGATCAAATCAGCGAGCATGCTCCGACAGACAGCACTAATTAAGGTAACTAATACCTGCACTCCAGTGAGCACACTGTTCATGTATGGGTATACGGTTTAACTCTGACTTATTTACTATAGAAAGATCTCCAAAATAAGATACAAGTTAATGTTATAATGCAATTTATGTTTTGTATGCTGTTAATGTTTTCTGATTTGTTTATAGTTACACAAATTTGAAGTATAGAATTAAATATTGCTTCTTGATATTATGTATATCAAGCAAGCAGCTTAAATTTAATAAAGTGATGTAAGAATATAATTAGATATATTTTTAGCTTGACTATGCATATAATCGGTGGGGGGGGGGGGGGGGCTATTAAATACACCTGGCATCGTTGGTGGCAACATTACACTTTGGTTAAGCTTTTGTGTGCAAGTTAGTATCTCCAAAACTATGGAAGGGAATGGCAATTAAATGGTTGTAAACTTAACACACTTGTTTTCTTTGACTATCTTACATGATGAAGACATGTCTCAACTATTTTACTTTACTTAGTATCCTGAGACCAATTTTTAAGTACTTGGTTGTTTTCCAAAAAATTTACTTAAAATAGAGCAAATTGGGGCCAAACAAATGTAAAAAAAATATCTCAGGATCAAAGGTGTCATTGGTTTTGACTTATTTATACTCAAATAATTCTGTATTCAAACTTCATAATTTCAAAAAATTTGAATTAAATATATATATTGGGGGATAAATGAAGACTTTCTTTTAACTTAGACACTAGAGAAAATTGTCTATTTGAAGTCCAACACACAGAAATTTTACTGGTTTCAGGTTGATTGTAGATTTACATGCAGGTGTTTGGTACCAGAAATGTCATGATCCTGATTGTCATACCCAAAATTACAAATCTCCAGGTAAGAACATTTTACAAATTACAAAACTCCAGGTAAATTATAAAATTACAAATCTCCAGTAAATCATAAAAGTACAAATGAACTTTGCCTATTTTAATCTTTCAAAATATAAACACACATTCTAACACAACGCATTTTTCCCTATTGAACATAGGAGAATCGAAAGTGTTTGTTATCATGCAATAAAATCATTGTTGATGTTCTATATTTAGACATGTGACATAATAGTCACTAAAAACGTGATGCGCTGAAATAAGTACGAAAACAAATCAGGCGCAATTAAGCTTATTATCATGTGTGGCAGCATTTATTTGTTGATGTTGTGTTAGAATTGAAATAATATATCCAAATCAGTGATTTTATTTCTTTATAATCACTGTTTGTCATTCGGATGCACATCATTTTATCACTTGGGATACAACCTTGTGATATAATTCTTCGCATCCAAACTACAAAGAGTGATTTTTTTGAGAGATAAAATTACTGTTTGTGATTTTTTCTTAAATAAAATAGAGGTTTACACTTCATAAATCTTAGTTTTGCTTGCGTAGCAGAAAACAATGATTATACTAAAGTCTAATATTTTAAAGTTTCATTGTTTAGAATGGCCATTACCAAAGAATGTGTTACCTGCCAGTTATTTTGATGATGACCTTGACCTTGAGATGGAGGATGATGAACTATTGAATACTACAGCCGAGTTAGAGAAACAATACATGGAGAAACAAGCCAACATTTCAGGTTTTATTATGTTACGATTATTCTGTGTTCATGGTTGAAAGTTTAGAGGATTATTTCTTATTCCAGAATTTTTTAAATCCTAAAAATCCACCTTTTTGAAAATGGTATCAGATTTATGAATATAAAAGAAAAATTGTGATACGGTTACAATGTTATGATATAAAAAGAGGATATTAAATGAGTGTAGGTTCAATACTGAAAAAGTTAAATAAAATTATATCAAGCGAGTTTCTGGTGAATACAGCATTTTAGTTTTTACATAAAAAGTAAAATTTAATGCAACGTTAGTACACTTTTATGCTATGCTTGTATAATAAAATGATGTCTTGTTGTAAAGTTATAACACTAGTGTATTATCATTTTAAATGGATTTATTACACTCTTGTGCTATGGGTTATGTGAGAAGGTTAATTTTTCTTTGCTTCATGGTAAATTTATCTGAAAATTTACCGAAATATCAGACTTTAATAATTGGTGTCCAGGCTGAAAAATTGACGCCCAGACTGAACAAGTTTAGTAAAACATGTACTACACTTTCGTAAAGTAGAATATTATTGGGCAATGAAAGTTTTTATTTTGTATATATACATGGCTTCTGCTAATTTTTGAATCAATATTTATTATAATCAAAGGAAGGAATTGTGCAGTACATGTATTATTATAATGTCAATAATTAAGTGTTTTCATAATGGCCATGTTATTGGGCTGAAGACTGTCATATTAGCCTGAGGCTGAAAGCCAAAGGCTAATATGACAGTCTAAAGCCCAATAACAAGATCATTATGAAAACACTTAATTATTGACAATTTTAATAATTAACTACTGTCTTACGTATCTAAAAAAGGTAAATAATTTGTGAGAGAAAAAAAACTAACATTGCGAGGTATTGCAAATGAGATTCTTGTTTTAAAAATGTCTAGGAGCAATTCAAAATGGCGACTATTTTTAAATGAAAGAAAAAAAAGCAGATTCATAATAGCCGAGCTGGAGAGCCAATCAAAATTCTCCAATCTCATAATAGCCGAGTTTTCTCATAAGGCCATACTTTTTGCATAATGGCCTTGTTTTAGGTTCATAATGTCGTAGTGAACTTCATAACAGCCTTACATTTGAAGTGAAAACTTGCCCAATATTGAAAAGTAATTAATAAAAATTAATTAAAGTGACAGACAGGTTATTAAGCCACATATAATGGTTGTTGTGTGAAAAAATACATGGAGGTACATCTGTAACGCAGCTTACCTAGAAACCTAACAAAATACACATGATATGCTAGTTGATGATATTTGATAGATTTTCTATTATTACAGGTGTATCAGAACTTGATGATGATGGTGATGATGATGATCTTGTTGCTGCTGTAACACTTCTAGATAATAGTATACAGAATGGTTGACATTAAACTAACCTTCCAACAAATATGCTGTATATGATAATCAATATATCTAGCGGTAATAACCTCCGAAGTTCTGAAGATTTTTGTAGATATTAAGTTTGAAACCTCTTCTGAGATATTGAGAGATAAGTGCAAGATTAAATATAGAGTAATGAAGAGAAGACAGGCTAGCAACCAGAAATTGATGAACAAATGGAGTTATTGTAAATGTTAGCTATCAAACAGCATTGAAAAGAAATTGCTATTTAATGTATTAACAGGAGAGTTGCTGAAATGTTTACTGTCATTATTTGTGAGGAAACTGAGAACATGAACAAGGTTCTAGATCTAGATGGTCATGTGTTAGTAGAACACTGGTGAACTTGTGATATATCTTCTACACAAATAATTAAGTCATCTACAAGGAATCCTGTATATTATTTATAAGCAAATTATAATCCATGTACAAGAATAATATCATCTGACTTACTTATATGTCAGCAGACACTAGAAAACTATAGACCAATAAATTGACATAATGAAATAATGTTTATAAATCCAAACTGCGATCATGAAAAGCAGCTGTATTTTAATTAATTTGTATTTACAAAATACATAAATTGTTTACATGTATGATATTGGCTTGAAGTTAAAATTTTGTTTTTCTAAGATATCTACAAGGTTTTACACTGAAATTTTAAGATTATTTGAGAAGGAAAGACATATAGATGTTCAAGTAGATAATGTTGTAGTAAAATTTAATGATTATTGTGTGAAGGATTTTTAACATTAATGATGAAGTATAATTATATGACTGTTAACATTTGCAAGTTATGTGTATTATCATTCTGTAAGTGATTTTTATTTGTTAATACTTAATGAAATCATATTTTTAATAAATTTTAAACAAAATCAAGTTTACTAGTTGCTATACATCAAATATCTAAGATCTAGGTCTTCTGCTTTCAGTGAGTATTACACTTTTTGTGTCGCTTGCCTATCATCAGGTGACATGGTCACTGAATTGTCTTGTTGAATTTTGATTATAGTTCATGTGACCGAGACATGCAATAGACCAGAACCATTTGAGTAACCTTACTGCTCCATGCTTATAATATACCTGAAAAGTTTGATTCAATTTGACTACAGTGGATATATTAACAGATATGACAAAACACATGTAATTCCAAGTCAAACTGATAAATTTGGTAAAAGTTATTTTACAAAAAAATAACTACTCTTTATACAAGTTGTTTCATTAATGTTGCTGTATTTCAATCAGGACAAAACCATTCATCATTTTTAGGGAAAATTTTAAAATAAGTGTTGACATAACAATGTAGACTATGATAAAACTACACAAATAATCTTGGTCTGAACTGTTTACATGGTTAGATTCATATTTCACTACCTGGATCCTTCATATTTACCAAACAATCAATTTACTGGACAAAATCTTTACCTGTCAATAATGTTTTATTTTTGTTTCAATTAAAAAATCATCTGATCTTAATCGCTAACACACTACATTTTGAAGTAAAAAACAACAAAACCTTTCTCTGGAGTAAATATTGTTCATTCAGTTCTTTATTTACTTACATGCCCATTTGTTTACTATGTTGTTTCATGACCTGGTCATAATCTGTTCCGAGCATGCCAGAATATTGAGGCTCTTAATGGTTTTTTTAAGACATATTTTACTTTTACATCTTATGTGCATTATCTCAGCAGACTATCAATGATAAAAAGTAAATTTAAATTTAGTCCAAACATTACTTTGTTGTTGTCTTTTACAAAGAAATGCTTCAAATTAAAAACCATATAAGAAAATGGGTAAACCTTACCATTCAACAGTTTTAGTTCCCTCGCTGATTATTTAGAGTAATTTCAATTCACAACTTCAAAATATTTTGAAACACAATGTCCGGTAAATTGAGTTGTCAACATGATTTTTGAAAAAGTCGACATATAGTGGTTACTTTTGTTGTCGTGTTGTCCCCTTAGGCTTGTCCAGAGCATAATTAGGTCACTATTGGTTGGATCGACTCTAAACTTGTAATGCATGCTTCTTTCAATGACTGGAAGTGCAGTGCACAAGAATCCTAACTCTGCACTTCATTGGTTTTCATGGAAAAAACATCATATTTTGTCCAGTAACATGAAGGATATCCCAGTACACTATATTGCAGGTTAAGGCTTAAAATCAATAGAACTTTGGCTCAAAGTAACAAACAAGAAAGAAGATTTCATCATTTTATTTTCATGAATTTTCTCAATATATATAATATATGCCCTGTCATGAACAAGACCATTTGTATATACAATTAACCATCTGATAGCAAAATAAATACAACTTATATAACATTCATATACACACAAAATGAAGGGTAGAAAAATAAAACATGTTTTTCTAAAGCCATTGAATTTAAATAAAAGGAATTACAATTCAGAACATGAAATAAAATCATAATTTCATCAGCCTTTTAAACATTGTCATTATACAATGTGTTTCACAATGTGATCTTCATTACAACTGCTACCTTATAATTCACCTCAAGCAATGTTACTATAAAAGCATGAATACATAAATATGCAGCACTTGTTTTATTATATTAAAGGCCCATTAAATCTCAAAAATGCTATCATTTTAATTTTTCAAAAGCTTTTCATTTTTTTGGTATTCTGTTACAGTTTCCAAAATGTTACTCATTGGCCATGAAGCTGAGCTATATACTGCCTCTTTAGTGTTTGTCAAAAAGTCAAGCAAAAGTAGCGTTGGTATTTTGTATGGAAGTCAAAATACTACTTTGTTAACATTTTGCAACACAAATTATTTTACATTTAATGCTATTTTCAGGGTGATAATGACAAGCATCTAGCATGTTCTAAATCCATTATTGCAACAGTATAAAACACATGTTTGCCCATTCTACAGAAGAAAAAAAAGTCTGAGGCATAATGTGCCTTTAAAAGAATATTTTTTTGGGGAAAAATGAACAAATAATTTTTATACAACAACAATGCAAACGATCATGATAAAAACTTAACCAAAATCTCAAGAGAAGCACTTTCAAAATTGTATAGTTTATAATTTTTTATTTTCATTTATTCTCTGAATCGACTGTACAAATGATTGTAGCAATAATGTTAATGAATTTGAACAAATGCACAATGACATAACAAAGATGACTAGTTAGTTATACAAATATTTCATACAGAAGTTGACACTTTGTTGTATTTAATACAGCTACTGCCCCACACAAAGTAGTGTCACAAAAAGATAAATTTTCATCAAAGGTTTACATATTTACATGAATCTAGATGATTAATATGCAGCTCGCCCCTAGAAATATATGTATTAAAGGTGATTTTTTTTAAGGTGAAGTTTTTTTGTTGTCGTTTTTTTAATTGACAACAGCCTTGTATGGGTCAGTAGATGGTATAAAACTGGTGTTATGAAGAAATAGACAAAAACAACAAGAATTTTGAAGAAATGTTTGATTGGTACATATAACATGAACATTTCCACATGGCACCTTTTAAATTGTTCTCATCAAGATTCTAAGATCTTCTATTTATTCAAATCTTCCACATGATTATTTCATAAACAAAACATTCCAAGTCTTTCCTATGATTATTTCATGAACATCAGTACTTAATATATACAATCTGTGCAAATGTCTTGACTTACTGAATCAAGGTCACTCAATAACATTTCATTTCCAAAAAAGCAACCAAATATTCAATGCCTTATTCCATAGAATTTCTAAGTAAAGATTAATGAAAATGAATGGCAAATTTATTCTGAATATTACCGACATGGGCAATAAACTTGGAACATAACATTCAAAGTTAATCGTTCATCACATTATCTATGGCACACTTGATTTAATAATCTTCAAAAATTTGTGCTCTGTTTGTGAATGGTCTTATTTAGATGAATAGAACAGTTTTAATGTTTTATTTGTATCAGAGGTTTACATTAATTATCAAGAGATTGTAAACCAGTTTTGAACACAGCAACTTTCTGTAAGAGAACAATATTGCATTGATTTACTCCCATTAAGAGTTTACATAAATCATTAAAAACTTGTAGGCAAAAAAATGCTTTGAAAACAGTCATGACAAAGTTGGTTGAAACAATATCCAGTTATCCTATACAGAATAGCAATAATTTGTTTGTAGACTAAGATACATTAAGATATCTATATGTTGTGTTTATTAAAAGCTGCCAATCACTTACAAATACTGTACATGGGTTAACAATACTAGGACAACTTGGTTTAACAAAATTATGGTTCAATTGTGTGGTTATCTAATGTTATTGCATTTGAAAACCTGTAATTTTGGTGTACAATAATAAAACTTTGATTCTTTCACCCAGCAATCAATTCATTAGATTAATGGTTGATTACAAGCTGATGTAAAATTTCGCTTCAGCAACGCAGATAAATTTCTACTTTCTTCTGTTTTATTCCTGTGTGTTCAATTGATATATATCATTAAATCAAAACTGACCCAAGTCCAATAAATAAGCTCAACCTTCTGACTTTTTACCATGACCTCTCCCATTCTTTATTTAATTAAAAAAATCAGAGTCTTAAAGCAGGTATCCCAATATGGAATATATCTCCATAGCAACTGTATTATTTTCTCAGCTTTCATCATCATCATCTTCAACATCAAAGTCATCATCATCATCATCGTCCTCAACCTGAAATCATAGACAGTGAATTACATTGACAACAAATAAAAGACTTTATAAGAAGATGGCAGTAATCAATAAATATAATGTAAAAATTCTACACATGTTAAGTCAAACATTACACAATAATATATCAGTTATAGGAAATAGATAATAATAATTATTATGTTTTAGATGTCAAAGTTGCCAATTGTTTGCTTCTATATAGGTATCCATTTTAATGCATGTGTCTTAACTATGTATCAAGTCAACGGGGACAATCAAATTGTCATAAAAATTATACATGCATGTAACACATCTTTTATACAAGACTTAGAGCTGTTGGTGGGACAGCATGCTCAACTATTTTCAGTGCTTGATAGTAAAACAAGAGCCTGGATAAAGTAAAAAATTTTAAGTTCAAAGAGGGCCATAATTCTGACAAAGTCCATGTAATTGTTAGAGTAATGGGCCTTAGATAATGACCTACTATTATGCTCTTAATTGAGTGTGTGAAGTTTCAACGTGTTCCCTTCAACAGTTTTGGAGATTAGATAACAACTTACACACAAAAACTTAAACAAAGTGTGGGTGAGTACAATTTTGAATAGTTGAGCTAAAAATGTACAACATTTTTTTTTTAAAAACCATGTTGAGTTTTTCTCATGACTTGTTATTAACTGAATTAATTACCAAGGACCTAATATATTATCTAGTAACCAAATGAAAGTAAATAAGCAATAAAAACAAGGACAGAGAGGGAGAAGCACAATGGGAGAGAAAAAAATGAGTAATAAAATATCTTTTTTAGTTATATTACCTTATCAATTTCAGGTTTTAACCTTTTAAATTTGAATATGAACTGGTTTAGTTATTTTAAGACAAACATGTAGAAGAAAACTCTGTTCAAGCATACAAGGCAATCTTAATCACTTATCTACTTAACTTACCAAAAGCTTAAATAAGATTTTTCATATAATATTCAGATAAAGCATGCATGATATACAATGCCTCTCCAACTTAGTAACCACATAAAATAAACTATTCTCAAAAGAACAAAAATATGAAAGGTATAACAAGGACAAAATCTGCACAATTAAACATAAGCAGTATGCTGGGGAATAATAGGAAACAAAGTGGAAAATTAAAAATATTATCTTTTACCTCTTCGACCTATTGATGAACAAAAATAATAGAAGTTAATGTTATATCTAAAATAACATGATAGCTGTGTAACAAGGGATATACATAAGGAATCATTATATTCTGCTTTAAACAAGGGATACAAATAGCTCACTTGACATCGACACAAAATTTTGTTCACTTCAAACCATGGTTAAGTGGTTACCTCAATATATTACCTTTATTAACTTATTAATATTATTATTATTTCATTATATTAAATATTTTTTTGAAATGGTTAAAACTTTGACCTTGTTAGAACTAAAAGTGATTAGGCTTTGCCACCAGTAGAGAGCCAGGCGTTATTTGTGAAGTCTGACCAACCCTTTTATTGTTGTTAGCTCAATTTTTGTATTTTTACATTGGAATCCAGTAACAATTGAATTCAAAGAAGTGAAAGTCATCAAAAAATTAGCAGGTAAAAATAATAGTTATTAATAAGTTTGATTATACATGAAACCCTTCCAGAGAAATGTTTCTCCTTTACTGTTTTAGAAAAAAAGATACATTTAAAAAATATGTCAATACCAAATAGTCCAATTGTTAGTATATTGACCATACCCATTTATATTATTTTTATACAAAGCAGTGTATGTCATATGATACCAGATCCATAACTTTTACAGCACTTACTTCTTGTCCAAGCTCCTTTAATTTCTGTTTATATTTGTCAATTTTAGTGTCCTGGTCAGCTAGTAGCACCAATAAATCTTCCTGTTCCTTCTTTAATGTTTCTAACTCCTCTTTAATCATATCTTTTTCTCCATCTTTCTTAGATAACTCGTCCTCCATTTTCTGCATAAATTATAGCATAAAGTGACAGTATATAAATATACTTACATCATCAAACAAATTAAAATCATATTTTCAGAACAGATGTTTGCATTTTTGTTTCACATAGTTTTACGATGTTTGAAAAATTTATTCAAAATACAACTTTTGTAAAATAAACGACTTTGAAATTTGAATTGCTTTGAAACTTATTAAATGCAACATCAACTTCATGAAAATGTTCAATAGTCGATTAGTAATACCAATTAACAATTCAAGTTTGAAGTACTATAATTAAAAAAAAAAACTTTATGTAGGTATAAGGTTACACAAGGTAACATTAAATGAATCAACCTCATCTTGCTTTCATAAAAAGATTATTCATAACAAAATATGTAAATGTAATATATAAAAAGTTTTCTTACATGAACTTTATCAATGAGATTTAAATTTTCTTCATTAGCTTTTTTCACTCGGTCTTGTAATGTATTTCTCTCATCAGTTAGTTTTGTCACGTCCTCGGAGAGAGAAACTACTTTGGCATCTGAATCTTCATTGCTGGTATTTGATATTGATTGCTGTCCGAGAACAAAAGAAAACACCATTAAACATAATTAAATATATGAAGGTATTTTTCATTTTCAAGGGGCTTGGTTAAGTGAAGTCGAATTAAAGTAATGATGACAGAGTATCTCATAGAGTAATTTTTCCCAGCTTAACAACAAATGCTCCATATTAAGTACTAGGTACTGAGTTAAATAGAAACAGGCTGAATTGTTTTATCATATACAACAATTCAAAAACTAGCACATTTGACCACTTGTAAATGAATGGCTGACATAAAACTTACAAAACAACTACGTTAATCTATAGGTTTAAGTTAAACAAACCTGGGCTTATTATACATACTCACTCAGTATTTTGTAATGAAACAAGGGTCAAAAATAAAAACTAGTAGATAGTCCTTTTAACATAAAATCCCGAAATGTCACAGGTATAAATTAAGATAAATACCATAAAATCTATGTAATAACTTAACCTACAGGGGTCAACAGAATCTATCAAGGTGATCATTACAGACAAAGATCAGCCTGCATATCTGTGCCATCTATTATGATCTGTCTGTTATTCAGTATGTACCAATTTCTAAAACTTTCCCAAAAAATGATGGTTTTATCTAGATTAAAAGCTGGAGGAATCCTTAATATTCGGGGTTGGTTATAAAGATTGAGATAATACATTGTTTTATTATAGTGAAGAATATTAACTTACCACTTGCTGTAATTGAGTTTGTAACTGACTACACTCAGAATTTAGTTTATTAATTTCTGCGTCTTTATTTGACAGTTCAACACGCAATTCATGTAAATCTGTATTTAACCTATTAACAGTTTGTTGTAACACTGCTGTTTCACTGGGATTATTTTCTTTATCCTCTTCACCCATTTCCTGAGCAACAACCCTTGCCTCTACTACAGATAAATCTGTTTTCTGTGGTAAATAAATTCACAATGTTAACATGTCTGTCAGAAAGATGGGATATTCATAATAATTGTACACCATATATAATGAAGTCATCTTTGAGAGACATTCCAGGAAAGCAATTTGTAATTCCACATCAAAATCTTAACAAGCTGATACTATTGTAAAAATTACAAATTAAAATTTTTCACCTTGTGATTTATGACAAATTCAATTTATATCCTTACTAAAAATCTTCTGATTAAATTTGTTTTTAGTCACATTTACATTTTGTTTACAGTTAACATGACAGACATAGTTTCAATATGACTCTCTGGGCATGCATCTTGTTAGAAAAGTTTATCTTTTACATCTTTATTGGATATTTTTCTAACAAGAAACAAGGGTAATCCATGGCAGGATTCAAATCTCTATTAGTTAGATATATACAGTATCATTCAACCATGTTTGATAGGATACTTACTAATTTTTCTATATGTGATTCTTTTTCTGATAATTGTAAACTAAGGGACTGTACTCTATCATTTAAAGTTCTAACTTCTTCATCTTTATCACCATCAGAAGTTTTAGAACCTGCAACAAAATATAAATACTCAATGACACAACATCTATGTACAATGTTTTAACAGAAAAAGTGATAAACAATATTTTTTTTCTTAAAATGGTCAAGGTTTCCATGTTTCTTAAAACTATTTTTTAAAAGCATATTACATACATATTATTACTTACTCAATAGCAGAATATTTTATAAGTACACAATTTCATGAGCTGATAGAATATGTCTTGTACATTACCAAAACTACTGAAAAAATTTTAACAACCAGCTTAACTTAAGTCTTGGAGAAAAACACAACATTTTTCACTAAAAATTTGAAGACAAATC
The DNA here is from genome assembly GCF_026571515.1 of Ruditapes philippinarum. Classification (NCBI taxonomy): domain Eukaryota; kingdom Metazoa; phylum Mollusca; class Bivalvia; order Venerida; family Veneridae; genus Ruditapes; species Ruditapes philippinarum. The sequence goes on from NW_026860903.1 coordinate 250,937, forward strand.
TCTATAAAAAATAAAATTTAATATGATGAACTCTTTAACAGTATTTCAATCAATGTAGAATCTGACTTGATAAAAAATTCATATTCTAATGAAGTCTTCAAGTTGATACCTTTTGTGGCTTTTAATAAAGCATTTTGGTCTTTTAGCTGTTGAATTTGTTGAGCATAATCTTCTAACTGTTTTTTAGCCTTTCTATATTCCCCTTCTATAGACTCTAACCGGCCCTGGCAATCTTTTAATCTCTCATCCTGTAATTATAGCAATATTTGAAATGTAAAATCACAAACATAATCATGTTCCATTACAAAAATTTAAGTTAACAAATAAGGTTTGGTTTAAAGTATGATGTATGTAATAATGTATGTATGTAATAATATACATTGAAATGCTTTCAAAATAAAAGGAAACTTAAATAACATTTTAATAGAATTCAATTTGAATTATAGTGTAAATTTTTAGCAGATACATGTATTTGTCTGCCTTATTTTTACGCAGATTTTCACAAATTTTTGGCCATATAGCGGGAATAAGTCCATCTTACCGGCTTTCTTGAATACCAGTAATGAGCAATTTCTGTGCAAGTGACAGACTACTAATCCTACATGATTTATGGTTCAGCAATGAGAGACAGACAACTATTATACTCAATGTCTGAAATCAAATGTTATGGAGAAAATTTGCTTCGTTCTTGGATCTAACCAACAACCTCTAAACAAATCTGAAGCTCTAATGAGCTAAGCAGGGGACTAGGTACACTTTAATATACATGAAATTTCCTATTAGAAATATAACAGTTGTAAATGTATGAAACTTGAGCTCACCTGTTCTTGAATTAAGTCTTTATATTGTGTAACTATACTTTCATGTTCCTTCAGATTGGCCAACTGTTTCTTACTTTCTTCTCTATTATTAGATGATAAAGCTTTTAATATGTCATCTGAAATAACAGGTAGAGATATAGTAGTTATGCATCTCACCGTCAGGCTGTTATACATAATGATAATAATGTAACAAGATAGCCATGATGGCCCATAACTGCTCGCCTGGTGATATGGTTTACAAGATTTAAATATTCATAACCAGTATAACTACTTTGTACATTTTTCCTCAGAGTCAAAAATATTGGTCATGATTTTAGTCTAAGAAAACCTCCAAGAGTCAAAAGAAATATCATTACAGAATTGACTTTCTTCTACAAATTTCTTTTACAATCAAAAATTTAATTTTTTACAGAAAATTTTTGTAAAATATACATAAACCACATTTTACAAAAATTTATAGACATTATATTTTCTATTTAATTTGTCAATAAAAATAAAGTTTACTTACGTTCTACACTTTTAAACAATCTACAAAACTCGTAGTCAAAAACAACTTCACTAGCTTGTTTATAATTAATGTGAGGTTTTTTTATAGCTCGTGTATAACTCTCTGACTTGGTGACTTGAGTTAGTTTGTTTGTGAAAGCCTCTAACCCTATCCTCTTCTCAATAATCTGTCGCAATGATGCCCTGAAAATATAATGTCATAATCAAACTTACATCTCATAATATCTTAATTAATTTTTAGTTTTGCATAAGGCCATTAGACAAAGTAAAGGCCGTATATTGATTTTCAAAACTATATTGATGGAGGAAAACTTCAGGTGTGTTTTCATGCAGTCTTTCAGGGATGAGAAATAACCAAAGTATATCCATACAGCCTTCTAGCAAGTCATTAGTTTGTTTTAGAAAAATGAAAATGAATATTTACAAATTACAAAAAAAATATTCCGCCTTCAAGAATTGGCAATTTTAACAGAAATTTAAGCTACATAGGACTAGTAGATATGAAGGTTAGCAAGTAATTCAAAGTCACAGTAATAAATGATATGATCTGGATTCATTATTTACCACCAGTATACATTGTTGTTTGCATTCTCCAACATTATATCCATGCTTATCAACCTATGACCCATCAAAAAGTTAAGTGGTAACTTTTAAAATAAACAATACATTTGACATAAAGTAAATCAAGTTTTAAAGGGATTTTTTCTCTTTTTTCTTTATCCCCACTTTCATACAAGCATATTTAATATAATTCCTCTTCTGTAAGAGTATATACATACGTAGTGAATGTTTCGTTCTGGTCATCATTACTAAGTAGACATATACCAAGGAGGAAGGCACACAATCCTTGAACATTCTGTTCATTTTCATCACCATCAGATGATGACACCTGAGAGATCAGCTGTTATAATGTCAAGGTCATCAATGTTGGTTTGTTTCAAGTTTCGTTTACTTATATCCATAATCTTTAAATTTGAAAGATTTCATTTAATAATGTCAATTTGAAAATTCTTGACCTCCTGTTTGATTTGACAATTTAAGGCAGCTATAACAATGAACTATCTACAGTTCTAATTGGGAATGGGGGGATGTAAGTCACATTGCAGGATGACTTAACCCGTAAGTGCATGAGCATTTTGTGAAAAATGGCTGTTTTCATTGAAAAGCCTCCTGTTACAAGTTCAAATTGCTATGGAACTATAAAAGATGCTTCAATTTTCATTAAACTTGGCACAAATGTTGACTGAGCCATAGCTTTTGTAACAGTATGCTCAATCTGAAATTTCCTAGTAATTAAGACCACAAATTTTAGTTTTAAAAAGACAGACGTTTCCCAGTTAATTATCAAAATTGCATGTAATAGTAGACCTTCAAGTAGAACTACAACCTCCATAAAGTTGTGTTTACCTTCCCTTACATTTCTTTTTTTATGACATAGAGCTTCACCTTGATATTCTTTTTCAGTTTGAAATTTCAGTTGTAGATACAAAAATATAGCCGTTACTCATATTTTTTCTTCTTACAATAATTTAATTTCTGAACCCTTTCTTTAATTCACTGAATTATTCATTTGATTAAACATGGCATAAAAATGTTTCAACAACTACCATTCTTTGATGCATAATATATAAAGGATACATAAGGAACATTTGCCGTGTTGAAGAGGAAGTGTGAGACAGCTGTAGGACAATCTGCCATCCAGGTAGCCAGTAACATCAGGATACCCAGTCTTGTTTGAACACGTCCACCCTGAAATTATATATTCAGTTATATTCTTTATGAAATTCAGAAATAAAAGTAGAAAAAAATTACAATATAAGATATGGTAAAGCTTTATAGAATAAGCATTGATAAATTAAAGGCCTCCAATGAATTCAAAGTTTCTGAACATTTTTCAATTAAGATATTACTCATATTAAGTGACTGTAAAGCAAAACTTATGACAGCTTGATCTTTCAAACTGCAAAGAAGAAGTCATCAAACATCAAATTGTAAAGCAACTCACAACCAATTTGATTAACTTAATTTCCATTCTCCACCAATTTCAATCAATTCCTTGACAATGTCATTTATAATGATCTAATGTATAAAACATGCCCTACGCAAATATTTTACATGCATGCGTGCAGTGATGTGATAGATTTAATTACTTCTTTATGGAATGCATGTTAAGACTGTCTGCCAATTTAAGGAATAAATACCGGTAGTCGCAGAATAATCTAAAGAAATGAAAGAGCTGAAGTTAAGCTATGTACAAATAGAGTAAGTTTAAGAAAACGTGGACATTTTGGATCGTTTCATCACTAGCCAATAAATCCATTATTTTACACATGGATAATGTGAGGAAATATAAATTTATATATAAGGTAAATATGAATGAAATACCTGAGCTACTATATTACAGCACTGTTGTAAAAGAGAGACAGGTGGATTACCAAGACTGGTTGCTAGCTGTACACGTAACAACTGCTCTTTCTGTGTAGCATTATCTGATATAGCATTTAACATAGCTACTGCAGCAAACCAATTAGATAATGAATCTGTACTAAATAGTCCACCACACAACAACTGACCAGCTGATATTGTGTTTACTGAAAGATAGAAAGGTTTGAAAAAATTCAGCATATGCTCTTCTGTTACTTCATCTCATTTTTTTTTTTCTATTAAATGAAAGGTAATTACAAATCTAAACATATTTTGTCATCTGTCTAGCGTTATTGAAAATCAAAACAATCTAGAAGTGTTGTAATGAATAATTATTGTTTTATCATTGACTGATTATTATAAAAGATCGACTAACCATCAGCAGAAGTAGGTAACAAAGTCTGTACAATTTGTGACTGGCCTACTTCATTTTTATAGAGGAATGACTGGAAGCAGTAAAGTACAGCACAGCGGAGAGTAAATGGTTGTTTCTCGTTTACCATTGACATGAGCAGTACAACAATAGCTGGTCTGAAATAATACAAGTTGGTCAAGTCACATATAGATTAAAATATAAAACTATTTAACAAGTTGTCAATGGGTAACCAGGGTCATAAAGGACATCAATTAAGCTTTACTACTTCTATTTCTACTTCTAACTAAATCATTGTTTTCCTTCAATAGGCTAAAAATTAAATGAAATGAACAATTCTAAATAATTTACTACAAATCATAATCAACGTTTCTTTTGTAAAATGTGCAAACCTGAAACTAAACTGTCCAAGTATTTAAAGATAAATATACATATTTTGAATCAGTCAATTGTCCCCCAACCCAACAAACCCTTGCAGGATTTTGGGTATAGTTGGAGTGAAATTGGCCAGTTTTTAACTTCTTTGATGTGTCACTAAACACCTCGGTCAATGCATTTGATTGCTTTGTTGCCAAAATAGTGGGGTATATGTCAATATTACACTGCAAATTTACCAGGGATTTGTTAATCCAAAAGTCCCCATAATTATACCAGGGATGTGGTGGCCTGGGTTACAATAATGCATTACATAATCAAACCTGAATATTTTATAACTTCTCTTAACAATTAATCAACAAAACATCAGTATAAATGTCTGATGAAAAATACAAATCCTAAGATAATGTAATTATATCACTTCAGAATGTAGCACTAATAAAATAATTCTTAAATCATTGTTACTGTAAATATCTTAAAAGAGGAGGTCCAAGGTATATCTTCAATTCTATACAGTTTCTAAATTTATAAACAAATAATCTTACTTATGAGGTTTGATTTATACCATATTTCTTTGCTTAGTTGAATAATAGTTAAAAATAAATGTATGACAAACTTAGAAATAACTTAAACATAAAACATCCCAAAAAAGAATGTTACACAGTTATAAATAACTTAAATAAAATTAACAACAAGAGCTGTCGGTAGGACAGCATGCTCGACTATTCTTAGTGCTTGATAGTAAAAAAAATGCCTGATACAGTTACCTCCTCCTGTTTACAGGTTGGGGTCATGATGGTGAACAAGTGTGCAAAGTTTCAAAGCCATATGTCAATGGACTTTAAAAATATTTGAACTATTACAAAAACTTTAACGTAAATTCTAAGTCGAAAAAGGGCATAATTCTGTCAAAATGCTTGATAGAGTTACCTCCTCCTGTTTACAGGTTGGGGTCATGATGTTGAACAAGCGTGCAAGGTTTCAAAGCCATATGTCAATGGACTTTGAAAATATTTGAACTATTACAAAAACTTTAACGTAAATTCTAAGTCGAAAAAGGGGCATAATTCTGTCAAAATGCTTAATAGAGTTACCTCCTGCTGTCTACAGGTTGGGGTCATGATGTTGAACAAGTGTGCAAAGTTTCAAAGCCATATGTCTATGGACTTTGAAAATATTTGAACTATTACAAAAACTTTAACGTAAATTCTAAGTCGAAAAAGGGCATAATTCTGTCAAAATGCTTGATAGAGTTACCTCCTCCTGTCTACAGGTTGGGTCATGATGGTGAACAAGTGTGCAAAGTTTCAAAGCCATATGTCAATGGACTTTGAAAATATTTGAACTATTACAAAAACTTTAACGTAAATTCTAAGTCGAAAAAGGGGCATAATTCTGTCAAAATACTTGATAGAGTTACCTCCTCCTGTCTACAGGTTGGGGTCATGATGGTGAACAAGTGTGCAAAGTTTCAAAGCCATATGTCAATGGACTTTGAAAATATTTGAACTATTACAAAAACTTTAACGTAAATTCTAAGTCGAAAAAGGGGCATAATTCTGTCAAAATGCTTGATAGAGTTACCTCCTCCTGTCTACAGGTTGGGGTCATGATGGTGAACAAGTGTGCAAAGTTTCAAAGCCATATGTCAATGGACTTTGAAAATATTTGAACTATTACAAAAACTTTAACGTAAATTCTAAGTCGAAAAAGGGGCATAATTCTGTCAAAATGCTTGATAGAGTTACCTCCTCCTGTCTACAGGTTGGGGTCATGATGGTGAACAAGTGTGCAAAGTTTCAAAGCCATATGTCAATGGACTTTGAAAATATTTGAACTATTACAAAAACTTTAACATAAGTGGTTACGCCGACGCCGACGCTCGGGTGACTGCAATAGCTCTACTTATTCTTATCGAATAGTCGAGCTAAAAATGTTTAAAAAAATGTTAACCCCAAAAGGAAATATACATATTGCTATATATTTGAAAACCATGTTTCCACTTTTTGTAATTAAACATACATACATAAGACTTGGGTAGCTACAAAAATTACATAAAATTCTACTAGAGAAATCTCTAATAAACAAAATAAATAAAGCCAACATTAATGATAATGATGCATGACTTTTTGCTACTTAGTACTATTCTCTCTAAAACCCATGATGTTTTTCTTTTTTTCTACAAAATTTGCACCCATTCTTTTTTTAACTTTTAATTTTGGTGTCTTCCCAAAAAGTTTCCCATTGGCCATATAGCTCTGCTTCTTCTACTTTTGACAATCAGTACAGTTATAGTGACTTAGTATTTTAAATGAAGGTCAAAATACCAATTTGTTCACATTATCCTACTTTGGGTCATATTCCCATTTGAAAATAGTATATTATTTCCCCAATCCACAGGAAAATATTCCCAATTTAAAGTTACAAAATAAAAATATTGAATAAAGAACTCTATAATTTTTGAAAATAAGGGCTTCACCACAGTAATAGTGCTTAAATGTTTGAAGGTGCCATCCTAGACAGTGATTGTTTGCATTCCTTTAATCACTGCAAAATTTCATTCATTTATTTTCCCCCCAATTTTTATCAAAACATTGTTGAAATTCCCAAGTCCATGGATATGGGTCATGTAGCTAAAATCCTGGAAAAAATCCCCGATTTTACATTCAGCACAACTTGTAGCAGGTAATAAGCATCTTACATGTTCTAAATCACTTATTATGACATTATAAAACACACAAAAGAACAAATTATTCATTTCTGATGCTTAATGAGCCTTAAACTTAATACAAGATTTCACAAAACATTGGTTATCTGAATGTAAAATATGACATTGTAAATGAAACTTTTTTCCAACAGGAAATAAAAGCTGAAGGCTGCTTTAATCTACCTTTATATGCTCTTCTATATATCATCAAAACAAATAATTTTATTGAATTATTCAAGAATTTGAAGCTGAGTTGTTGGGTTAGACTATTAGATACCGTACCTTGGTGGATTAGATGGAGCCATCACTGAAGCAAAGTATTCCTGGTTTTGTAGATTCCCTCTGATAACTTCAGCTACAGTGTTTATAGTCTACAATAAAGTAATGTATCTGTGTATACATTATAACTCACATACAATAATGTTTATAAAACAACATCAACAAACACACAATTACTACATCATAATCAATCAAGATTTAACAAATAATGTTTATATCTAATGCTTTTACAAAATGAAACGTCTTTAAGATTGAAATTATAATACATCAACTGCATGAATTTAGCAACTTCAAAGAACTAAGTGATCAAGTTAAAATAAAACAGTGTCGAGCATAATATTATTTTATTCAATGAGTTCAATAAATTCAGTAATGAACTTACACAAATTTAATATTCTATTTATCACATACCCAAAATAAAGACAGTTTAAAGTGAAATAAGAGTCATTTTTCATTGACGCGACTATAGTATAACGCTAACATTTATCGCGCCTTTACGTTATGTTTGTATAACGCTAATGACGTCACGTCAAAATATATGCACAGCCGTGCAATACCATATAAACAGAGTCGCAAAATCGGCAAGGGTATGTGATAAATAACAAAGTAAAATACTCAAGTACACTTCCATTTAAGTATTTGCTTTTTCTTTTAGAATATATTGTTTCATGTATATTAAGTATGAGCAATTTGTAATGAAATACATGATTGTACAAGTGAACACTCTCTGTTTATGTTTTGTTTTAGGGCACACCAACACAGTATAGGTCATATGACGCAGAAACAAACAGCAAAGATGATTTTGACTAACCTCGGGTGTTACAAACTTTAAAGTAACACCATGGGTCAAATCACCTCGCTTGAGCTAAAAGATGCATAGACTCCAGTTTTTTTAACCCGCTTAGTTGCATTTTACGATCAGGCAGAGATAAATGGTGTCTGCAATTCGTATGCCTAAACTATTAAAGGCAAACCCTCAACCACAAGGGACAAGTGAACACATTTATATGTATAATTTACCTCTGTGAGAACATCAGCTGGTACACCACTGGCCATCAATATTGTACACAATTGTTGCACCAGACCACATGTATACATTGTCTTCTGACAGTTAGTGTTGAGTTGTTGTGGATTACTGGGCGATACAAGTGACCTCACAAGCTGAATAACATCAACATTATAATAGTCATTACTTTATAGTTCCTAGCACAATAACTCCTGATTTACACAAAAAATTATATTAATTAAAAAATGTGTTTGCCTAAAAACAGTCTTTGCAACAATTAATCATCTGATTTTGTTTAAAAGGAGGCAATGAAATATGGACATGGTTGTGAACTAATCTGAAACTTGTATTTCTATATTCTGTAGTTTCACATAACCATTATGATGATGCATTTTGAAATAACTTGTAGTTCAAGTGTTATCTACGTATCTATGTACAAGAGAAAAAAATTAACATAAACATTACCTGTAAAACTAGATGTATATTTGTAACTTTCTGAGCAGACCAGCCAACCTGTGATCTATGTGGATCTTGCTCAAGGTCAAAGAATGGAGTCAGATATTTGACATGGCTGCCCTCTCGGAAAAAGTTTTGGTTTGAGGAATTATTTTTCAACAGGTTAAGTAACAGAAGTAAGCAGTCCTCAACAACTATGCCTGAAAGGGAAACAACCTCTTAATAATTAATAAATAATTAATATGTCATACATCTAATCTTCATTTTCATTCTAATAAAAAGTACATATTCTAATAATACTAACACTTTCTATTAAATTTATCAGATGTTTTGTTTATTCAAGATCTAAACTTTGCTTAAATCCTAAAAACAAATATGCATTCTAAATATATTTAATATACCAGAAATTATTGAATATATATTGTAGTTTGAATGATTTTAGTTTGCAAATTTCATCAAGAATGTGTAACAAACCTCCATCTATTCCGCCTTCTTCATGTATAATATCAAGGAGACGTTCAAAAGCATTTTCAAATGCTACAATCTTCTGGATATTTGCATTGCTTCTCGTCAATTGGTTCAACAACAAAAGAGCCTGATAATATAACACAATAAAATCTCAATACTCTTTCTATATTGATACTTATATGATAGAAACATATTTCAATTCCATGGGAACTGTATTACCCATAAACAGTGATGTTTCTCCTGCAGTAAATGTATTAAATTAAATAATTTATTCAAATGAAATTTATTACGAAGGAGGTTCAACAGATGTACTTTTATATTAGAACTAATGAATATATCAGCTAAGGAAAGAGAAATACTTTTAGAACTTTTCCTGCAACATTAAAGTTTAAATGAATCTAAAATTTAAACTATGCAATCAAATATTTTTTAGTTTAGTAACAACATAATGAGCACTTACATCATTTCTAATGATTTCCCGGCTATCAGACAAAAGGTCCATTAATTTGGAAACTCCCATTGGATGAACTAGTATACACTCCTGTAGATCTTTACATTTGTTAGTCAACAATATGGTGATTAACTTCACTGTCGGCCATCTCACATGGAAGTCATACTCCTTTAAATTAAAGGTTTTAATATCAAAATCAAGGTTAACAAAACTAAGTTTGTAAAAGGAATATTTCCAAATAATGTTTCATTACCAGTCCTGCAAATACCTACAAGTGACCTTGACTTTGCTCTAAGATATCTTAGTAGCAATCCCAAGCTGCATCTTAACATAAGCTACCCAGCAAATTTGCTGTCAACAGGTCACAGCTAACTCAAGTTATTAATATTATGTTGAAAATGAATTTCTATTTTCTGCAACAGCGACCTTGACCTTAATCATAGTCACCTGGGTAGTAATCCCAAATAGCATCTTGATATAAGCTAACCACATACTAAGTATGGTGTTGAACTGTCAATAGGTCAAAGCAAACTGAAGTTATTCAGTGGAAACTTAATTTCTATCTTTAGCAACAGTGACATTGATCAAACACATCTGGGCAGTTACCCCAAGCTGCCTCTTGAAATAAGCTACCCAGTTACAAAGTTTGGCATCAATATTAAGCAAACTGAAGTTACTGAGCAGAAACTTAATTTCTATTTTTAGCAACAGTCACCTTGATCACAGACACCTTGGCAGCAATCCCAAGTTACCTCTTGATATAAGCTACCCATACACCAAGTTTGGTGCCAAAAGGCCAAAGCAAACTCAAGTTATTGAGATGAAACCAAAAGTTGAGGCTCACCTGCATACTTAAGAATTACAGTAACTGGTTTGTTAAGAATTATAGATATAATTTTACCTCCAACAGTGACAGTAGAAGTCCAACATTGTCTGATTTCTTTATAAAGATTTCTGTAAATTGAGCACCTAAATCATCTGGTCCTTGGAACTGTACTTCCTCTTCTAAAACATAAATTGACAAAAAAATAACAAAAGTCAGCATGTTGTAGATAATAACAATTAAAATATCAAAAAATTAATTTTTTTCACTATCAAATCATTTTTAATGAGCATAACTGTTTAAACAGGCTTGTTGTCAGTATTGTGCAAAGTGTGACATAAAACTGTACAGAATAGAAGAAATCTGAGACTATATCTTAGCAATAAAAAAGGTAAAACAATATATATATAGTTCTTGTACTATTGTATACTTATATATCAGTTTGTAAGATGTATTTGAATCTTTGAAGTGGTACATAACTGAGCAGATTTTCTTTGTAAAAATGCAGTAATCAACTAGTTCAGGCTTGAATGTGGTTTCTATCAATATATGTATACTAATTAATAGTCAGCTTACCATCATCCGTTGGTTCATTTGACATGACATTACAAAAGGCATCTAATGCATAACCAGTTATTTCAGAATCTGACCTGTCCGATTCCAAGACGTGAAGAAGTGTTTCCATTGCCTGAGTTCCAACCTCAAGCCGAAATTTCTGAAAGAAACAAATTAAAATTCTAATATTAAATATATTTTCAACATGTTAAATCAGTCATAGTACAAACTTGCAAATCTGTCTAATCATAACTACCCAACAGAATTAAAATAATGGTTCATATTTTTCATGTGTACAAAGCAACTTGACCAGACCGGCACATTTTGTGTTCTTGTACCCAGGTATTTTTTTCCAGTATTTTGGGAACATGACCCATACCCTTGAATTGGGAATTTTAGCGGTGTTTTGCTAAAAATTGGGAAAAATATTTGACTATAATTTTAAAATTTCCATTTATTTTAAATGAAAAACAAAGATGCAATGATATTTTATCAACACAAATTATCATAAGCACATAGCAGTCCTTAGCACAGCATACTTAAGTTTGCAATCATTCAGTCTCATTAACAAGCTGTTTCCTATGCAAATGTAATACATCTAAATATTGTTGTTTTTTTAGCTGTGATTCTTGCAATTAATGAACAGTAAAAGTTCTAAAATCCATAATGATAATTCAAATTCTATCACATCTGATTGATATTTTAATAGCCAATAAATCATTTAATACATTTATTATTAATTACTTTCATAAGTAACGCTGATAACAAGTGATAAACAACAACAACAAACTGGCAAATTTATAAGGGGATAATGTAAATCAAATACATTAATATATGTTTCATGTAACTTAATTATCAATTAGCTTGCTTTAATTACCATCAGCCATTCAGGGTCTTCTACAGTTTTAACACCTGATAATTTAAACAAAGCGCTGTTTTTAGCGATGTCAGTTACCAAGTGTAGCAATGGCTACACATCAGCGCATTTGTAAATTATGCCAGCTTACACCCCAGGCACTTTTATCTAGTAAAGAAATATATATATCTATATACATGTCAGACTTTTTCATAGAGATTTTTGGGTGATTAGAATTTCAGTTTCCTGATCAAATAGGGCAATGTGAAAATATTTTTGGCAAATTTTTCGCCCCAACTTCACCCTAAACTCGTTCCAACCAGTGTAATATGGCCTTTGCAATCGTTTTCCAAACACAGAAGTCATCATTTTTATTTTCTTTTACTTTCTTTTTTGAACTTTCAATTGGGAATTTTTGCCTATGAATTGGGGGAAAAGATACTATTTTCAATTGGGAAAATAACAAATATCAGCTATAAAATCAGCAGAAAAGAAAACTGGTACTAGACATCTTAATTGATGTATTTCTTACCCTTGATAGTGCTTTAATTGCTCTGACAGCATCCCTACGGTCTTCAAGAAGAGTAGATGAAGAAGCTCTATCAACAAGTCTCTCAACCTGGTGCAATAAATACATATCAAACAGTTATAATAGATTCTACAAAGTAATTCGCATTATTTTACTCATTCAACTTCTATTTGAATACCATATAAATATCTGACAGCTCCAGCTATCATTAGATTAAAACTGAAAACAAGAGGGCCATGATGGCCCTGAAGTCGCTCACCTGTATATAGGCCCCAAGAGAGGGGCCAGTTTAAACCCCAGGGCTTTTATTTGAACAAACTTGGTAGACACCCATTAGAAGATGTTTCATGCTAAACATCTAAGGTCTAGCTTGTTGGGTTTTTAAAAAAAAGATTTTTTCAAGTTTTTTCTTTACACATATAGTTAAAAACAATGACACACCTGGGGCAGGGCCAGTTTTGACCCCAGGGCTTTTATTTGAACAATCATTGTAGACACTTACTAGCAAATGTTTCATGCTTAATATCTAAACTCTAGCTATTCAGGTTTTTTCAAAGAAATTTTTAAGTTTTTGCTATACACAAATAAGCAAAATCAATGTCTCCCGGGGCGGGGACAATTTTGTCCCCAGGGCTTTTATTTGAACAAACTTTGTAGACACACACTAGAAAATGCTTCGTGCTTAATATCTAAACTCTAGCTATTTGAGTTTTTTTCAAAGAAGATTTTTAAGTTTTTGTTATACACATATAAGGAAAATCAATGACCCCTGGGGCGGGGCCAATTTTGACCCCAGGGCTTTTATTTGAACAAACTTGGTAGACATCCATTAGAACATGTTTCATGCTAAATATCTTAGCTCTAGCCCTTTCGGTTCTTTAAAAGAAGTTTTTTAAAGTTTTTACTTTATGCATATAGGGAAAATCAATGACCCCCGGGGCGGGGCCAATTTTGACTCCAGGGCTTTTATTTGAACAAATTTTGTAGACACTTACTAAAAAATGCTTCGTGCTTAATATCTAAACTCTAGCTATTTGAGTTTTTTCAAAGAAGATTTTTAAGTTTTTGTTATACACATATAAGGAAAATCAATGACCCCTGGGGCGGGGCCAATTTTGACCCCAGGGCTTTTATTTGAACAAACTTGGTAGACATCCATTAGAACATGTTTCATGCTAAATATCTTAGCTCTAGCCCTTTCGGTTCTGTAAAAGAAGTTTTTTAAAGTTTTTAGTATATGCATATAGGGAAATCAATGACCCCTGGGGCCGGGCCAATTTTGACCCCAGGGCCTTTATTTGAAAAAACTTGGTAGACATCCATTAGAACATGTTTCATGCTAAATATCTTAGCTCTAGCTCTTTGGGTTCTTTAAAAGATTTTTTTTAAGTTTTTACTATATGCATATAGGGGAAATCAATGACCCCCTGGGGCGGGGCCAATTTTGACCCCAGGGCTTTTATTTGAACAAACTTGGTAGACACACACTAGAAGATGTTTCATGCCAAATATCTAAGCTCTAGTTGTTTGGGTTTTTTAGAAGAAGATATTTAAAGTTTTTTCTTTTGGTTGCCATGGCAAACAGAGCTCTGCATGGAATTAAATTCTTTGAACAATTTTCAAAGGTGACCACCAAAGGAACATTCCTGTGAAGTTTGGATGAAATTGGCTTAGTGGTTTATGAGGAGATGTCATTTAAAGTAAGTTTATGGACGCTAGACGGACGCCGGACAAAAGCGATCACAGAAGCTCACCCTGTCACTTTGAGCTAAAAAGGCTTATAATTTATTGTTATATAGATTATTTACATTTACAAGGGGGCCCTGGATCGCTCACCCGAGAAATATTTTAAAGTGGAGCCCCTTTTCACCCCATGAGGAATAGGGAAAAGATAAAACATTGCGAAAAAAACGCCGGTTTACAGTACATAAGCAAAATCAATGACCCCAGGGGAGGAGCCAATTTTGACCCTATGGGTTTTATTTCAACAAACATGGTAGATATATACTAGAACATGTTTCATGCCAAATATCTAAGCTCTTACTCTTTTAGATTTTTACAAGAAGATTTTTTAAGTTTCTACTATTTACATGTATATATATAGAAAGTCATATTCTGAATTCAAAGGCCCGTCGATCTTACAATCTTCTAACTTTTACAGGCCTCAATTGGAGTTTACAAGCCTCGGGCATCGGGCCTGTGCCTTATTACATAGAGGAAGGAGAAGGGCCCACGAAAATGTTGTTTGAACTTTTGGCCCAACCCTTTTGTATGTACACTTGATTATGTCTGTAAAATAATAACCTTGTATAACGTGTGTTTATTTATACGCGGAAAGTCCAAGCGGGGCCAAAGGCCCCGCGAGGGCCGTAGCGCTCTAAGATAACATGTATGACGCTTATCAATTCAAATGAAATCAAATTAAAAGTAAATGAAAATTTCAAAAAAATATATAATTATCCTATACCTAATGAGCTGTGAAAAAATCCTTAGTTAACAGGGCGCCGCCATTTTGAAATCCTTTTGAGCTAAATATAGATATCAGAGCGCTTTTAATGAGCGTCTACATAATTCGGACTATTGCTAGCAGACGCATGCTAAAAAACACTTCCGGTGAAAGAAGGATGTATAAAATCAGAAAATAAACATGCATTTCATTTATAAGAACTATAATAACGATTATAATAAAGTTACTTTAACATATCCTTTTTGATAAATTAGCACATCAAAAAATAACGTTAAAACAATAACTGTTATTAGAGATTAACAAAAAATGGCGGACAGGATTTTCCAAACACCGTCGCATGCGCAGTGGTCCCCCTTTACATTTGGAGATTTTCGGAATATTCCGAGCACTCCGATGATAGGTTGAACACCACCAATTTATTTGTTTTGTTTATTTTCTTTTTCCCGGGGTAATTTGCGGGGCCCCCTCGGGAAAGAAATCGTCGCCAATTGTGACAAATTTACATGAGTAAAGGGGGAAACTTTCAATTTCAGCAAAAAACGGGGTTAAAAAACACCTGCCCCAAAAGTTCCCCTCGTGCATCGCCCCAATCCTCGTTTTGGGAACCTTTTTAGGGAGGGGGTGCCCATCAGACTTCTGGTGGGGCCTGTTCCAAAGTGGGGACCCCAAAAGGGAAAAAGAACGGTATTGTAATGATTTGGGACACGGGAAAAAAGGGGTTGTAGGTATTTGTTGGGCAGGGCCCCCGGGTGTGTATCCGGGCAGGGTCAGTATGTGTGGGCTCGGATTTTCCACCAGGCTTTTAAATGATTTCTGTAAAATTTTTCACTGTTTTGGGTTTGCTGAGGCGGGTTTTCGGGGGAGTGTCCCAGCTTAGAGCTTCCATCATTGCCAGTAACGCTGCTGGTGGGTGACGATAATCACCTGTGCAGAACCTGGCTGCTCTTCGTTGGCAGTTCTCGAGCTTACTGATGTTGGCCTTGGTGTGTGGGTCCCATACCGACGAAGCATACTCGAGCTGAGGTCTAACCAGTGTTTTGTAACATGTCGCCTTGATGTTCTGTGGACAGTTGTGATAAGTTTCTGCGTAGAAAGGCAGTGGTGGTGTTCGCCTTCTTTGCAGTAGCGTCAATGTGGCTGTTCCAGGAAAGCGTATTGTCAAGTGTGACACCCAGATACTTTGCCTTGTTCGTCTGCTTGAGTGTTTGGCCATGGATGGCATAGGACCAAGTTATCACTTTCCGCTTGTTGGTAAATGCGAATCATCTCACACTTGTCGGGATTAAACATCATCAACCAGTCTTGCTCCCAGTCTTGTAGGCGGTCAGATCCTGTTTGTAGTGCAATGCTGTCTTCCTTCAGAGCTGATGGTCCTATATAGTAGGCAGTCATCTGCGAAGAGGTGTGCTGTGGAGGAGACCCTGCCCGGCAAGTCGTTAATGTAGACTAGAAACAAGAGAGGCCCTAGGACTGTGCCTTGCGGGACTCCTGATGTGACTGGTGCTGGAGAGGATGTCTTCCGCTTTGAGTACTACTTGTTGTTGACGGTGTGAGAGGAAGCTGTTGATCCAACCCAGAGTCCTTGCCTCTGATCCCATAGTGGTGAAGCTTGGCCGAGAGACGTCGATGGGGGACCTTGTCAAACGCCTTGGAGAAGTCTAGTAAGATGGCGTCGATCTGCTGTTGTTGTTCAGGCCCGTTGCAAGGTCTGGACTGTGGTGATCAGTTGCGTCTCGCATGATCTCTTCTTCCGAAGCCATGTTGCATATCGGAGAGGATGTTGTTCTGATCGAGGAAACTGATCACGTGGCTATGGACAATGTGCTCCATTTTGCAACAGATGGATTGTCAGCAGAGCTGGGGATAGTTTGAAGGGTTACTTTTGTCTCCCTTTTGAATAATGGTGTGACTAGTGCGCCCTTTTCCAGTCTTGGTTACTTGGCCTCTCGATTGTGTGAAGCTTGGAATAATGAGTGTCCAGCATTGGGAATATGGCTTGAAGCCATTTCCCCTTCGAAATTCTGGATGGATTGGTCCCGGTCCGTGGGGCCTTGGGTGGGGTTGAATTCTCCAGGAAGCTTCTTGACCATCCCTTCTCATGGGATCTGCAGTTTGGAGGGGCTGTTTCTTGAAGGTTAGGGGCCCATGTTCGGTGGCTCTTCACAATTCCCTTCTTCGGTAAAGACGCGGACGGAGAATTGGGCAATTTGAGAATCTTCTGCTTTGGCACATGGGTCGGAATGGCTGATGCCATCTTTCTTGAGTGGTGCAACGCCTGAGCTGTCACTCTTCATGCTCTTGACGTACGAGTAGAGCTTTTTGTTATTGGTACCAGGGCTCACTGACCATGTTCCTAACATACTTGTTCCTGGTTTCTCGGCACTTTTGTTGATTCTGTTTCTGGATGCTCCTGTAAATGTCCCAGTCTGTCTGGTTCTTTTGATTTTCTGGCTTTCCTGTAGGCTCTTTTCTTCTTTCTGGCTAGACGCCTTATCAGTCGGTTACACCAGGGTTGATTGAATCTTGTGGATGTCAGTTTAGATGGCACAAACTCATCGATGGTGTCTGAGCACTTCTTCTTGAAGCTGGTCCACAGGGTGTTAATTGGGGTGCTCGAGTTGTGTTCCTGTATAAAATGTTGGGAGAAGTTGTTGAGATCTTCGTTCATGGCCGGTATATTAGCTTTTTTCCATATAAGTAAATACGACGTTGGACTGGTTTCTGGCGTCTGGGAACAATATCAGAGTCCACAGTCACAATGTCATGGTCACTTATGCCAGGAATGGAAGAGCATCTTTCCACCAAGGTTGGTCTGTTCGTGCAGAAAATGTCAAGTGTGGTTGTCGTTACGTGTTAGGAAAATTTACTATCTGTTCGCTGCCAATGTTCATTAAAATGTTGTCAATGAAGGTCTGGTTAATGGAACGGGAATACTGGTGGCCCCGGATGTTGTCTGTTGACGCCAATCTATATCTGGAAGGTTTGGCATCCCCGCCCAGCCAGATGGAACTGTTCCTATTCTTTGAGTTGAGATTCTGGATTTCTTTGCAGAGGTCTGTTGCATAAGATATGTTGTTATCTGTGGGACGGTAAAGGCAGCCGATGATAATAGGCTTCTTCGAGCTTGTGGTGTTAAACGATGCAGCAACAAACTCAGAGGTATCGCTATTCAGTACTTCGGTGGCTTCCATGTCTTGCTTCGCTATAATCGCCACACCACCATACCGTATAAGTGGTTTTTTCTGCGGGCTCCAAATTCTGCGGTTTTTCAAAATTTTGGCATGTTTTTTTTTCTGCGGACTTTATTTCTGCGGGACATTCTTTGGACAAAACATGATTTAAATTCTGCGACTCGTCTTATCAAAGTCTAAGTTCACATTACCCTATCTATTATATTTTCATATAACACGTTCGCATTTGTTTGTCGTCGTCACTGCAAAACTTTATAGTAATTACAAAAATTATATTGTTTGCTTGCAAACAAATATGATGCGCAACAATAGAAAGCTATACATCTTTGATCAGCGTGAAAGTAACGTGTGAAAAATATACCCCGGTAGTATGATCTTTAATTAAATGAAAATGAACATAAGTTTTACCGTATCGTATTAGATGACAATTAAAGTAAACAACGATTATTTAGCAGTATAAGGGTTGGAATGGTTCTTTAAAATATCTTTATTCTTAAATTAGCATAATTAACAATAAGTACATCCTTACAAACACACATTACATACAATTAGCCGACAGCAATTTTATACAACTTGAAAACTCGCTAAACCGTTTATTAAAATACTGTTTGTCGTTATTACTTTAGACGAAACAGGTCACAATGAAGGATACATATCGTAGCAGGTAAGAGAAAATAGTCTGCGGTTTTTATTTCTGCGGTGCCGAAACTGACCGCAGAAAACGCAGAAATAAAGTCATCGCAGAAAAAACCACTTATACGGTATGTGCTGTTCGGTCGATCGCGGCGTGTAACAAACCTGTAGTTGTCAGGCAAAACTTCCCTTTCTGCGATGCTAGTGTTCAGCCAGGTCTCGCTGGCAAGGACAACATCTGGGTCTGCCTGCTCAAGTAGTGCCCAGAACGCTTCTCTCTTGGCACGCATGCTCTGAAAGTTGATGATCAGTGTACGCAATTTCTTCTTGGCAGTTGGCTGCTTGCGACGACTGGCAGTAGGCGATGACGCATACTGTGGGGAACCAAAGACTGAAGACTGGTTGGAAGAAAACGAGGTTGAAGAAGGTGTCGAGCAGGACGCTGATGCTTCAAAGTCCATATATAGACTGGAATTAAAGTTGGGGATCCCACATTGGCAAGCAATTCCATGTGATGTCAGTACCGTCTAACGCATCATAAATAAGGGTAGTCATTTGCAAGCAATGTTTATGAAACCATTTTTCACAGTTAGTGCACTGGATTGATCTGACAGTTCTGGACCAAACGCATGCTCTCCCACACTCCCCACAAGGAAACCTGACAGTTCTTGGACCTGGATTTGGGTGGCAGTCTGAGGCATTCAGAAGCAGCAAGGAGAACAGGTACAGAAAATGTCCGGACATACATTTCTTTGGGGCTGAAAACATTGCATGTTTGTTGAACGTAGAACAGCTGATGTTGAAAACACCTGGATAAAATACAATCTGTGTACATGTTATAGGCCGGGGTGGAGTGTAGGCACTATAGCAGTGGCTGATAGTTATCAGGGATACGATGAAATACGATGACAGCAAAACAAGGTTCATCTCTTGAACGCAATTCGGATGTGTACATAAATTTCGGATGTAAACAAATCCGACTTCCTGTTGTGACGTCACTTTACCGCTGCGAGAAAAAAAGTGGAAAACTTCGCTAAAATCGGGTGCAGGACAGTATTTGTAGGTTCATAAAGAGGGGAATACTACAATGGAATGATCAAACCAAGGAGAAGATCGTGGTGTTGTTTGTAACTCGTAAAACAATTTGTTTTCTCTCTGCGGAAACGGCGAGATGATGTTCCCTTCACGCATGCGCACTTATTTATGGTAGAAAGATCTGGTTTACATGTACACTAAACATGTTATGCTAAAATCATTATTCATAAGAGCTTTCCGCGCCATAGCAGGGTTTTACGGGACGCAGAATTCTGCGTCCCTATACGCATAAATTTTGACATGTACGCATATAAGTTATCCACTTGCGTCCAAGTGTACGCACAAAAATAATTCTAGACAATAGATATTATTGTTTCTGACCCGACATGATTTTATCTCTTTCTTCTCGAAGCTCATAAAATTCCATTTGAACCTAATGCTTGCATTGTTTATTCGGAAGTTAACATAATTGAAATCTACTGCGCATGCTATTTGCAAGTGCCCGCTGCAGAAAATGATGACGTTTATCGTGCAAGCTACAGTAACTGATGACGTTTACCGTAAAATCTATTTTTGGTAGCTGTTTTTGGTTTTTCTATTGCTATATTTAGACGGACTATTTATAACAAGCAATTACTATTGGTTAGCGTATCCAATGTCGATCTACCAGTTCGGCGATTGTATTTTGTACATGAACAGCGATAATAAAAAATGCAGTGCTTTTTGCAAAGTGTTATATGAAAAAGTGTTAGAAATTAAGTCACTGGGTATGTTATTATCGTTGGTGTTATAAATATAATGGTTTCGGCGAACTTAATTTATGACTGGGACATCAAGTATGTCCCAGCTTATGAGGAGGTGCAAAAGCGGTTTTGTCGGCCTTTTGTTTTATGATATTTTTAAAAACACAACATATTTAGCTGACTGGTCTGTAAAGACATCTATTGTGTGTTTACTTGTTCAGCTAAAATATTTACAAATAGATCAGTACAAATTTTCAGTCTGTTGGTGTAATCACCTTGTCAATAACAACATATGCTACTAAAACTTGACATTCCAGCCACTCAAAGACTTATAAGCCTTGGAAATAGCACATGATATTATTGTAAAGGGCTACTAAAATGCTATAAAAAACCTAGTGATAAAAGATATTGAAATAATATACTTCTTATGAAAACAGTACAATATACATGCATATTTCTTACAGGGTAAATAAACGATTTTAAGCAAAATAGAGTGGTCTTCATAGTCTTTTATAGTGAATATAATTTTGGACCCCTAAAATTCAGGCCTGGACCCCTACTTTTCTAGGCTGTGCATCCACTGGACCCCTAAAATTTCAAAGAGATGTAAAACCCTGCCATAGGTAGCACCTAATTTCATATTACAATAAAATGTTATCAAACTTAAACTCATTTCGCAGACTGCCGTTGTTTAAATATCTGTTTAAATGCTAGTCCTATAAATATGACGTCGCTTTGGGATATTTTTGCTTCTGGGCAAAGCAACGTCATATCGAAATTGCTCAAAAACCCATAGCATGTTCCGCCAGAAAATCGGGCGGAACGAAAAACAATGAAGACAGCGTGTATTTACATAATTTTTGACCTATTTATAAACAAAACTAAAAAATAAATACCTTTTGTCAAAATAATTAAACTGTCACATCCTAAAAATCATGATTAAATCCTCTCATGTATTTCAATTCCTTTTACAGCTGATAAACAAATGGCGGCCGTAAAGTGCGCGAAATCTGATTGGCTAATTCAAATGCAAGCGTTTAACTGAGTCAGAACAATATAACGGAATATTTTTTTAACGAAATAATTGCCCATGCACCGTCAGTGTGTTCGAATATATTTTTTCGTTCAAAAATTTGGAATCAATCTGTAAAGCACCTTGCTTAACCAGTATGGCTGATAGACAAAAATAGATTGATGTTTATATTTTATTTTAAATTGATAAGTACATCGTTTGAAAGTTTTTGTGTATGATTGAGCATGAAATTGAAAGAAAATATGATAAGCTTTTGAATAAAGCTTGAAAGGCAAGACAATAGACATTTTTGGAATTTTTTATGATGCTATTCGTTTTTGAGCAATAACTATTAGACGTCAGGCTTGACCGACAAAAACTATAACAAGCCTGTAACGTCTAATATATTGGACTATTTAAATGCCCACTCATCTGCTCATGTTAAAAATATTTGTCAGTTGCTAAGGGTAGAGCAAGGTGGAGTTAGAGTTTAACCTAAGGTGCCTGTACCTTATTAGGAACTTTACCAGAAACGTCCTAGCGAAAACATGTTTTCGCCAAAACTGGCCAGTTATTTTGATACCCCACCCACCAGTTTGTACACGTAAACCGGTGTCTAATTTTCTTTCAAGCACTGACGCAGTTTATTTAAAAAAATGTAAGTTGACAAGAAAATAATGTTTTCTTACACATGACATACTTTTCAACACCTTAAACTTACTGTTTCAGCACCACTGGGCTGTCCTTCTCCAGGTTGTGCTCCCAAATATTTACGGAAGTAGTCCATTTTGGAACTGTAACGCATGCGCAGCGACGTGGCAGTATGCCTTGTCGGTAAGCGCTTGCAATTATCATTAACGATCTACACGGACTTTAATTGAATTGTAATTTAAATCCGTGACGATCTATTAGACTTTTATCTGCATGCGCCTGTACAATTATCAAACCGCAAAATAAATCTTAAAGGCACTTCTCTGTTATTTTTAAATCGATTTTTATTTGTTTGGGTCGTCAGACCAAACAAATAATGGTAGCGAAATTTCAGAGTCTAATGTTCTTAATTGCAAATGCCGAAAGTAGTCCACTTTTTTGAAGCGGTTACTTCCCTTTTGTATGTACACTAAAGCCGAAAAATTCAGGGGAGATCACTGCGTAAAGATGGTCAAAGACAGGCGCATCAATTTTCAAGCAAAGTAATTCCCGAATGGTCGAAGATTTCTAATATTGTTTTCTGGTATTTTCTGATCGAAAATAACTAAATACAAAGCGGACATTCAATCTCTGACACAGAAGTTTATGACAAACCTAACAACAAGTAGTTCTCAAAACAGCTTAAAACTAGCGATTTAAAAGAAAGAAATATATTATTTTGTTACAAGTATCCAACAAATTACAACGCATTTAAAGTTAAACAATAGCGTTGGATTATAGAATTGTCAATAAATGCACAATCACAAATTACGCGGATGAATATGATTTTATCAATGAAAATACTATTTTTAGCCATGTAGATTACCGAATACTACACAAACCGAGTAGAAGAATATATAGATTCTACATGTCGGACTGTTTGGGCGAGAGGATTTTCGCTAAAATATTTACTTCAATTTTAAACAACAGGTTTACCCTGAACAAAATACCTCGAAATTAATAAGGATTACAAACCTGAATGCAATGGAAGTTCTAAATTTAGAATGACTCGATATTATTCAGACATTCTGTGTATAACTTCTCCGTGGTACAGTGGTAACGCGCTCGCTTAGTGAGTGAGAGGTCTCGAGTTCGAATCCCAGTCGAGGAAATTTTTTTTTTGTTAAATTCTTTTTTTAATTGTTTTTGTTAAGGAAGTAGCCATGATTTACAAGGATAAAGTGTGGCTGTCGTAAAAAAGTACATAAATGATTTTTTGATGCAACTCTAGTTATGCAGAATTCCGTATGTGCCTTACAAAATGAATTATAATACATAAAAATAAACTTATACAGGAAAATGCATACAGATATACAGTACGATTTAGATTGCAAAGATCAGAAAATACCAAAGAACTTGAAGCCCTTTGATTCTTTATAAATATACATGCTTATAGTAAGCTTCAGGATTATTTACATCTGTGTTAAACAACAGTTAAAAGTCGTTACAAGCCCTAATTTAGAATAATATGGTTTTCTTCAGGCCGTTCACATATAAATTTAACCGTGGCTGAAGGGTTTTCGGGCTCGCTTAGGAAGCGAGAGGTCTGGAGTTCAAATCCCAGTAAAGGTAACTCATTTTTTTAAATTGTTAAAGTCAAATAAACATTGGATTGAATATCAGTGTTGCAATTAGTCTTATAGCCAATTTACTACAATTAAAACGCTGGAAAGCATTGGTGGCACTAAACATATAATCTCACAACCTGCACCTTTCTTACATTCTGAGACCCAAACAAATTCAGCGCCTTCTGTGCTTTGATTTTAAAAGTTAATATGTTCCATTGTATGTTGGTCTATACCAATAACTCTTGTTCAAAATTTCAGATCATCTTAATTTAGTACGGATTAACATTGCAATATAATTATAATAATATTGTAATATAAATCCGTGGTCGAATGCAGCATTTATTGATGCTTTTTTCCCTTTTGAACCTAAGTGGAGACCCTTTAAACCAATGTCTGCTACATGTTTTTACTTTTTGTACAGAAACAGCATGGATCCACATATGCAGGCATTCCGCTCATTATTTTTCTAATAAGGGCCGGTAAAATCATCATAAAATAATCTCCCGTTGATTAATATCAAGAACAAAAAAAATTATATACATTATATCGATAATATATATAAGGTATATAAGCATATAGCTCGCCGCAAGAATTGTTTTAATTTAAAAAGACATATTTTCATCTCTTTATCTACTGCAAGCATAGCAAAAGAGATATATCTTGCAGAAGTCTTTAAAAATCTATCTTTATTTACGATAACTGAAATATCAAAATTGAACAATTTCCTCAAAATTGTTTTGGCATCCTAACAAATGATTGCAAACCTAACGAAATCACTTTTTCAGTACGTATTATTCGCTACAAATATATTTTTAATGTATACATATGTTTTTTATGTCTTTTTTTGGTAGATCTAATAGTTCCTTCTACTTACGAACACGGTAGCATTTATTGCATGCTGACACAGTTCTAATGTATCATCTTTTTACAATCACAGAAAGTGGGTAAGAAAGCCTTTCAAAAAGATGGGTTTTTTTTAGAGTTGTTTTCAAAATAATAATGATAATAATAATTGTTTTAAAGTCATACATCCAATCCATGTAAGACCTGGCAGCCTAATTAATAGACCTGTATAATCATGAAGCCCATTGATATTAATATTGAATGTTTTGAGAGTTCAGAAATATGCTGCAAGTTTAGTTGCTGAGCTATCAAAGTTGGATTATAAAGAGTGTCCGAAACATGTATAATTTGAAATAAAGACGCTTAAAAAGGTGATTTCAATAGATATAAAACAAGAGGGCCATGATGGCCCTGGGGTCGCTCACCTGAACATAGGCCCCCAGGGCCGGGCCAGTTTAAACCAAAGGGCTTTTATTTGAACAAACTAGGAAGACACCCATTAAAAGATATTTCATGATGTTAAGTTTTTACTATACACAAATAATGAATAACAATGACTTTTGCCCCCTCCCCCCTCTCCCTGGCAGGGCCAATTTTGACCCAAGGGCTTTTATTTGAACAAACTTGGTAAACATCCATTAGAACATGTTTCATGCTAAATATCTTAGCTCTAGCTCTTTTGGTTCTTTAATAGAAGATTTTTAACTTTTTACTCTATGTATATAGGGAAAATCAATAACCCCAGGGACAGGGCCAATTTTGACCCCAGGGCTTTTATTTGAACAAATTTGGTAGACACCCATTAGAATATGTTTCATGCTAAATATCTTAGCTCTAGCTCTTTAAAAGAATTTTTTTTAAGTTTTTACTATATGCATATAGGGAAAATCAATGACCCCCTGGGGCGGGGCCAATTTTGACCCCAGGCCTTTTATTTGAACAAACTTGGTAGACACTGATAAGAAGATGTTTCATGCTTAATATCTTAGCTCTAGCTCTTTGGGTTCTTTAAGAGAAGATTTTTTTGAGTTTTTACTATATGCACATAGGGAAAATCAATGACCCCCTGGGGCTGGGCCAATTTTGACCCCAGGGCTTTTATTTGAACAATCTTGGTAGACATCCATTAGAACATGTTTTATGCCAAATATCTAAGCTCTAGTTCTTTGGGTTTTTTAGAAGAAGACTTTTTAAAGTTTTTACTATATGCATATAGGGAAAATCAATGACCCCCTGGGGCGGGGCCAATTTTGACCCCAGGGCTTTTATTTGAACAATCTTGGTAGACACTTATTAGAAGATGTTTCATGCTTAATATCTTAGGTCTAGCTCTTTGGGTTCTTTAAAAGAAGATTTTTTAAAGTTTTTACTATATGCATATAGGGAAAATCAATGACCCCCTGGGGCGGGGCCAATTTTGACCCCAGGGATTTTATTTGAACAATCTTGGTAGACACTCACTAGAAGATGTTTCATGCCAAATATCTAAGCTCTAGCTCTTTGGGTTTTCTAGAAGAAGATGTTTAAAGTTTTTTCTTTTGGTTGCCATGGCAACCAGAGTTCTGCATGGAATGGAATTCTTTGAACAACTTTGTTAAGGCTTCACACAAGGAACATCCCTGTGAAGTTTCATTATGATCTGCCTTATGGTTTCAGAGGAGATGTCGTTTGAAAAGTGTGAACGGACAACGTACGACGGACGACGGACGACGGACGACGTACGACGGACGACGGACGAAGAGTGATCCTAATAGCTCACCCTGAGCATAAGCTCAGGTGAGCTAATAAAAATGGAAAATGAAGAGAAAAATTACCTAAACTTAATGCATGTACTTCTTTTAAGATGTGAATATATTTGTTATGTCCAGGTCAAACTGTATTCAATTGTCAAGCTTTACTAAACATTTACTTTCTTGTTGCTCTGCAAAACTGTGTCTTAGATCCACTTTGCTTTCTTTTTATTAAGGCGTTAGACTTATAGATTTATTTCATTTTTGCGTAACATGCATATAAAATGTCATACACAAGGCGTTAATGGACATTGGCACGAAAACAACCGGTTTTGTTGTGGGGCTGACAATTGTTTGCTAGCCCATAGCTCGACTTTTTTGAAGAAAAAAAATCGAGCTATTGTTCCAGTCATTGACCCTTAAAAGTAATTCTTTATTTACGATAACTGAAATATCAAAATTGAAAAATTTCCTCAAAATTGCTTTGACATCATAACAAATGATTGCTAACCTAACGAAATCACTGTACGTATTATTCGCTACAAATGGCATTGGCCGTCAAGATCAAATGTGAAATTTAAATTATATTTCTACTTTACTAGAATATTCTACCTCAAATCTGTTAAGAAATAAGAAAAAGTCGAGCGTGATCCCCGCATGGCGATGGCTCTTGTTTCGGCCGGGATCTTAGAGTCTACTTTTTGGTTAACAAGGCAACCTGCCGGAAACCTAAGATTATTCATGTCAGCATACGCATTTGCAAAGAGTTTCAAAATGCCTACTTTTATTAAACTACAACACACCAACTCTCCACTGATCAGGCGAAGTACTAGTTGCTGCGGAGAGTTAGCTACCTTACCAAGAATTAAGCTGTACATTGAATAAGTAATGAGTGACAGTATTTGTCAGACTTTTCTCCACATCAGTTGTATTAAATTGATAATGTGTTGTCGTCACTCTTCTTTATTTGAAATAAATGAACAAATGATGATCATGATCGGTCATTTTAATGATCGAATTTATGCTAAGTTCCCAAAATTTTCCCCAAATTCCTTTTAATAGAACAGAAAAAACTGTCTATGATTATCAGACTGATAAAAGACAAGACAAGATAAGTAACGTATTTATGTTACTTAATATGCAGAAGTATATGTAATAGACAGCCAGCATATCTATAGTATACTTTGTATGGTGGACACAGCGTCGTTGCCAATATGACTCCACTGATGGTTTTTTTAAATGACCAGACTTTAAATAATTTCCCGAGATTAATGTTTTATTTGATTATTTGATGTAGGTAAAACCCAATGACTTATTTGCAAAATTTCAGATGATTCATTCACTCCGTTTTCCAGTAGTGAAAAAGACCCAAAATTGAAAAGCATTGCAACGCTTTTCACTCAAATCGGGCTTAGAATAGTGCAAACATACATTTTAGTACACTTTTTAATTACAAATCAACTCAAACTCAACTCTATTTTATTAATGTCTCATCTTTGTGCTTCTTTACATATATATGTATACATACATTAAAAAAATCTTTTAATTTTTTCACAACACAAAGCCTCTCCCACATAAGGAGTTTTAAGAGACTGTAATTCTATTAAAAATAATGACTATAGTATCTACATTTTAATAACAATTAAATCAATTTTAGACACAATCTAACATGAATTATATAACCAAAGAGTCAAATTTGTGCATAACCGTCTATTAATTATAATACTATGACAAATGTACCATAATTGTCTGAGCTAACAAAGATACAATACAAAAATCCGACATCTTATGTAAAAAAAAAAGTACTAGAGCTAGACCAAATATGTTTGATTGCAAAAAGATGAATGTACATTGGGATTGGTTGAGTATGTGATTGTACATTGTGATTGGTCCTGTGTGTACCTAATTTTACAATGACTGGTCGTGTATGTACATGATTGTACCATGTGACTGATTGTATGTGTTCATGATTGTTCACTGTGACTGGTCGTATGTGCACATGATTGTACAGTGCGACTGGTCGAATGTGTACATGATTGTACAGTGTGACTTGGCGTGTGTGTACATGATTGTACAGTGTGACTGGTCGCGTGTGTACATGATTGTACAGAGTGACTTGGCGTGTGTGTACATGATTGTACAGTGTGACTGGTCGCGTATGTACATGATTGTACAGTGTGATTGGTAGAGTGTGTATATGATTGTACAGTGTGACTGGTTGATTGTGTACCTAATTGTACAATGACTGGTCGTGTATGTACATGATTGTTCCATGTGACTGATTGTATGTGTTCATGATTGTTCATTGTGACTGATCGTATGTGTACATGATTGTACAGTGCGACTGGTCGCGTATGTACATGATTGTACAGTGTGATCGGTCGAGTGTGTACATGATTGTACAGTGTGATTGGTAGAGTGTGTATATGATTGTACAGTGTGACTGGTTGATTGTGTACATGATTGTACAATGTGATTGGTCGAGTGTGTACATGATTGTACAGTGTGATTGGTCGAGTGTGTACATGATTGTTAACCAATTGTGTATCAATTTTTTTATAATGATTGACCAAATGTGTACATATAATTGTACAAAGTAGGAGTCTAAGTATAGATTGGTTGTCTGTTTATAAACAATGTTGTATATAGTGATTACTCTGGACTGTAAGTGTCTGTACCAAATGTGTGTGCATGATAATCATCAGATTCTGTGTATGGTTATCCCAAGTGAGTGATCAGGTAATTTGGGGAGGGGCGGCAAAATAGGAGTATCGAAGCATTGCACTAGACCCAGTCAGCAGAATATCACATGTAATATAATTATCATAGAGGACACATAAAAGTGTCCATTTAGTAAGGATATAGGGTGATCACTTTCTCCCATAACACCCATGTGTATTAATACTTTATAATCCCTAAAATCATTCCGCTAGTACCCTTAAAAGTTAGATATAAAATTCTTGATAATAAAATTCCTTTGTTACAATACATTGTAGGAGTCTGCACACCTGAGAATTTCAGCCTACTTACATTTAACATACATTTATACTAGAGGACAACAATCAATTGAGTTAAATGTAATTATCTCTCTGTTTTAAGTGCCGTAGTTGACCTTTGTTAAATTCAAATTTTATGGGTTTTTTAGGCCTTTGGACCTCAATGGAGTTCCTTTTCATAACTATATAATTATAATTAAAAAATCTTAATAGGAAGCAAATATGTTTCAATGTACATGTATATGTATTTTATTTAAAACATAAACTATACATAAAGACATTTTAGATGAAATACCTGGTTCCCCGTCATGCAATAACTTTTCATCTAAATTTTGTAACAAATACGTTTAATATTACAGCTATTACGAATGGCAAAATATGAAAGGTTTGTCGTACGAATACAATTCCTTTTCCGTTAATATGTTAATATGGGCACCTGTATCTATTATTACCATGGTAATTTGCGAATTTCTGGCTTGTTTTTTATAGTGGAGGACAAAAATCAATTGAGTTGCTAAGGAGATAGAAAAGGTAGTCATATTTACTGTTTCTGATAGTATAATTAAAATACCTGTAACTAAATAAGTACATATGCATGTGTATAAACATGTAGAACAAAATAATTGTCATTTCAGTATAAAATAATATATATAATCCTTATTGACAGAATTGTCAAAGCCTTTGTCTTTATTAAGTAACCTTTCTGTCTGCTTACAAAAGGTTGACTTTAGTTTTATATTAACCATGCTTTTATAAACATTAAGATTTATTTAAACGCGGTGATGAAGGGTTCTGCCTTTCTACACAGTCAGTCCAGCCATTACGGTATAGAGTTCTACCATTTGTTAGGATACGTTACATGCTCTTTAAATTTGTCTGCAATAGGCAGACTTCATAACATCTGGTCCCTTTCTATCTTTATAAGTCCGTTTGAAAAAGGGTCGTATTATAGTTTCCCCCCTGGCGGCCGGGTGGACGTGCGGTCGGCGTCCAATATTTTGTCCGGAGCATATCTCCTATATGCATAAAGGAATTTTAATGAAACTTCATAGAAATGTTCACCACTATAAGAAGCTGTGTTGCGCACATGAACCAGGTCTTTAGGTCAAAAGTCAAGGTCACACTTACAGGTCATTGAAAAACGCTTGTCCGGAGCAAAACTTCTACATGCATAGAGGGATTTAAATATGACTTGTCACAAAAGTTTACCATTGTGAGGCGGAGTGTCGCTTGCAAAATTTAGGTCCCTGTGGTCAAGGTCACACAAAGGGATCAAAGTTCAGATAAAAATATGAAAATCTGTATTCAGGACCATTTAGTCATCATTTATTAAGGGATTTAAACACAAATTGTCATTATCATAACTACTGGTGTGAAACTTGTGATTTAGGTTAAAGTGACATTATGCTCATATTTTCATCGTCAAGTTGAACTAAATTGACAACATATTTCGAAAGATTTACTGTTATTATGGTGATTGACCAACACTCGATATTGGAAAACGTTTTGGATAGAATATATATCCTGCCTTAAATATAAAAAGACTGCCCCACTCTTTTTATAAATTGACTGTTTCAGGTAAATTTGGGTAGATATTCAGATATTTTTAGGGGGCAACGTGTGTAATTTATCGTTCATGCGAAGTATATTATAAAATTGAAAGGAATTCAAAAAAAATGTAAACTTGTTCTGACTTTTACCTGTTTACTCACTATATACCCTTATATGGGCATAATACAAGGTCAAGGTCTCAAATTATTTGAGTCAAGGTCACTAAACATGAAAAATTATAGATATTTTTTAAGAGCATATCACCTACACGCATGGACGAATTTTAAGGAAACTTCATAGAAATGTTCATTATCATGACTACTGGTTTTTGAAACATGTGATTAAAGTTAATATATGCAAGGTCACTATTTAAAGCTGATAAAATATAAAGATTTTGTCCAGAGCAGATCTCCTACACATAGGGAGGGATTCAAATGAAACTTCATACAAATGTTCACCACTATGAGAAGCAGTGTTAAGCGCATGAATCAGGTCTCTAGGTCAAAGGTCAAGGTCACACTTAGAGGTAATTGAAAAACACTTGTCCGGAACAAAAGTTCTACATGCACAGAGGGATTTCAATATAACTTGGCACACAAAAAACACCATTGCGAGGCGGAGTGATGCGTGCAAAATTTAGGTCCCTGCGGCCAAGGTCAAGATCACACATAGGGGTCAAAGTTCAGATAAAAAATGTATATTCGGACCATTTATTCATCATTAATTGAGGGATTGTTACACAAATGGTCATTATCATGGTGTGAAACATGTAATTTAGGTTAGGATATGCAAGGTCAATGTCACTTAAAGAAGATCGTCAATGTTACTAAAGATATATAGAGTTTGTCCAGAGCATATCTCCTACACATATGGGGGATTCTAATGAAACTTCATACAAATGTTTAACCACCATAAGAAGCAGTGTATCTGCTATTTATCTACTTGTAGAAATAGGATATTTATATATCGCATACATCATCGTGGTTTTAAAGATTCCTCTCTCATTGAAAATCAAATCTTTTACCATGTGAAATTTGATACATGTATTGATTATTCAAAATTATTGACATCAGAATAATAAAAAAAAACAACATTATAATTACATTCATGTTGTAACAGGTGTGTTGTTTAATTTAGTAGTAAATTGCTTATGCTAATTTCGTCGTACATCTCACAAAGCTTTAATGAATTAAAACTGAGATTTTTTTGCGGCCATTTAGTGATGGTTGTATAAGATTATTATTTCAATAGACATAGGGGCCCGAACTTATTTTGGAAATTGCTGTATCTTTACAAGTATTTATAACTCGTGGTGTCAGAACCAGCAAAACTAAAATCAGTGTTACTAACTCATTTTCTAAGAAAGTGCCAAAAATAAAGAAGTACGAGTCATGAATAGTCTACAATTATTTTTTTTTTAAAAGTACAAATACAAAACTTTATCAAATAAAACAAAATTTATAAATATCGGTATAAAAGATGCAAGAGATTCCTGATGTGTTCCTAGTCTCCCCTTAATATATCACCATTGGTAACACCATTTGCCTCGGTGGTTCCATTTGTTTCCGGTTTGGCCGTTGGTACCCGTTTCTTAACATATGCCGTATAATAGAAATTCGAGAATAATGAAACCATTGTTAATCCGTAAAGGATTCCATAAATACAATAGTTGTAATACATATAACCTATACCTGCATGAAACAAGTCTAAAATAAACTGAATAATTTGAAACTGAGTCAAAAATTTCTTCCATCTAGGTGGATTATCGGGATACATTGCGCTTAACCCGTAATAAAAGTACAACAGCACGTGCACCGCGGAATTTAGCGCCAAATAAGGCGCGAAAGCTGGATATGGGTAAAAGTTGTAGGCAATGTCACTGAGAATTAACATACTTCCATGATGATATATATGTAAAAAAGAAATCTGGCGCTGTTTATGTCGTAAAACCATGAATACTGTGTCCAGGAGTTCGAATATTTTCATGAACCAATATATTTTAAATACAGGCACTAGCGGCTCGAACGAACGTGCTTCAAACGATGATTGCGCATGGTACAGTCCGTGACAAAATCCGTATATTGTGTAGAAGCTGATAGCACTAGCTGTGAAGTTGTACACCACTAAAATCTAAAAGGAAGAAGTAAATATAAGAGTTGGACATGATACTACATGTATTTTTTTAAATTTACGTAGGATTTCCGAGTATAAAATTACACAGAGGTATAATCGGCCAGTAACAAGCGTATAAATCTGCTCTGTCATAAAACTTCCTTGTTTGAGGATCTGACAAAAGTATAACACTGTGGTTGAAAAGTCGGTTTTAACTGATTGTTGATATGTAAATTATTTGTAATAGTTAATATTTGTGTGACAGTAATTAGAATGTACATAGATGAATGCACGTGTATTATTCAATTTAGAATACATTGTCAAAATAAATGTTTAATTAAACAAAATGTTTTATAATGAATGTTATCAATACATTTGTAATGTTAAAATTGTACTGAAATATGATACTAGTATCTGACTTTAAATATTTAAAATCATTCGATCATGAAATCAATGATTGAATACAAATAGAATATAAACATTTTAAGCTCGTTGCTTCCTTTACAAATGAACTAAAAAAATCTGTATAAACTAAATACAATGTTTACGAAATTAATAAAGCTTACAGGTCTAAGTCCAAGCGGTTTGGTAAATTTCTTCCATTGCCCAGCCAGAAAAATCATCAACATATACCCACAGAAAACCGGGAATGAATCCAACCGACACACCAGTAGTACTCCAGCAGCGATTTTCTCGGGAGTCAAACCCATACTTACAGTACCTATAGGTGAGAGAATTAGATCCGAGGTAAAATAAAATATATCAAAAGTAATAAAGAGTCACCAGTTTAGAATTAAAAACTATACATTCCTTCAATACACACGCTGTATCCTTTGACAATGTTACGTTGGGATTGGTCGAGTTCTGCAGGTACGCTTATTTCCTCATACAGATTTTAATTCGTATGTTCATGTAAACAGATCTTATGCTACTTAAAAACGTCTTATTGCTACTTTTGTTAATATTCCTGCTCTTTCACTTCCTGAATTCGTAACGATCCTCTTAACAATAACGCTTTTATGGACAATTACAGTACATGTACATGAAATTGTATACACTAGCTATAATTGAAAAATGTGTGCATGTGATATGCTTTACGACGGCTTTAATCGCCTTTTTTCACTTTTAACTTTTTGTAATACTTTAAGACTTGGTATTTTGTGATAGTGACAACATTTTAGCAATAGTGGCATTTTCAAAATTACAGTTTCATCATTTTAGCAATAGTGCCATTTTCAAAATTACAGACAGCTCAGCAATAGTGTCATTTCAAAATTACAGTGACAATATTTAAGCAATAGTGAAATTCCAAAATTACACTGACAGCTTTTTAGCAATAGTGACATTTTCAAAATTACAGTGACAACATTTAAGCAATAGTGGCATTTTCAAAATTACAGTGACAACATTTTAGCAAAAGTGACATTTTAAAAATTACAGGGACAGCATTTTAGCAAAAGTGACATTTTCAAAATTACAGTGACAGCTTTTTAGCAATAGTGGCATTTTCAAAATAACATTAACAGCTTTTTAGCAATAGTGACATTTCAAAATTACAGTGACAATATATAAGCAATAGTGACATTTTCAAAATTACAGTGACAGCTTTTTAGCAATAGTAACATTTCAAAATTACAGTGACAACATTTTAGCAATAGTGACATTTCAAAATTACAGTGACAGTTTTTTAGCAATAGTGACATTTCAAAATTACAGTGACAACATTTTAAAAATAATGACATTTCAAAATTACAGTGACAGCTTTTTAGCAATAGTGACATTTTCAAAATTACAGTGACAACATTTTAGCAATAGTGACATTTTCAAAATTACAGTGACAACATTTTAGCAATAGTGACATTTTCAAAATTACAGTGACAGCTTTTTAGCAATAGTAACATTTCAAAATTACAGTGACAACATTTTAGCAATAGTGACATTTCAAAATTACAGTGACAGCTTTTATAGTGACATTTCAAAATTACAGTGACAGCTTTTTAGCAATAGTGACATTTCAAAATTACAGTGACAACATTTAAGCAATAGTGACATTTCAAAATTACAGTGACAGCTTTTTAGCAATAGTGACATTTTCAAAATTACAGTGACCACATTTTAGCAATAGTGACATTTTCAAAATTACAGTGACAACATTTTAGCAATAATGACATTTTCAAAATAACAGTGACAACATTTTAGCAAAAGTGATGTTTTTTTTTTGTAATTACACTGACAACATTTTACAAATAACTGTTAGATATGTTTTTTAGCATAGCATTACCGATAGCATTTGTTTCCCAACGGATGTGAAATAAACACATGCATGTATAACGCATTACATCCTATGCCTGTGCTAACATCAGAAGTCACCTGATAGAGAACCACTTTTTGAATTAATGGCGAGGGGATGCAAACAACCGTGATATTTTGATTATTTTCTCAATAACACCGGTCAACACCATGGTAACAATAGTGATATTTTCACAACATTAGCACGGGCAACATTCTAATAATAATGGCATTTTCACAATATTAGCACAGGCAATATTATAAAAATTATGGCATTTTCACAACACAAAATTTAGTTTAGAACAATAATAATATAAAACAATTACATTGAAGCGATACAGGATATAGACTACCATGCAAATACATCACTCCAAATTAATATCTGTTCCAAAACCGAATACATGTAGTAGTAGTAAGTAGTCCTGTACATTGTCTTCTGCAAAAATACCTTTAACGCATAAGTTAGGATTATGTACGCTGTGTACTTATTTAAAATAGTTACAGCGGAGTTAAGTCGGATTGAGGAGATCAATAAAGAAATTTCAAAGATGACTTTAATTTTCATTGTACAGTGGTCACAGTTTCACGATCTACACTATGGGAAATTTTCTTTGAAGACCATTCAGCCATTTGACTATTGATTTATATTATCGAAAATGTGACACTGTTTTATTTATAAACTTTGCATACCTATGAAGGCCTAAGGCTGTAATATTCAAATCGATTGAATAATGAACAACATCAATACATATTTATGATATTATTTTGTCATATTGTTAGAGTATACTCGTACATTGTTGCTTGAAATAGAAAACCATTTTCACTTAAGATAACTTTTCAAAGTGTCAGGTAACTTCTCAAGCGAAAACACCGGATTTATATAGAGATAAAATAACTTTGACTTATATGTATATGATACATTGCTTGGTGTCAAGTTATATGGGTCTGGTGGGATGCATTTTGTGCGTACAAATAAATAGGCCAATTTTCCTGTAAAACTAGTAGACCTACAGAAGGCGCTGTATTATCTTCATTTGTTAAACTGCATGGTTCATTTTAACAAAAGAGATTTGGATCATGATTTTCAATTAGAAGAATCAATTAAAAATGCTCGTGTAGCAAAATGTATTTAGAGAAGCAAACATATAAAAGAAATCCTTAAATACCTGAAATAATGAACTCCAAATCCGTTCTAATCACTTTATATAATACTTTTAAGAGAATGTTATATTTATCACCAGTTTATTGGCCCTCATGCGGTTATTGAATGAACTGTAAATAATGTATTAACATCATTTATGGATCCACGTGTATTTATGAAAAATTCACAACTTCATGTATCGGAAAACTTGTCGGCTTGTAACAAAACTGCTGTACATGTATTCATTGAGCTATTATTAAACGAAATATGAACAGGAGTTTTATAATCACTGCATGTACGTATGTTAATTACCATGTTTGGTTAATCTAGCCGAGAGAGTGAGGCATTTACATGCACGACGGTATAGGATACATTCGGTTTTGTCAATAAATACCGGATACTGTTTACGATTTCTTACATTTACACAGTATTGTGTAAATTCAAATAGTACTGAAATTTGACCTGCTATACAGAAGCTGACACACTAATTAATAATTCAATCAATTCGCTACATGTAAACTTCAATATAACGATAAGTTTGTTATTTCTAAAATGCATACAAACGATGATGTTATAAACCAAAATGACCACAACAAAAAATTTACCTGGCTTAAACTCCACATAAATTTTGTGTGTTTCAACTGTGAATACTAGTATAGTGTATACATGTTATTTTTAAGCATGGTCACGTCTGACCTGTCACCACAAATATGCTCGATGTTAGTGTGTTTAACTATAAAATTGTTTAATTCTTTCGGTTGAAACTATAATAAGTCCGATGAAATCGTTCCATTTTCAATTATTTAATTAAAATGATTCAATTCATTTAATTAACACTATTTTGCATTTAAAGCTATCCCGTTCATTCAATTTTTCATACTCGCACTTACATCATGTCGTGCGCACGAGATATTTAAGTGGCGCGCACGAGATACTCAATAGTGCGCACAGCATAATTAAGTGGTGTACACGAGATATCATGTCACTAAGTCGTGCGTACGAGTTACTTAGTATATGGTGCGAACGAGATGAGTAAGTTGTGCGCACTACATTTTAACCAATCAGATTACACTATATGTATGAATTTTCAATGACAAATGTCATTTGACCTTATGACCTAAAAGTCAGTAGTAGTGAGCAATATTCCTACCAAGTAACATAAACAATGACTTATTTATTCTCAAGTTATTGATTCGACAAGGATTTTACATTATGACATTGTGTCTCTGTGGCCTTGACCTTTGACCTAATGACATCGAAATCAATAGGTTTTTCTAATGGCCACAGAGGGACAAAGGGCAATTTCCCTATCAAGTAACAAACGCATGGCATATTCTTTCTCAAGTTATTGTTTGGACAATGATTTTACATTAAGCGTCATTGTGAACCTGATTTTTTATCCAATGACCTCAAAATCTAAAGATGGCATGTACTGATCAGGTGCAATGTCCGTTCTAGGTAATATAAACCATGGCTTACTCCTTTTCAAGTTAGAAGTGTCATGGTTACCATGACCTTAAGACCTCAAACATCAATTGAGGTTATCTACTGGCAATGGGCAATGTCCCTACCAAATAAAGTAAACCATGCAGTGCTTATTCCTTCTCACGTTATCGTATGGACAATGTTAACAGGCCCTTAGTACGTACGTACTGATCAATCCTATCAAAGGATGGTCACCACTTTCAAGTGGAAAGGGGGGGGGGGGGGCATAAAAGGGCCATGACTAAGTCAAAAATACTGATTTATGGGCCTTGGATAGTGACCTCCTAATATGATCCTAAAGACATGTATCATGTATTCAACTGAATACTTTCAGTAGTTTCTAAGATTCATGTTGCATGTACTTAAAACATTAACCAGGCATTTTCTAAGTAAAAAATTCATATATATAGTGTACTCTGATTGGCTAATTATCTTGTGCGCACGACTTCATTATCTTGTTTGCACCACATCTCGTGCGCACGACTTAGTAACTCGTGCGCACGACTTAATAACTCATGCGCACGACATAGTATCATTTCTGTAAAGATCGGATGAAATTGCACGAGCAGTTCATGAGGAATTGTACGGACACATTTTGTGACGGAGAAGTGATCCCTACATGTCGCCTAATCACCGAGTAATCACCGATACATAGATCAATTCTAATTATCAGATTAGTGGATAAAATAAGAATTTCACCACAACATATTTGTTAGTCAATGTTTGTGGTTAAAGCCATTGTTATTCAAGTGAAAGGTCAGAGTTCACGTTTTTTTTTCAGCCAATCGCTGACCATGTTACAACACAATAATCTGACCTTAAATGATCAAACGTTGTTACGGTTCACAGTACAAAACGACATCCACTGGTGAATATATATGTAAATATGTAGTAGGCTATCTGTATATAGATACCATACGTGTTGCAATAGTTTGAAGGTAAAATTTATTTGTATATTAATGTACTTAAGTTTAAACTCTAGTTATAACCATACAAATTAAAAATGACACCACCTGCTTTCAATTTACCGGGTCACTTAATGGTACAAAAACAGGCTGTTAAATTGCTTTACGAACAGTTGTATTTTCTTTAGGCTCCGAAGTTTGACGGAAAAGATCGAAAAGTTTCTAATCTTATACACAACTAAGGTTTAAATACACACTGTAAAATATTGATGCATGCATACCTGTAGATAAATTGTACACAAATTTACAGTCTTGATATATTTAATTAAATAAATACATGTAGATGTATATGTACGCTTAATATCGAAAAAAATATCATGTGTTTCGTATATTTGTTTTTACTAAATACTTTTTGCAATCATATTATTTGAACTTACTTGACAGTAGTATATGAAATTACGTAGTAATTGTAGCTGCTTGACTTTATTTTTCATACAGAAAACATGACAAGTCCGACGACTGAATATATACTTAATGTGGCCAGATATGTGTCCCGGCTTGACTCGTTCCCTATATTCTGTGGGTATGTGCTGATGGTACTGCTGGCTGGACAATGGAAGAAATTTTTCAAACCTCTAAACCTCAGGCCTGTTAGTTTTATTGACTTTTTTATTTTCTTAAAAAAAGAGAGTATGTTTGTATATGCCATTTATTTACAACAGGACATAATGGTCGGCCTGGTCGCGGTTTATAAAACAGTATTATGATAGAACTTTAGGTTCGATAACAAGCTCAAATAAGTAAACATGAATTTATTAATATACAATACAATTTAAACATAGTTGAGTAACCAAAGTTCATGTTTTACGGAAAGACATTGTCTATACGCGTACTATATCATTATGGTGAATAAGACTGAGATACTAGTATTCCAAAGTGACTTTATTTTCTAAGCAAATTTAATCCGATTGCCTGCATAATGGTAATTTGCTCCTTTAAGAGATGGTCGTTTTTCTTTTGTTTATTTTAAAAGTCTAGTATTTCTGATTTTCAGGTTTTAGTGATCTACAACCTAACTGCAAGTGCTATCAGCTTTTATACGCTGTATGGGAGTGCGGTAGCCTTGATCAACTCAGAATCAACTTTCAGCCGGCAGACATCAGAACAACTTCAGTTTACCTACAAAGTTTACTGGTTTGCTAAAACATTAGAACTGCTCGATACTGTTTTTATGGTGTTACGTCATAAACAACGTCAGATTTCTTTCCTGCACGTGTATCACCACAGTAGTATGCTCCTACTTAGCGATATGACCTACCATTCTTATCCATACGTTGCAATTAGTTTATATTTAGGACTAAATTCCGCAGTGCACGTGCTACTATACTTGTATTACGGGTTGAGTGCACTACATCCGGAAAATCCTCCGCAGTGGAAAGAATTCCTAACTCAGTTTCAAATAACTCAGTTTGTCATTGATCTTGTACATGCAACAATAGGTTACATGTTTTATAATTACTGTATTTATGGAGTGTTTTATTGTATTGCAATGATAATACTGTTTTCAAATTTTTATATAAAAGCGTACTCCAAACAAAGTAGTCCATCAAATAAAAGAAAGGGCATTTAGCATAAACTTTAAATGATTGTTACATTTTTAAGTTTTGAAATAGTTGATGTATATTTCTTTAGGTTATACCAACGTTTTTGTCTTAAACATTTAGTCACAAATTTGCCAAAATCTAGACAAGCCAATGAGAATGCTTGCTAAATCAACGAGATTTACTGGGAGTGTTCTTCAACTTCACTTGCTTTCCCATATGTGTATTAGAAGTTTGTTTAGCTAGCTAACTGTCGGTTGCATTTACACATTTGTTATAATAAAAGTAACAATATGTATGATACATATTAAAATATTGTGTCTCTAATTGGCTACTTTCCAAAGCAACAACAAATACAACTTTTTAATAAAATTTTTATAAAATGTTTGATTGTTCTAGTATATTTCAAGTTTAAGATCTTTTCTGACAAATATCCATACAGTAGAACATTTTGCTTTAAATTACCAATAAAATGTCAATGGCCAACTAGAACCTTCACTGTCTTGGTTCAAATACCCTTTTAGCGGGTTTAATGAAGTTATATCTTGATACATTAAATTGACTTAAAGTTACGCTATCTACATTAACAAGTATGAAACATTTCAAGAGCAGTAACTCTAAAACAATTTAAGAGTTATGATTCCAGGTCATTGTATATCCCCTAAATGAGATCTATCCATTTAAGGAGTGTCAAGCTAGTATTAATACCTTTTTAGTCATGCTCCTGACCAAAGTAAGTATAAAATATTACAAAGAGCTAACATCTATGGAATTTCAACAACTGTTGAATTATAATCCGGAAAACAAAAGTTGAAGGTCAGGTGGATAACAATACAGACAAACTGATTTCTGTATACTCTGTTACAAAATTATTGTGGGATGGGCAGGGGTATATGAAACTAGAGCTGTTAGTAGGAAAGCTGGCTTGACTATTCTCCGTGCTTGATAATGTAGAAATAAACAAAGGGGACTGAGTTTTGGATACTGACCAAAGAATTTTTTAACTTCACTAAAGGCCATACATTGTATTTCATTCAAAATCCATGTCAGAATTATAATTCTTTAAACATAATTCCAAAAACATGAATCAAGTTTCAAGTGAACCCAACAGTAATTTAAAGATTAATGTACCAAGAATTTCATAACTTCACAAAGGGCCAATAAAAATTTATATGGAGTTATTGGCCTTGAATAGTAACCTTCAAGACATGTATTCAATATCAAGAGAATGCATACAGTAGAAAATTTTGTATTGATGTTGCATACAAAACATTTAAACAAAAGATTTTTTTTAAAGTTCATAAAATGCCACAATTCAGTTATTGACCTTGGAAAGTTGGAAGACATTTTAAACTGCAATAAACACGCTCTGCTCTGTTACTTAAACCCGGAAATATCTCATAAAGGGTCATTTGGTTTAAACATATTCATTTAATCTTGATTGCGAAACAAGCTTTTGAAACTTATATTATTCACTTTCGAGTCAGCTTCCTGGAACCAACCAGTACTGGCGTCAAATGAAGAAACATGATCATTACTTGATTTGGACTCGAACCCATGCCTTTTAGAAATGCATACCAATTTTTATATTAAACAAGAATTCAAACTTTGAAGTGAATACCTTTGATAGTCTTGAGAAATGCACTTTAATGTACATTAAACAAATCAAGACATAAAAGGGGGATTACTTTTCAAAATGAATTTGAGGATAAGCTGCCCTTTTAAAGCGGTTCTATTTTTATGGTGAACATGTATACTAAATACTTGAATTGTTTCACAAAAAAGTACCTAAACAAAAAGGTAAACCAGGGGAAAAAATCTATGTTAAAAATGGGGCATAATTACTGATTTCTTGATCTTGGACTGAACTTCAGAATAAGTTATCAACAAAGTGGATACAGCACAAGCAAAATTTATCTAACATTTATCATATTTATTTTGCAAATGTTGAATTTAACCAGTATCTAAAATATTGTATTGCACTACTGAACACAGTTTTATTTTTTATTTAACAAACTATTACAAAAGGAGAGGGTCTTTTTAGCTCTAAATTGCTCACCTGGGTCCCATTGCTTAAGTTTGATTATACCAGCCAAATGAGCTTATGTCAAGTTATTCTAAAATCCATC
The DNA here is from genome assembly GCF_026571515.1 of Ruditapes philippinarum. Classification (NCBI taxonomy): domain Eukaryota; kingdom Metazoa; phylum Mollusca; class Bivalvia; order Venerida; family Veneridae; genus Ruditapes; species Ruditapes philippinarum. The sequence goes on from NW_026860903.1 coordinate 293,688, forward strand.
ATTAAATGCCAGAATTGTTTTAAAAGAAACAAAAATCAGTGCAGTTTTATGAAAGATTCATACCATGATTATGGATGTACAAGTGTGACCTTGACCTTTTAGCAAAGGACTTGATTATTATGCATGACACATCACCATCATGATTGTCTAACATATTTATGCCAAACTTATTTTCAAATCTCCCCAGTAATGACAGATTTGTTGACCAGACATGACCATCAATGCACTTTAAAAATACAATATCATGACTTTGAAATATATGTGTGACCCTGATCTTTTGAGCTGGAGACCTAATTCTTGAGAGTGACACATCATCATGATGTACAAAACACAAAAATTTATTTCAAACCCATCAAGGAATTACAAAATTGTTTACCAGGCATGCACTTAAGTGCAGTTTTATGTAAAATTTATATCATGATTTAATGGATGTACACATATGACCTTGACCTTTGAACTTCAAAACAAATATGAAATGAAATGGATATTGAGTATGGAAACAAGAGCAGTATGAAAGACAGTACATTTTCCTATTCTTTACACATGATAGCAAAACAAGAGTATGTATTTAGTAGGTATAAATATAGAGGAAGATATCATTTAAAATACGTAACACAGTATCAACATGTGTTGAAATTTGACCTACAATTATCATGTAAAGCTTCAAGCCATACCTTAGGAAGATTTATGATGTATCAAAAACTTTAACCAGGACTTTTCTGATTTCACAAAGGGACATAATTCAGTCAGAATGCTAATGCTAGAGTTGTAGGCCTTAGATAGTGACCTTCAATTATGATCTCAAAACATGTGTGAAATAACAAATTAATTTCTTTAAAAGAGTTGCTGATAGATAAGAAGTTTACAAGAAGTTTTGCACACTTAACTGAAAAACAAAGTGTTATGCTGAGACATGGGTAAGTAGCATAGACCTACTATTCTTCAAAAAGTTAAGCTTAATATTGATGTGGACAACAGGCATTACAAAAAGCTTACCATCAGGTAAAACTTATTTAGATTTTATAATATGCTATATGCTTACTGTGTTGGGGATTTATGATTTCTTTAAAAATAATCATGCATTCACTTAAATATTACAACAAAATACAAGTTAAAAGAACATATAAATGGTAAGCATGTATTAAACACGTTTAGCAAAAAAACACAACATTTCACATAAACTAATAAATTTACAATATGGAATGGATGTATTTATGTAATATGTAAGATATTAAATATTCTGAATTAATCATCTGAAAAATCTGTTCACAAGTTTTTATTTTCAGAAAGGACACATATCCTAATTCACTCTGATCCATGTACAAGATGATAACAGAAAGTTCAATGGTTTCAAAATGTCAAGAACTCATAAAAACATTATTTAAGACCCAAACACAATAGGCTTTTAAATAATAATACAATTATTGAATAACTGATAAGGTTGTATATACTACTATTTATATTGTATTCATTAAAAAGAAATCTTCACCTCTGTACACAACCTGTAACTCTGCATGTTTGCATCCTGTATGTATAAACATGTTATTTAGACAAACAGAATTAAATCTGAAGCATTTCTGAACAAAAATTTCTAAACATTGAGGGGAGTTAAACTTAAAATCATTAAAGATGATATGTAGTCCCAATCAATGTAACATGGCTATAAAAAGTCAGTAAATTTGTGTTGAATTAAAATTGATGAAGAACAAAAATCTAAGCTAACTCACCCATATTAGCAGAATACTAGTGTTTAGATAGTCATTTATAAAAATAAAACAGAAGTAGTGTCAAATAAAGAACAATGAATTTTATAGTTTACATATGGATTGACATACTAAACAGTAATTCCTTAGTCCAAGCCCTAACATGTCTTTTATTTTCTAATATAATATTCTTGGACTGCACTTTTGATGAAATAATAAAAATAATATATAAAATATACTAATTTTACTTTACAAGTTTGATCACAATTTCCATAAAGAATTATTTCGGGGGAATAATGCACATAAAAAGTGCATTAGTGCTATTATTTCATAAATGTCTGATTCAGTACTTCCACAGCTGATGTGATGTCTTGATGTCACATGACCCACCATGTTCATTCTCAATCAGGATATCATTACATTAAAATCCAATCTACAGAGTCCAGTCATAATCTAGAATATAACTTGGCTTTAACAGACTTTTATCTTAAACTGACCAATCAAAATGCAGCCTTCTTTCACTGGTCTCCTGTCACACCATTGTCACTCTTTGAGCAATATTTGAATTTAAGGAGCATGCCTCAGTCTATATGTTGATGTTCTTGCCACAGTACTCTAACCCTGTTTATCCACTGTTGTCCCTTGTTTGACTTGACAAACATACATGAACTACAGAATATTACAAACAACCATGAAACTAGCAGGAGATAATCTGGTTCATCTGTTGGTACACTTGGTACAGGACCTAAATAGTCAGCCTCTGTAACATTTACTGTACTGTTTGCCTCTACACCTGTAACATACAATCAACAAAAAGTCTACTTAAATTATATCAAAACCTTGCTGACAAATTGAAATTGATCATCAAATTATAAATACAATATTACTGGATAACATACTCTGTTCTCATTAGGCAAAGGTTGTAATAGTAAAATATAATAAACTAGAAATGTGTCCATAGGACACGGGTGCCCCCACATTCCACTGTTTTGTCAATCTACTGACTCTAGGTCAAATGTTTTTGGGCTACATGTGACACAAGTTAAAAACTGAAAATCTTTTACTTACAAAAACTGTACAAATACTGAATAAATCCACAAGCAAACCCAAAGGTGCATAACTACATATGCTCAAACAACATTCTTGAATACTTTCAGGACTACGGGTCAAATAATTTTTGAGCTATGCATGAACAAGTCTATAATTTATACTAAGTCAAGGGAAATAAATCCACATGCAAAACCCCAGGTGCATAGCTTCATAGTGATGTCGATCATCATTCCTGTAAAGTTGGTTGATTCTAACTCAAGCACTCAAAGAACACATAACAACATTTTGGAATGTTTTTTCTAAGTCAATGGCAATTACTCTACAAATACTAAATAAATCCACAATCAAACCCCCATGTGCACAACTACATATGCCAACCAACATTTCTGTAAAGTTTCATGTCTCTAGGTCAAATACTTTTTGAGCTACATGCGACACAAGTTGAAAATTGCAATTTTACAAAATCAAGGGCTATTACTCTACAAATACTGAATAAATCCACAACCAAAATCCCTGGTGCACAACTACACATGCTGACCAACATTCCTATAAAGTTTCTAGGTCAGATACTTTTTGAGCTATGTGCGACACAATTTGAAAATTGTAAATTTTTACTAAGTCAAGGGCCATAACTTTGACAAAACAGAATAAATCCATAAGCGAAATGCCAGGTGCACAACTTTACATGCTGAGCAACATTATTGTAAAATATCATGACCCTAGGTCAAATACTTTTTGAGCTATGTGCGACACAAGTTAATAAATTGCATTTTTACTAAGCCAAGGAAAATAACTGAATTAAACCACACATAACCACCCAGGTGCACAACTACACATGCTGATGACATTCCTTTAAAGTTTCATGACTCTAGGTAAAACATTTTTGAGCTACGTGCGACACAAAAAAGAGAACAGACGGAAGGACAGTTGGATGGACAGACAAACAAGCATAAATCTAAATCCCCCTACTGGGGGCACAAAATCCTCCACCCCCCCCCCCCCGTAGTGGGGGCACAAAAATGTAAATTTTTACTAGGTCTAGGGCAATTACTCTACAAATACTGAATAAATCCACACACAAACACCCAGAAGCACAACTACACATGCTGATGAACATTCCTTTCATGACTATAAGTCAAACACTTTTTTCAAACACTTTTTGAGCTATGTGCAACACAAGTTGAAAATTGTAAATTTTTACTAAGTCAAGGGCCATAATTCTGACAAAACATTATAAATCCACAAGCAAAACCTCAGGTGCACAACTTCACATCATTCTTGTAAAGTTTCATGACCCTAGGTCAAATACTTTTTGAGCTACATGCAACACAAATTGAAAATTTTTACTAAGTCACAGGCAATAACTCTACAAATACTGAATAAATCCATACACAAACACAAGGTGCACAACTACACATGATGACAAATGTTCCTGTATAGTTTCATGACTCTAGGTAAATTACTTTTTGAGCTACATGCGACACAAAAAAGAACAGACAGACAGATGGACACTGGTAAATCTAAATGAGCCCCCTATAGTGGGGGCACAAAAATTGTCTGAGATATCATAGAACAAATACTGAACTTTCACTTCCTTGAAGTATGAAAGAAAACAGCAAGACATAAACAAGATGTTTCTTAATATAAAACGGCATCAGCAAAACTTTTACAGAAAGATAAAATAAAGTTGTATGAGAAAAGAATAGCTATCAATTTCCACAATTGATTTTTTTGCAAACTGATGTACATTGTTACTATAAAAAAGTATTTTAAATTTCAATTGAATATCTCAAGCAATAATTGAGATATTTGACTTTACAAAAAACTTTAACCAAAATTTCTAAGTTAAAAAGGGGCATAATTCTGTCAATATTGTAGGCAGAGTTATCCAACTTGTCAATCTGATGTACCTTGTTACTATAAATAAGTATTGTAAGTTTCAATTGAATATCTCAAGTAATAATTGAGATATTTGACTTTACAAAAAACTTTAACCAACGCAGACGCCGACGCGGACGCTGACGCGGACACGACTACAATAGCTCTCATATTCTTCGAATAGTCGAGCTAAAAATCATTATCATTCAAAGTAAATCTTTTAAGTGTATTAAACTATTTATACAAAACAGTTTCCACATAGGTAATAAGATATTGAAAAGTCAAGCTGTCCAAAACTTAATACCTTGAACTTTCTGAAATTACAATGGTATAGTTATGTATTTTCTCATTTTATTTGAATATCTTATTAGTACATGTATCATTTTTTGCAAGTTTCATCCAATAAATTTAAACATTTCTTGAAGCTCAACTGTAAAACTTTGAAACACATTAAAATTATATGAGCCGCGTCATGACAAAACCAACATAGTGCGTCTGCGACCAGCATGGATCCAGACCAGCCTGCGCACCGCGCAGTCTGATCAGGATCCATGCTGTTCGCTTACCTACTCTATTACAAGTAGAGAAACTGATAGCGAACAGCATGGATCCTGATCAGACTGCGCGGATGCTGGTCTGGATCCATGCTGGTCGCAAACCCATTATGTTGGTTTTGTCATGACACGGCTCATATAAACAACTTCTTACTTGCTGAATTGAGCTGTATCTACAGCAACAAAATCTAGTTGAGGAAAAGCTCTAGCCAGTGCATTGTAATGTGGTGCCACCTTAGCACAGAAATGACACCATGGAGCGTAAAACATCACTAACAAACAATCCGTTACATTGTCTGTATCATTTTTATCAAAGTTCAAAAGCTGAAGAAGTTGAGCTGTTGTTATGAGTTTAACTGTGGCATTTGTATTGTCAGTAACATTTTTACCAGTACAATGAAATTTGACTTTTTTACCAGTGTCAGTTGTATTGTTTTCTGTCTCAGTTATGTTTTCCGGTTCAGCTATGGTCACGTTTACTGTCCCATTTTCAATTGTGATATTTTCATTTACAACAGATGCATTAGATAAAGTGATGTTTGTTTTATCTGACAACTTTGGGTAAATTCCATCTTTAAACTCCTCAATAAAAGGATCTAAAATAAATTTCAACCACTGATAAAATGTGGAATTGGATTCAAAATTTGAAGTGTTTTTTGTTAGTTCGTTATTCCCTCCTGTTACCCTGGATTCATCTAGAACTTTTTCATTATCCATGGTAACTGACTGGGTGTTTCTTATCTTTGTATCATGTTCATCCTTGTTAAAAGTCTCTTCAGATTTTAGGTCTAAATTTTCATTTTCACTGTTAACATTATTCTGAATATCAGCTGACGGTTTAGTTCTTAATTCTTCATCTGGTCTTGGATCTGTCTCTTTCCTCCTATCAATATTTGGTTTAACACTGTCATCAGAAGCAGATTCTTGGTTATTTAAAGATTGACTTGGAATTGAGACAACTTTACTGCAAACCTCTTTTTCTTTATCACAGAATTCACTACTTTCCACATTTTCTATGTCTTTATTGAGTTGATTTTCATCGCCCAAGACTTCATTTCTTTGGGTTATGCTAAGAACTTCATCATTTGAATCTTCTTTGTTGCTTGTTTCAACTGTCTTCAGTATATTATCAGTTTCTTCTTGACTTCTTGCATTTGAAATCAACAGCAAAAGTATACCTAAAATACATATATCAAATATAACCATCATATAATAATCATTCACATTGTGTTCATACAAACAAACTTATTCCATCTGAAATGGAATTCAATATTCTTTTGATTAATCATTTGCACCAAATTTTCATTCATTGTGATAGAAAATGTGAGTCTGCAATTTTTACTTCATACTGTAGTTATTGAGATACCGGCTTAACCAAGAATTTCTAAGCCAAAAAAGGGGTATATTAAAATATGCAATATAGCAAATCAGAGTTATGGTACTTGTGCCAATCAAGTTAGATAATCACAGGAACCAAGTGTGTGAAGTTTCAATCCATTCCATTCAGTAGTTATGGAGATACCAACTTACACTTAAAAACTTAACAACAAATGGGTGACTGCATTAGCTCAAGTATTCTGAGAATAGTTGAGCTAAAAAGTCTGTAAAATCATTTTAATGGGTCAAACCGTTCAAGCCGAACTAATTAGGCCTACTGGTAAGGGACCATCAACAGGACACTTTTTGAACATTTTTCCAAACAGATTTCATAATTTTAAAGCTAGAGATCTGAAAATTTGACACAGAACAGCTAGTTTGTTTGTTTCTGATTATGTTGACACTTACATCTGGGGCCCATCAATGAGGGTATCACAATTACCTAAATTGTTCCAGGGCCAAAACACCATTTTTGGGGAAGGGGCCTCAGCCTTTTTCTTGGGGAAAATATGCGTGATTTTGGCATACTTTGGGAAAAGGGGTCTCAAATTTAACACAAACATTTAACAAGTTCTTGAAAATAGAAAAGCAAAAAAGCACTGGGAAATACTAATAAGGCAGTAAAAGACCTTAATTCAACGCCAAAATTTAATTTTGTTCTAGATTCTATGGAAAATTTAAAAAGACTGGGGAATTTTCAGGACCAAACTGGGGAAAAAAATAGGCTAGTTTGGTTGGGGAAGCAGCCTATATTCGGCCTCTACAAAGAAGGGTTTTTTGGCCCTGTGTTCATACTACAGTACCATGGGTTTGGACAGATATATATTGGCATTTTATTCAATAAAAGCTTGGGTGTTTTAATTTTTTATTTTTAACATTTTATACAATATTTCAGCAACAAATGCTGAAGGTTTGGATATTTTTTACTCTTTTGTTTACTCTGCAAATGATTAAAGCTGGTATATGAGGTCAGGCATAGCTTTCTTGACCCCCAAATTTCTATATCAACATACTTGAAATAGATTTATTTACTTAATTTAGAAGAAACATGCATTTATTGTTGATAAAAGAGTGATTGATAACCACCAAACAAAGAAAACACTAAATTAAGCATTTTTAGGGCCGTTCGTGTTTGGTGGTTGTCCGGTTTTGGTGGACCCCAACCAGTGTCCCTAATTTGGAAAAAATGATTACAAAATTGTGGGAAAAAAAACAAAAACAACAACATGTCATCATCATGTGCAATTAAATTTTAAAATTTTATGACAGATGGTGAATTTGGTATCATTGTGCCAATGCTAATGACACAAACGGTAAATAAATCAGATCAGAGAAATTGTGTTTAATTATAATACCAACAGTGAACTAATAGATATAGAGCTTCTGTACTTTTGTCTTGCATGGGAGGGGTAGACAGACGTTTCACTATTGAGACTGTTCACACCAAGACAGTTCACACCAAGACGTTTCACTCCCATTTGGGAGTGAAACGTCTTGAAGACGTTTCACTCCCTTTTTATACCAAAATTATTTTGATACTTATGATATACTAAAACAGACCTAAAAATTTGAATTGAATTGAACTAAAATAGACCTTAAATTTAATAAAAAAATAAATTAAAAAGGGGGGATTTCACTTTTTTGTCAAGTACTTTAAGTTCTATCATTTCAGTTATCTTATCTTCTTTATTGTTGTTTTGAAATAAGGTATTTTTCTATTCTTGGATCCATATGTGCAATTATCACATTATTTCACTTGAAGAAAAAATATTTTTGATTAAAATAACACTTTAATATAACTTAACTATTTGATCTTTAGTACACATGGACTCATTAGGCAATTTTAATTTAAAGCATTCTTGTGATAACAATTAACTTTGAGTAACATGTTTTTTTTTGTTTTTTTTTGGGAATGAAAAATTGTTAAATTATTTAATGCTAGTATAGTGTTTTTGCGATATATGTCAAAAATTTTAATGGCCATTGAAATCAGAAAAATCTTTAAATTGAATTAGAAGCATTGGGACTTTTTCAATATTTGCCATGTAGAATCATTTTTTGTGACTAAAATTCATATTATATAAATATAAACAAAACTTATGGAGAAGTTTCTGTGTTTAAATTGGCTGTTGTCAAAAAATATTTTAATGGTCCGATAAACAACTGATTAGTAAACTGTTGATGCTGAAGTGCAGTGTTTATACAACTGATTAAATAGTGGTGTCAAACTGTTAGTTGATGGTATCAGTGTTTATACAATGAGATAACACCACAATTACTTAAGTTTGTTTAATGGCTACTGTTTAATAAATTGATGTAGAAATTAATTTTAAAATATAATTTATTTTATACACATGTTTCCCATTTCATTGTTTAAGACTTACAAAAAATAATCATTATATTTAATATATTGATATTTTTTTATTATTTGAATATTATTAATTGCTTTACTGGTAGTGATACTAATACTTAAAGTATGTCTTTTTGTTCTTTTTATGTTATTCTATTTTTTTTTAATTTACTTTAAATAGAATTTTCTCATGTTGTTACACTTATAATAAAAGTGATTTTTCAGAAATTTGTCTTTCATTTACACCTCTTTTAACTCAACCCATAATTAAATGAGTAATCTTCTAATAATTCGTATTAACAATCGGGATACCATTGAAATCAACAAAATGAAACATTAAATTGAATTTCCTTTTTACTTTGTTTGATATTAATGAAATTAAAATTTGTTAACTTTCCTACTAAACATCTCTAAAAATTGGGAGTGAAACGTCCATACAATTGACAAAATGGGAGTGAAACGTCTAGGTGTGAACCGTCTTGGGAGTGAAACGTCTCAATAGTGAAACGTCTTGGGAGTGAAACGTCTGACATTCCATGGGAGGTAACTCTTCAAGTCTTCAATTGAGTTTTAACCGATTGTTACGTTCAATGTTAGCGAATGGTTTGAAACTAAATATATGAATGGAAACAGATGTAAATAACCTGTTTTATTAAAATACATGAATAAATACAACAAAATAATTAGCCCTTACTGCATTTCGCAACAAAGTTTATTGCTCCCATTTTATTGACACTCGCTGGTCGCATCCATGTTGGATATCGAGCCAAGTTGACTATGCATCGGTGTTTCTGATTGGTCAATTAATATCAGTTCATGGGAAAAACCAATGATTGCTTTCGTGACGACCAAACACATGTGCTCAAAAGACACAGGGAAGGTAACACACCCACTGGACTTTATTCATGAATTTTGTGAATTAAACGAGAGTATTAACTAGAATTTGAAATGGATAACTCACATCTTGATCCGGCAAATATGACATATTTCTTCCCATTCGAGAAAACTCACGATGAGCGTGCGTTTGATGACTACATGCATCAACACTGGGCTGACAGTTTTGTGTATTCCAGTGTGTACCTAATTGTGGTTTTTGGATGTCAACTTTATATGGCACATCGTAAGAGATTCGAATTAAGACCATATTTAGCACTTTGGAGTGGACTCCTTGCTATCTTCAGTATAATTGGCGCGATGCGTACTATTCCAGAACTGATTTGGTCGTTGTCAATGGGGTTTGAATATTCTTGTTGCAGCAGCTCTTACATGGGACAAGGAAAGGTTACTAGCTTTTGGACATATCTTTTTGTGGTTTCTAAATTGTTTGAACTTGGAGACACTATATTCATTGTCCTTAGAAAGCAGCCTTTAATTTTCCTCCATTGGTACCATCACATGAGTGTATTGGTATATTCGTGGTATAGTTATCATGAAAGAATTTCCACAGGCAGATGGTTCATCGTAATGAATTATTCAGTTCATTCAATGATGTACAGTTATTATGCCCTTCGTGCCATGAGATATCAATTTCCTAAATGGGTGAATATGGCTATAACATCGCTTCAACTTGTACAAATGATTGTTGGCATTATTGTAAATATTGTTGCATTTAATGCACTTAATGCTGGAAGAGAATGCAGCAGTAGTTACCAAAACATTAAATACTGCATGATCATGTATTTTAGCTATCTTGTGCTATTTTCACATTTTTTCTACACAACCTATATTGTTAAGAAGCCAGCAGTTCATGAAAAGAAACATTGATGACAGTTTTTTTTTAGATTTGGCATTTATTCAATTTGCATCATAGTGCTTCACAATATTCATTACCAGTGATATTGCAAAGACTTTTGTATTTAAAGTAACATCATTATATAATAAGGAACTTAATTACAAGAATCACATTATAACATAAATGATTCTGAAGATACTGTGCAATTAGAAAGTGCTCAACATTTGACCTGAAAACACTTAAATGTGATATTAAACATGTTACCAAGGAGATAGACCACTGACAATAATGCATCAACCTAGCCAATTAGAACTTTTGAAACTCATCATGTGAAACTGGAAATGAAAATATAAAGAATTATAAAAATTTCCTTTGCAAATAAATTAAGGGACCAATATGATAGATTTTTTCCAGGGAATATAACTGTTTCAAATTGCAAGAAGAGCGTTGAAATTTAATATTGTAAGTGTTAGGAAATGAAAATGGATGTATAAGAAAAAGAAGGCTATTGCTTGAATAAGTTTTATACATTTTGAAGGTTTTATAAATTCAGTTATTTATTTAGTTACACAATTACATTTAATGTTTTAGACAGTAACTTACATTATTTTTTAACTTATTTAATGTACTTTTATGTACAACTAGGTCTTTGTTAGTTTACACATACGTCATGACATGTGTATATTATCAAATTTGTTATATCAGTATATCAGTATATATACATGTATGTGTTATATATCTGTTTATACATTATGTTTAATAATTCTATCAAGGATTGAATACCTTTTTTAAGTTTTATTTTATTGTAGATCATGTTTTAAGAGAATTATGTTAAATGTTAAGGATTAGCATAAATTTCAGATTTGATACATTGTCTACAAAACCAGAATTATCTATTCAAACATTGTTTGAATTTTTAACTGTTAACTTTGTTTGTTGTCAAATGATATGGTTCTCAATTTTAAAGATCAATATAATATATATATATATAACTGTTTAAAAAATTATATATTTTAAAGTTCTAAATTTATTAGAGGAAATTAAATGTGAAGATTTTACCATGGGTTTAATTACAGCTATGACTTTACCCAGTCCTTGTACATTATTACTTTATTATGATATGTTTAATAGTCAATCCATCTTTGTGTTCTGTAAGTTATTTTTCAAAATAATCCATATGAGTCTGGTCGACCGTCTATTTAAGTGAAAGTTGTTTATCTAAAGTAGCTAGCTCAATCTAAATTTGTCACAGATTGGTTAAATGACTAAATGTGTTTAATTATATACATGTACATGCAATAGTTCAAGTTGTGTCTTAAAATAGTTGATAGGAAGTATAACATTTTCTGATACATTAAAGCCAGTTTTGCCAAGAGGATTTTAATGATTTTAGTTCCATATTTATTTATCTTTCATTTACATATCATGTTCTATGGTATAATTATCTTCAGTTAACAGTCATAGTATTATGGGTAGATAATGTTTAAAAGCATTATATATAATTTTAAATTGTGTCTGTGCATCTATTTTTAGTTGTTAGATATTGTGAAATTGAGTATTGGTGAGTTTATAATACATGTACTTAAATTGGTTATATATGTATTTCTGTTCATCCAGGATTTTGATTTTATGAAGAAACTACATTGTATATATGTATGAGAAGTGGCAAAATTTGATGAGTATTCACAAAGTATGAGGCTTTCTGAATAAATTATTATATAGGTATTTCACCTGCTAGAACAGTTACATGACCTACTATTTGACCTTTTAAACTGCTTTTATTTTACATAATATTTGTCATGAAATAGTTTCAGTATTTACACAACCAGGCACATGATAGCCCTGATAAATGTTTGACCTGACCAAGTGCAGAACAGATTATACATTGTATTTAAACAATTCAATTTATTTCAATTTTATCTTTTTGCATTGGAAAATCTGGAAAAAAGAAGCAGTTAAAAACGAAACTTGACATGTTAAATTAGAATATTGGGTCTGTAGAGGAGATAATTGTAATGAAGTTAAAACTGTTAAATATGTACAGAAAATCACTATTTTGATAGTTAGGACAAATGTACCCTACTGATAAGAAAACTTGGTCACCATGATCTTTACCACCCTGAGCTGGTGTGTATCAGTGTGGGACTTTTTTGATAAACTGTAGCTAGATATTGATTACTGGAATACTTTTTGAAATACATGTACAAGTGAGGCGCGTCATGACAAAAGCAACATAATTGGTTTGCGACCAGCATGGATCTAGACCAGCCTGCGCATCCACACAGTCTGATCAGGATACATGCTGTTTGCTATCAGTTTCTCTACTTGTTACAGGGTTTGTAAGCGAAAAGCATGGATCCTGGTCAGACTGCGCAGGCTGGTCTAGATCCATGCTGGTCGCAAACGCACTATGTTGGTTTTGTCATGACACTGCTCATGTAGTTTTTTTGATGACATTTACTTCTTTGTTCTAAAATATTACATCATAAAATGTACATAGAATGAAATGTTTGGTTTTAAAGAATAACAGACTCAAACATAGTGCTCAACTACAGGGTTGCCATGTAGCATTTTTAAGTTAAACTGCACATGTATATGTTCAGTATTTTTTCTATACATTTCCAATCAAAATCTATTTGATGTTAAAACATGGTAATAAAAGTTGTTAGTGTTTTTTTTAATGGAAAATATTTATCAATTTTGTGTTTTACAGAACATTTTTTCTTAAATGTGTGTGTACTATGTACAGTACTATTTAGCAATTAATACTTGTATGTATTGTTATACTTCATGCACTGTTTAGGAGACATTTGGTTCTACAAATAATGATCAATGGAAGAAGGTTCACTAGTCTCTGTATTTCATCCATTATTCACATTAAGTTTATTGATTTTTGAGAAACCATTTTCTAAGGTGCATATTACCATTTGCTTTCATTTGGATGGGAGTATGGGAATCAATATTTATTTGTCTGGTTATTTCGCATCATTCCAGGACAGTTGTGAATTACACACAGAGCATAGTAATCCACTTTCTGGATATAGAGATCCTAACAAAACCAGTAAATAACAAAACAAGTATATAATCAGCAAAAGGCATATTAATTGAAACTGTTCTGATGTATGTGATCATAACATTGTTAGTGCACTGAGGTTATCCCAACATTGTTAGTGCACTAAGGTTATTGCTACCTTTTTTGTCAATACATCAAGGTTATCATAACATTGTTAGTGCATCAAGGTTACCGCAGCATTGTTATTGCACCAATGTTATCATATCATTGTCATTGCATCAAGGTTATCGCAACATTGTTAGTGCACCAAGGTTATTGCTATATTTATACCCCCACCACAAAATGTGGGGGGGGCTATAATGGATTCGCTTTATCGCGTCAGTCGGTCGGTCGGTCGGTCCGTCCGTCTCCATTTTCGTGTCTGATCTATAACTCCTATACCACTTGAAGGATTTTCTTCAAACTTGGCTCAAATGTTCACCTCAGCAAAGGGATGTGTGGAACCCATGTTGCCCATGTGTCAGCTCAAGGTCAAGGTCACAATTGAAGGTCAAATATCAAACACAATCATATATTAGACAGTATGTCGTGTCCGCTCTGTAGGTCCTACAATAATTAAAAGATTTTCTTCAAACTTGGCTAAAATGTTCACCTCAACAAGGGGATGTGCAGAACTCATGTTGCCCATGTGTCATTTTAAGGTCAAGGCCACAATTTAAGGTCAAATATCAAACAATCAAATATTACACAATATGTCATGTCCGCTCTGTAAGTCCTACACTAATTGAAAGATTTTCTTCAAACTTGGCTCAAATGTTCATTTCAACAATGGGATGTGCAGAACCCATGTTGCTCATGTGTCAGCTCAAGGTCAAGGTCACAATTGAAGGTCAAGTATCAAACAATCAAATATTACACAGTATGTTGTGTCCGCTCTGTAAGTCCTACACTTATTGAAAGATTTTCTTCAAACTTGGCTCAAATGTTCACCTCAACAAGGATATGTGCAGAACCCATGTCACTCTTTTGCCGGCTTCAGGTCAAGGTCACACTTGAAGGTCAAAAATTGACTTAGAAAATGTTCTTTAATTTTAACATATATCTGAATATTTCTGAATCTAGGCAAGGTATTTGCTTGAAACTTAAAATATAAATGAAGTGACACAATTAAGATATGCTGGTCAAGTTTCATAACTCTGTATTGCATTTTAACAAAGTTATGCCCCTTTTTAATCTTCAAATTTACATACAATCACATATTAGACAATATGTTGTGTCCGCTCTATAAATCCTATACTAATGGAAGAACTTTCTTCAAACTTTTCTCAAATGTTCACCTAAACAAGGTTATGTGCAGAATCTATGTCACCTTTGTGCAGACTAAAGGTCAAGGTCAGACTTGAAGGTCAAAAAATGACTTAGAAAATGTTCTTAGATTAAAACATGTTCTTGAATACTTCGGAAACTAGCATAGGTATTTTCTTGAAACTTAAAAGATATATGAGGTGTCACAATTACAATATGCAGGTCAAGTTTCATAACTCTGTATTGGATTTTGACAAAGTTATGCCCCTTTTTAAGTCTTTAAATTTACATACAATCAATACTAGACAATATGTTGTGTCCGCTCTATAAATTCTATACTAATGGAAGGATTTTCTTCAAACTTTACTCAAATGTTCACTCCAATTGGGCGATGTGCAGAACCCATCTTACCCTTGTGCCAGCTGAAGGTCAAGGCCACACTTGAAGGTCAAAAATTGACTTATAAAAAGTTTAGTATATTGGGAAAATGAAAGGTTATTTGTAACTGTTTCGAACATGATTTGATAATAGATATTTTTACTATTATCTGTACAATTAGTCTTTTTTTCACCAGAGATAATTTCTTTTTATGTATTTGTGTCACTTAAGTTATTCCCTTAACCACCTTTCCAAGTTGTCTTCTGTCAAGGACATTGGTGGGGGTATGAATCGCATTCAGCGATAGTTCTTGTTTATTTTTGTCAATGCATCAAGGTTACTGCAACATTGTCATTGCACCAATTATCATAACATTGTTAGTGCACAAAGGTTATCATATCATTGTCAATGCATCAAGGTTAACATAAGATTGTCAATGCATCAAGGTTATCAGAACATTGTCAATGCATCAAGGTTATCATTACATTATCATAAGATTGTCAATGCATCAAGGTTATCACAACATTGTCAATGCACCAATGTTATCATATCATTGTCAATGTATCAAGGTTATCATAACATTGTCAATGCATCAAGGTTATCACAACATTGTCATTGCACCAAGGTTATCGCAACATTGTTAGTGCACCAAGGGTATAACAGCATTGAGAACATTCACCCTGTCTTTCACTTATTTTGTGAACATTTTAAGAAAACAAAGTACATACTTATTTATTAACCATTTAATACATGCAAAGATCTAAGGTAAGGGTAAAGGGGGAATTGACCCTCTTGGTATTTGTCTAGTACATGTATGCCAAATCCCTTCAACAAAGTTTTTTTGTAATGAAAATGTTTAATCATGGTAAAACTAGTGAAAATTTTAATCATGACCCCCTCTGGAATATGCATTTCCCCTAGTTAATTTTTAGACCCCCATCTGCCCAACCCAAACTCCCCTTCCCCCCCCCAACCCCCCAACCCCCTTTGGAAAAAATCCTGGATCTTCACCTATATGATACATACACTATTAAGCAGTATTGTCCAACATACTAGGTTTCAGGTATTGAATTTTATTGTAATGGAAGATTAATGTCAGCAGAATATTAAAGAGAAATAGCACTGGCTATAATATTTAATGTACTTTATGGTGTATACATGTATAATACAACATGACAACAACAGGGAAAACGGATGACAATGTAATATCTAGTTTGAATATATACAGAGAGTTTATACTTCCTGGGGTTATAGTGAGTGAACCTGTGACAAGATCACGTACTTCCTGTATTAAGTACAATGAATTAAAATTATACAGGGTAAGTATAATGTCCAACATTTTTTCTAGGAATTAATGATTGAAAACCTTGTACATAGCATTAACATTTCCAGGAATAAGACTGAGAGAAAAGTAGGGTTAAATAGAAAAAAAAACACTTGTGAATTTTAGGAAATTTCACGATTCAGTTAAATGGAGAATCTTTCAGCATCTTTATTGATCCAGGAAGAAATTCAAGAAATCGTGGTATAAACCATATTCACATGTCAAGTCTATGGCATTTGAATTATTTTTCCCCTCCCTCAATAACTAGATATATTTCTGAAGAAATGCAAATGATTCAATTTTACATTTTCTGAATTTGACCTGCCTTTATAACTGTATAATGTTTTTGTTTTTCTTTTTTCCAGAATTTAAAATCCAATTTAAATTTTCTATTTTATTCTATCAAGTGAGTAATACAATGTACTTTCTTTTGTAAGATATGGTAATAGGTAGAACAATGTTACATGTCTCCAGTGTGAGGTATAGAGAACTTGCCTTATTTGTTGCTTTTGTTGATGTAAAAATTAACATTTTAAGCACAATTTTATGAAACAATTAC
Organism: Ruditapes philippinarum; assembly: GCF_026571515.1. Taxonomy (NCBI): domain Eukaryota; kingdom Metazoa; phylum Mollusca; class Bivalvia; order Venerida; family Veneridae; genus Ruditapes; species Ruditapes philippinarum. The sequence continues at coordinate 310,911 of NW_026860903.1, forward strand.
TTGCATATATATATAACTACTGCAAATTTTACAAAACATATAACCTTTGAAGTATGGAAGATATGTACATGTTTAAATGTACATGTCATGTATGAGTGTTTTTAAATATGGTGTGGAACTGTGGATGTATTTTATTGTAACATATTTTTTATGTGTCTATGTTTTATTGCAACATTCAGGGTAAAATTTGTCCCACCCTAATACTTAGATATCCACAACTTTAAAATTTTAAAGTATTACATGTGATCTGTATTATGGTAAATTTACATATGTGTGGGTGTATGATATTTTCATTATATAATGGATAAATTTCTTTGTTGAATTAATACACTATAATGTGATTAACTACTGCAAAAGTACATAGCATACATGTATATTGTATACTTACAACTTTATATACATGATTATGTTCACATTTACCGCCTTATGATTTAGTAACAATATATTGTTGTTATTATTTTCTGCATCATTAGGAAAAAAATACTAGAAAATGTTTTTAGAGCAAAATTATTTCATTTTGGTCACCTTTTTGTGTAATAGTTAAAAGTATGATTAACTTACGACTTCTTTGGGAATTTAGAAAGTGGCATTTTGTGAAGATTTCCAGAAATTTAATGTTATTTGATACAATTCAATTAAATTGAAATCTTGAAGTTTTAAATCTCATTGATAAAATTTATCTGCTCTGAACAAATTGGAATTTTAGTTTCACAGAATGTGAAGATTTTATTCTTCATGAATGCTTCACTGTGACAGAGTGGGGTAATCAATACCAGTCTGAAGCCATTCACAAACACCCAATATGTATTAATCTTTTATAACATGGTCATGTTTTATTGTTGACAGGTCAATATCTCTACAAACAAATTATTCCCTGTAAATGACTAACTATACAATTCATCTTACACTAACAGAGTATGGTGTCAAGAATTGTCAGTCATTATACTTAATCAAGAAAAAATTAATAAATGTGGAGAGCAATATTGTATTAATCAATATCTAGAGTATGCATAATCTAACATCCAAAGAAATATTATCACTTTAAAGCATAATCTAATTTCTTGTCAAAGTTTTAAGATGTATTTCAGGGAATCTATAAGTTTTATTAAGATTTTCAAGAAAAGAAGTGTTCCTGGTGAAGGTGAAAGTGTCTGTCTATCTGTCTGTCTGGATATTGCTTGTCTTGTAAAATATGGAAAAAAAGAATAAAACTTGTTTTGTGTTCCATAATAGTTAAGAAAATGGCAAGGGATAAAACTCTCTAGGTTACCACCAAAAGGCAGTTAAGGCACCATGGAAAATGTTGGGTTTAAATGGAGTAATATATTTAATATAACCAAAGTAAACGTGTCCTAATAGCTTCAATTTTATGAATGTTTCTGACTTTTTTATTGCAAGTTTTCTAGACTTTCATTTGTTTGAAATTATTATTTTATTTTTAGCTCGAATTTTTTTAAGAAAAAAAATTGAGCTATTGCTACAGTCATGTTGCCATTGCCATTGCTGTAAGCAAGCATTTATATTGGTTATATTTGTTTCTTCATTTCTTTAGGTCTTTAAAGATGTCAAATTGAACTTGACCTTTACTCATAATGACCCTGACATTGGAAGGTCAAGTAATTGAATTTTGCTTGAACTGCTAAAACTGGCTATTAACTTTATTGTTTGTTGATGGCTTGTTTTCATCGTTGGACTTTTAAGTTTTTGTTATTTGCTATTAATGATAATTTAATGAATTGATTATCTTCATATTTGGACAAAACAATGCTTAGGTCAAGACCTTTTTAATTACATTAATTACATCATGTACACAAAAAAAATGGTGTTGTCTTTAAAAGTCTTTCACCACAATGTTTTTCCTCCGATGTGTTTACCTTTGGAAATAAAATGTAGGAAAAAAAGTTGATCGTGGCCCACACTTTTCGTGGTTCTTGTTCATATTTGTTTTTGTATAATTAATATATTTGATTTGTTAATTTGTTTTTCTTTGATATTATATGAAGTATATTGAAACACTATACATTGTTTTTGTATGGGAGAAATAAAAAAAAAGTAAATTAAAAAAAGTAAAACTATAATCTGCTTTTATTTATTTTTTATCAGCAAAAAACATGGAATGGTATTAATGAAACATGCATTGTGTTCTTTATAGGAAAGCATAGAGCTGTTCTAATCTAATTGGATTGCAGGTATAATCAAACAAGGTAACAGCTGGTGAGAAAGTGGTAATAATTTACACTAGTTAATGCCACCAGTATAAATCCATGTTTACTCAGCTATCCAGTGTGACCATACTGTATAGTTTAAGCTGTTGAACTATTTCAGTGGCTCATTTCTGAGAACATCTAACATCATACAATAATGTAATGTTAAGCAATGACTGTAATTATTAGAAAAGGTCTTAAAACACTCTTGATCAGTCAGTTGACAAAATATCACCGTAATAAAAGTAAGCTGTTCCTTTACAAGTTGTTACACTCGAGTCACTTTTTTATGAAAGTAATATTAAAATACTTTAGACTTATTTACAGAGTAAAGCATCATAAAATTGTTATTTCAGAATAAAATGTCCAGGTCAAGGTCCATTTTCAAAATGATCAAATATTAATGGTCTTTACTGAATACAGCTGCTGTTGATGACCGGGTCAAGAAGGGGTCATTGGTAGTCCTTTTGAGTTTTGGGAATGACTTCACAACTTTTCTGTTCAAGGTCAACAAAAACTGAATACTTTAGCTCCTTTTGTAAGAAGTATTTTCATTAAACACATGTGAATGGGTGAAACAATCAACTTTATGTGAAAATTTTGATTTATTTAAGCAAAATAATTAGATTGCTTGATGCTTTATCCAGATTTCATCTAGATTATACCATGAAGGTTTTTATATTCACCTTTAATTTTTAATTAAATGATTTAATTATCTAATAAAATATTGAAACAGCTGTGTTGTTCCTCAGTCTGGATCTATAACTGGGTCAGTTTGTCCAATTTTCTTGTAATAAGAAATAAATAGTTACGTGTAATAATACTATTTTTATGGTGTTTCAAGATTTTAATTGATATATACATGAATGTCTTCCATTAAACATAAGTGGCCCAAATAAACCAGCCTTAATTCATTTCTGATATATTGGATTCAATAAATAAGATAATTTTAGTATATTATTATTTGCATACTTTACTTAAATCCTAAAATAATATTAATATTTTACCTTAAATTAATGACAAAATGACCTTTTATAATGTAAAGAATATTTTGATGTTACAAATTCTAACTCAAATGGATGTCAATTTATTAGATTCTGGTTAACTGTATTGCCTATTGGCTTTGTATCAGATAGTAAATATATTTTCAGTCATATTATGAGGAACATAATACTAATAGTTGTATTCTATGGCATGAGTTATCACTCCAACAAAATTGCTTGTTTTATGACAGTGAAAAGTCAACTTTTAATTCAATAAGAGTATCAAGTCAACTGTATAGTGGAGTAAAAGTATATAAACGTTCCAGATTGACATCATTAGTACAGCCCGCATAGCTCAATCGGTTAGAGCGCGAGACTTGTAATCTCGACATTGTGGGTTCGATTCCCGGGCTGGCCAACTAAAATTACTAATCAGTCTTTCGGATGAGACTTTAAATCGAGGTCCCGTGTATGGGTGCTTAAACACTTGGCACGCTAAAGAACCAGGAGAAGCTTCTGGAATTGGGGCATCTTTCTGTATCTATAATTGCACTATCCTCCAAAAAATAAAATGACTAATACTCTTCTGGAGGACTCGCCCATATGGGCAACTGGTGGCGAGTATAAATAAACGCAAATACACACACACAATCATTAGTACATACCTGTAAAAATGTCACCTGTAAAAGTGTGTCTGATGATTAGATAAAAAAAAAACTTTATATAGAACAGTTTACAAGGTACAGTGATGTTGGTTACATCACTATATATATAGGGTAACATATAGTACTGTTACAGGTAGTAGATACTTGACATATACTGAAGTAGATACATGATTCAATGACCTTGACACACTGAATTTAACATGGGTAATGTACAATCCTTATAATTATAGTGTGTCACCAAGGTAACAAGATACCATCTCAGGTAAAGCATCCTGTAAAATTTATGTGACTTACTACATATATAATACTATAATATAACAAAACCAAAATTTTGATTTGTCATGAATCATGCAAAGATAAAATGACAAGATGTATTTAATTTACCTTAAATTATACCCCCACAAACGAAGTTTAGGGGGGTATATATAGGAGTCAGCTTGTCAGTCGGTCCGTCAACATCATGGTTTCTGGACCATAACTTTAGTTTGGAATGAGGTATTGTACTCAAACCTAGTTTATAGCAACCTTATGTGGAGACCCCGGTTGGTATTGCATTTGGACCCCCTGGTGTTAAGATCAAGGTCACCAGGACTAAGAGTAGAAAAATGGTTTCTGGTTAGGAATTAGGTATTGTAATCAAACTTGGTGTATAGCAAGATTAATTGAACACCATGGTTGGGATTGCAATTAATTGAATAAGTGAAGTGGATACTTCATTTACTATAGGTTGAGTAAGACCACTTATTTTTCAAAAAGTCAAAGTTGCTGGTGGGGATATTAAGTACCTTCAGTGATAGGTCTAGTTTGTTAATGTTCTCTCACAAAAATCTTGGTGTTCCTGTAAGATTCTTACCGTACCTTGAAATAATTAGATTATGACGGTTTGATATTTTACAGGTTTCAAACATTTTTGTATCAGTAAAACAGAATGAGCAACCATTCCATTATCTGATATTGGCCAGCAGACAGAGCAAAAATAATACTGTATAAACTATTGTTGCCACATAATTTCTTCAAATTATGATGAACTATATTTTAGACTATAAGACAATACCTAAATCTAAGATAACACTCCACTTGTTTGACTTTTATATACATTTGCAAAAAGGGTTCATTAGTCTAGCCTGACCTGTATCTGTATCTTGATAATTTATCAAAATGTTACATGTGATATCACTTTAATAAATTGTCAAGTGAGCCATATTATGCAATAGGGCCCTGTCTTATTTTATTTTAAAGGGTATAAAGCTATATCTTATGAAATATTTTTTATAAAATTTGTCAACATTTAAATTGAATTAATTCCGTAATCTTATGGTCGATTCTCGAAAGAGTTGTAACATGGAATGTCACAAAACATGTTTTGATAAAATGTGTAAATGGTTTTTGATCTTCTTTTCATACCTGTTATTTTGTATTTAACACACATGAATATAAAAAATGTACGAGTATATAAACAGAACAAGCGTTCCGGAACAAAATATTATTCTGCTATTTTAAGTAGGGTTTTATCCATTTAGCATTGATTTTGTGTACGGGTCATTGGCTTGTATATATGGCAATTAATTACCATATTTACATCATTTGTATCATTTTATGAAGATTAAACAATAATTTTTGCTGCAGGTATATAGATGGATTCATACAATTTAAAAATTATCCATATTTATAGTATATTTATATTATCCATAATTAATAGTTTATAATAATATGATTTTTAAAATGTGACAGCCCAATAAGTATTTATTATACAATATTAGATCTACAGTCAATATTGACAAAGTGTGAATCAAGATAAAACCCTGATGGTTGTTAACTGCGGTAATTAGCGGACATTGTTAACTGTCCTAAATCAGATATCATCTCATTTATATACCGGTAGTATTTGAAGATTAGATTTGCTGATGATGCAGTATGCTTCATGTAGACTCTATATATCATTAATTGTAATCTGTATGTCAGAAATTTCAATTAAAAACCCTGTAAAATCAAGTTTGTGTGTTTATTATAATTTCTATGTTGTAATATCAATGTCAGGCGATCAAAGTATTTACTTAATAACCTCAAATATTTATATCCTACCCTAGTTACAAAGCGCATTCCACTTATCTAAATGTGTCGATAAAGTACTACATGTACTTCTAAATTAACGGTAATCAATAATAAACAAGAGCACCGCTAGGCGGAGCATTATATGCCCGAAAGTGTTTTTTTTTTTTAGTAAAGATGAAGCATTTGTAAGACATGGGACTAAAATAAAGTATTACCTCCTTCAAATAACAATCCTCCTTTGCAGTTTCAATATTGTGGTCCAAATGGAACTTTTAAGTTATGTCCCAGAAAACTGTTTTCAATTACTAAGGTAAAAGTGACCTTGACCCTTTGACCTTGTGACCCCAAAATCATGAGGGGTCTTTAACCCAATATGGACAATCATACTATGAAAGTTTAAACACAGTAGGCCAAAAATGATACTTAAGTTATATTCGAAAACTGTTTTCAGTTTTTAAGGTAATAGTGGCATTGACCTTGTGACCCCAAAATCAATAGGGGTCTTCTACCCAATATGGACAATCATCCTATGAAGTTTGAATATTGTGGGCTAAATGGAACAAAAATTATGCTCAAAAAAACTGTTTTCAATTTCTAAGTAATAGTGACCTTGACCTTTGACCTTGTGACCCCAAAATCAATAGGGGTCTTCTACCCAATATGGACAAATAATCCTATGAAGTTTGAAACACTGTGGGCCAAATAGAACTTAAGTTTATGCTCCGGAAACTGTTTTCAGTTCTAAGGTAATAGTGACCTTGACCTTTTTGACCTTGTGAACCCAAAATCAAATAGGGGTCTTCTACCCAATATCGTCAATCATCCTATGAAGTTTGAACACTGTGTGCCAAATGGAACTTAAGTTATGCTCCGGAAACTGTTTTCAGTTTTAAGGTCATAGTGACCTTGACCTTTGACCTGTGACCCTAAAATCTAAAGGGGTCTTCTACCAAATATGGACAATCATCCTATGAAGTTTGAACACTGTAGGACAAATGGAACTTAAGTTATGCTCCGGAAACTGTTTTCAGTTTTTAAGGTCATAGTGACCATGACCTTTGACCTTGTGACCCCAAAATCAATAGGGGTCTTCTACCAAATATGGACAATCATCCTATGATGTTTGAACACTGTGGGCCAAATGGAACTTAAGTTTATGCTCCGGAAACTGTTTCAGTTTTAAGGTCATAGTGACCTTGACCTTTTGACCTTATGACCCCAAAGTCAATAGGGGTCTTCTACCCAATATGGACAATCATCCTATGAAGTTTGAATATTGTGGGCCAAATGGAACTTAAGTTCTGCTCCGGAAACCAAATTGCTAACGTTTTCAGTTTTAAGGTTCATAGTGACCTTGACTTTGACCTTATGACCCCAAAATCAATAGAGGTCTTCTACTCAAATATGGACAATCATCCTATGAAGTTTGAATATTGTGGGCCAAATGGAACTTAAGTTATGCTCCGGAAACCAAATTGCTAACGGACGGACGGACGGACGGACAGACGGACGGACAGACAGACGGACGGACGCCAGGGGGTATAACATAATATGTCCGAAATTCTTTCGGGCATATAAAAAATGCATCTTGAAAGGTAGAAATATTTGACAATTTAGGATCATCAAATATTATTGAGTATATATACTGTAGGTTATTTATAATACATATATTAAAGACTACAGTATTTATACATTACTTAAAATACATATTTTACAGTAAAATTGTTTGAACCATGTGATTTATAAATTTTAGCCTCCAAGAACAAATATTTATTTGGTACTGAAGTATGAAGAGGCATGGAGGATTAACAATAAAGTTAACAACAACAACAATCTCTGAACATAATTCACTTAGAGGCTCTGCTTTATAATATAAAACATAGTAAACAATGGAGTTAATAAACAGAGAAAATGTAAACATATGTTAAATATAAACATATTGTACTTGCACAATCATTTGAGAGAAGTGACTACATTTTTGTCATTGACATTGTTTTCATTTTACAAAATTATTTCACTTACATAATACATTTTATTAAAAGATACTCAAACAAAAACAGATGTTAATTAGCAGTTTATATCCTTGGTTTCTAAAAATATACCAAATTATATCTGTAAATGCAGATCTAATCTACCTTACTTACAGATGTTTATTTCTTAAAATTTTACTCGAAATTATCTTTTATTTTTACATTTAATTCTAATATTATCCTGATTTGCAACTTGTTATAAAAAATCAGCTTATATCAGATTATAAAATCAGAATCATCTATAAATTGAGCATATTTAAATCAAACATTTCATTTAAAAACCCAACTACAGAGGAAATTGTACCATTCTAAAGGTTTTCACAGGTGGATAATCATCAAAGGGTCAATTATGTTTAAGTCACTGCTAATATTTGTCTTTAAAACAGCTAAAAATCTTTCACATGAAATTGGCCGGAGACAAAACAGAAGATAATATGATAAAATTTTCCTTCACTTGTGTGTCAATAGTTGTTAGCAAGTTTGGATAAGCAGCAAAACAAGTCACACAACATAAAACTAGGTTCTTTTCTGCCAATATTACATTGAAACATATGAACAATGGGCCATAATTCTACCAAAACTGATAAAAAAAAAAATCCCCAATATTTTTCATCAGGCAAAAAATTCTCTAAAAGTTTTGATGTAGGTAGGAGTATAAAAATAATCCTTGATGCCGCCTGCCCTGAGCAGCCAACCTGCCAACATACACACACGGGACAGTATAACAGACTATGGCAAAGCTTTAACAACCCCCAACCCTAAGTGGTGAAGGCATAAAAACCATCTCCTAATGGTTTGAGAAAAAAAGAATAAATTATGATAAAACATAATTATTTCTGCTATTTCCCAATAATCTAATATAGCTGTTGTGTGTTTTGTACGATAAAGTTACCATCAGACTGTACAATTATCCACTTGTATGTATTCTTATTTAAATAAAACAATAATATTTTATACATCCAGCACATTTAATTCTTAAATATCTAAGATAGTGGAATTATACTGAAATATGATACATGCATTTTATATCAAACATACATAAGTCTGAATCTATAAAGTCTTTAATGTGCTGAATAGGCTGTATTATGATCCTGTATAAAACTGCCATGAAGTTTTTACCAACTGGTATTGATTGACAGAAATCAATTTTGTGTTACATACAGTCAGTGTCAATACTTACGATGTTTGGATGATGTTTAAGGGTTTTGGGTTGTAGAGTGGAATGGGGGTATAGTGTAAGTCATCGCCACACGCCGGACACCTGTGGTCAATGCAAGTAAATTGTTGATATACAGAATAATTAATGCTGATACTGTTACAATATAAACATACATGTTAACATCTGTTTTGTCTACAAAAGCCTAATTAGTCTGGCTATTCATTAAACAAACTTGGTGGAATATTTTAAGTTTCATTAATCACTTTAAAAATTGCAATGGAAGGAGTTCATTAATTTCTTTCATCATGAAGGTATTTAAAGTCTAGTTGACAATCAACTAACAGTTTTTTCATGTTTCACTGACCTGGCATAGTGATGCACTATAATGATACACTCATTTATATCTTATTTTAAAGGTCAATACATGAACTAAACACAGCTACATTACATCAAGCATATCTCAGTTATGGTGACAAATTGTACATGTACATAAGATTACAGTTTACCAGTCTAGATGAAGAGAAACTAGACAAAATCAATAAATCAGCCAGGGTCATGAACTATCAAGTCCAGACTATATCCAGAGCAATCGCACATTTAGTATTGGCTTACTCTCGCCAGAGAAAAAATGGCTATGGATTCTTTACCCTTTATAGATATAATTACAGATATAGATTTGTCTTCACATTCACAGCATCTATTTTTTAATATAAGAAACTTGGTATCTCATAAAATATTACTACATCTTACATTGTTAGATTAAAAAAACATGACACTTGACAGCTATAAAATAATATTCTAGGTAATAATATTCTTTGAGAGTTATAACAAACCCTGTAACTGTATACAATTGTTCATTATTATGAAATCTTAATATTCAGCATTGAATTCCTGGATAATTCAGAGTGGAAAATGCAATAGTTCATTTAATAAACAGTATATCGAGCTTCATACTGGAAGCTATACAATGCTAGAAAATGTCTTGAAAGATTTTTACACAAACATATATCCATCTCAGCAAAGACTAATTTCCTTCTTAAATCAATAATTTTGTAGACGTTCATTTTCTGTCTATATACAGGCATTAAGAAGTCATAAAATGTAAAATAAAGGAATGCTGCGCTGAATATTGTTTATAATTTTCCATTTTCAATTATGATATTTTCATTTACAGGATAAAATTAAGTGATATTTGTTTTATCTGACAACTTTGGGTAAATACCATCTTTAAACTCCTCAATAAAAGGATCTAAAATAAATTTCAACCACTGATCAAATGTGGAATTGGATTCAAAGTTTGAAGTGTTTTTTGTTAGTTCATTTTTTCATCCTAATTTACACTGGATTCATCTAGAACTTCTTCATTGTTTATCGTAACTGACTGGGTGTTTCCAATCTTTGTATCTTCTTCGTCCTTGTTAAAAGTCTCTTTAGATTTAAGGTCTAAATTTTCATTTTCACTGTAAACATTATTCTGAATATCACCTGACGGTTTAGTTCTTAATTCTTCATCTGGTCTTGGATCTGTCTCTTTCCTCCTATCAATATTTGGTTCAACACTGTCATCAGAAGCAGATTCTTGGTTATTCAAAGATTGACTTGGAATTGAGACAACTTTACTGCAAACCTCTTTTTCTTTATCACAGAATTCACTTCTTTCCACATTTTTGATGTCTTTATTGAGTTGATTTTCAAAGCCTAAGACTTCATTCCTTTGGGTTATGCTTAGAACTTCATCATTTGAATCTTCTTTGTTGCTTGTTTCAACTGTCTTCAGTATATTATCAGTTTCTTCTTGACTTCTTGCATTTGAAATCAACAGCAAAAGTATACCTAAAATATACATATCATATATAACCAACAAATAATGCTCATTATGTTAATACAAACAAATTTCAACATATAAAAGGGTTTTATGTTGTAGAGGGGGAATGGAGATAATAGTGAAGAAGCTAGATTCTGACCCAGAACAAAAACATCTCAGAATCTAGCATTAGCACATCAATATATTTTGACTCACATGATCCTTCAGGCCAAATTTGAAAGAAAAGATTACAAAATTGTGGAAAAAAACAACAACATATCTTGTGCAATTAAATTTTAAAACTTTTATGACAGATGGTGAATTTGGTATCATTTTACCAATGCTTATGACACAAACAGATCAGAGAAAATTATGTTTAATTATAACTATACCAACTAATAGATCTATCATTTGTCTTGTACGGGATGTAACTCTTCAAGCCCAAACTCCAATCTACTACGCAGTGATCTCCCCTTATCAGTACAGGCAGAGTACTGATAAGGGGAGATCACTACGTAGGGTGATTCAATAGGCAGGTATATGAAAATGTGTTTTTAATGAATAAAGAATTGAATTAAATTGAATTGCATTGAGTTTTAACTTAGTGTTACGTTCAATGTATGCGAATGGTTTGAATAAAAAAATGTGATATTTGTTTATTTTTTTTTAATAACTCAGACATGATGTTTTGAAGGTAGAGGTCTACTGGAAACTTTTGATACTGTATTTCTCTGTCATTGTAATTCTTTCTTGTTTGTGTGTAGGAGGTGAAAAAGGTTAAAAATCAAGCTTTGACAGTTGGAGCCGAACAAGTAAGAAACTTTGAATATCTTAACGTATGACCGATAGTTAGTTGGACATTTTTGAAAATGCTGTTCAGTTGATTGCACAGTGTGTGTAATATACTGTTAGTGATATTTTTTCTGGAGTATCCTGCACCTTCATGAAAATGACCGCCCATATTAGTATATTTTGAGTGTGATTTTTGTTGGATGGGGTAAATATAAATTGCTGTAAGTCATTATTGTTAGGTAAGCGATTACCATTATTGTTAGGGGCTATGCATGCAAACTATTATTTTCTTCACTATATCGAATAATGCTGTGCAACTGGTTATCTGTCTGTGAAACAGATTTTGAAAGATGGAATTGTGTTTCTGGTCACACTGAACTTCGTTGACCATGAGACACAGACGCTAGGAGTGGCGGGAAAATATGGGCATGCGCAGTACAGTAACCCAGATATTTTTTAAGTCGTTACATAGTACAGACGACAGAACTTACACATATAATGGAACGTTGGGTAGGCCGTGTAGCGCTAGTAACAGGCGCATCATCTGGGATAGGGAAAGCTATCGCACAGTCATTAGTTTGTCATGGAATGAAAGTTGTAGGATGTGCTAGAAATGTAGAAGCTGTTGAGGTAAACACTAAATTATCACTGTTGTACAAGATGTACGCGGTAAACATCATAAGAACGCTTTGTTCAATTGAAGTGAGTAAAAAGTGTTGTTGGCGACGCCGGTGAGCGGCGTCGTCTTATATGGAATGCTTTTTATTTTTGCCTATGGAAGGAGCTGTTATTATTAGCAGTTAATTTCATGTTGTGTTAATTATATTTATTTTGATTCATAAAAATCAAGTAAACAAATATGTTGTTATATTTGTATTTACTAACTTTATATAAAAAGCATGTGCATTGGGATATTATTTTCACGAAATTGCAGGCTCTGATTAACAGCTTGTCCCTTTGTTTTATTGACAATACTAAAACCCGGATTTCGAATATCGTTGTGGTCTACATTGATGCTCATTCATTTATATATTTTCAAAACTTTCCTACAAGAAGAAAGTTCACCTGCAAATGAGTATTAGGATAGGTAATGGACTGTTGTAAACGATTATCCTATTGATTTTATCCATATTACGTTTATCTGTTGAACAGAATGGTTGTTTTTACAAAGTGTACCAGTATCCGGACGTTGACAGCTATCCGATTTTCTGCAATTACTGCTGTCACATGGCCATCTACTTTTTTATGAATACTTTATCATTAATTTGCATGGCATAATTAAAATGAGCCTGCAACATTTCTTAATTTTGATGTTTAGGGTGTTCTTTTGGGTTTCATGTTTTCTTTATTTCAAGGGGAAGTAACTCATGTTTACTAAATTATTTGTTCTTTTCTGTCTATCTTAGGTATTACTTACAATTTTTGTTTTATAAAATTTACCAGTTGTAAGGTCATCAAAAGCATAGAGGCCCTGATGAGTGAATATTGATATATATATACTTTTACTGGCTTTATATACCCAATATTTCATATTTATTTAATAGAAACTTGGAATTATTAATGTTATGTGCATACATTTATATCTTAGTATATTGGTATGATGAGACTTATAATATTTCTGAATTTAAAGAGTTGCAGTTATGTCATTATTATTAAAGGGATGAGACTTTCATTTAAAGTTATAAATGATAATACATGTATTGATTGAAAATGTCCTGAAACTTGGATCAAGCAATATAATTGATAAAGCCTCAAAAAATCATGTTCTGAATAGTTATTCTAATTTTTTTCTAACATGTGCATAGTTTGAAAAGGACAGCTTCTGTCTTATCTATTTGTAATGGAGTGACACCGGTCTTTACCTCCAGGTCTCCTGAGTCAACCCGACAACAGACTTTTCATAGAGTAGATTGATACTTGTCCTTGAATAAATTTGTACACTAAATTTTATAGTGGGTGATTTGTGCCACATGAAAACCAACAAAGTACAAAAAGTAACCGGGCGCCAGATGAAAACATGAAAATACAATCTACCACAAAGTGGTTCGTTTGTTGCATTTTCATGTTTTCGCCCGGTGCCCTTGATGTAAAATACAAATCAGCCTTCATAAAATTTCTTATCATAGATATTGTACATGTATTAGCACAGTTATATTCACTTTCAAATTGACCTGTTATAAATAATGGCACAACCAATAACTGTCTTAGCCCTTTTTAGTAAAAATAATTATACAATAATAATTATATAAATTGTTATTTTAATTAAGACTATGAGTATGTAAGGTTTTTTTTTCTTATTTATTAATTAAAAATTAATTATCTGTTAATTTAAAAATCTAAATATCTGTCACGGTTTAGAACTGTTCACTATTTAGGGGAGAAAATGTGTAAGTGGCCAGATTATGAGCTCAATCGCTACAGCCGCGGTACATTATTCTGTGGGTCACAGGTTTGAGTTCTGGTCAAGCTGAAAGTTTTTCTCATCCTGTTACTGCAAATAACCATTAGTTTAATTTACTATGCTCTGTAAACATCAGAAATTCAAGTACATGAATCAATATAGTGGGGAAAAAGGTTTAGGTTTAGAACTGTTTCATTATTAAAGAGAAAAAAAAAATGTGTAGCCGGCCGGATAGCTCAGTTGGTCTTCTGAAAGTCATGGGTTCGAGTCATGGTCAGGCAGTTTCAGTCAGGGTTTAGAAGTGGTTTTTCAACTGACACATGTTTGATTCATTTAATAGATTGCATTTAATTTGAAATGGACAAAGGCAGTATTGCGTGATACTTTTAAATCTACAAAAAGCATTTGGTACAGTTGATCACACTTTACTGCACATGAAGAAGTTCTTTTTTCTTCTTCTTCATGGAACTTCAAGCATCTGCCATATGTAATGACATTCTTGCATGGTTCAAGTCTTATCTCTGATAGCAGCTGGTGAATGTGACTGGTACTCATTCTCTCTGAATACCTATGGTGTCCCCCTGATGTTCATTTTAGGTCCTCTTTTATGTCTAATATATGTCAATGACATGTCTGCGACCCTAAGCAATAAGCTTTTATTATATGCACAGGCACAAGTATCAGACCTGGGAAGAAAAAATATTACCAGATTGATAAAAAACCTGTGTTCATCTTAAAAGTGTCACAAACCAAAAAAAAAAAAATGTAAATGATGACCCCCTTTAAAAATATACTTAAAGTAAATAGTATATCTTTAAAGGGGGTCATTATTTACATTTTTTTTTTTTGGTTTTTGACACTTTTAAGATGAACACAGATTTTTTATTAATCTGGTCATATTTTTTCTTCCCAGGTGTGATACTTGTGCCTGTCATTATATGATGATGACTCAGGTATCCTTGTATCTGGTAAAGTAAATCTTAAGATTGGTTTATTGACTATAAATTGTCTTTGCATCTTGGCAAGACAGAGTCTATTCTTTTTGGTTTAAGTTTCAACATAAACTGGGCCAAGCCTCCAGGTCACATGAAATGGTACTGCTATAAAGTACACATCTTTTGTTAAGTATTTAGGTGCAAACCTGGATCAAATTCTTTTGGCGTCGCCCTTTGATGCTTTGCATCAATGCTTTTCTTGTTCTAGTTTGTAACAATTTTTATTAAGCTGCACATGTAAATTATACAATCTAACTAAAGATCAATCTACTTAGATCTACTTTATTTCTTACGTGTTACGGTGTAGACATTCTAGCAAATTATATATAGGTGTTTGTTCCGATTGGTCAATGAATTAATTCAATCGATGAACAGTCTTAAGAAAACAAATATGAAATAATGTTCATATTCAGTCAGTAGCATTCCATTCATCTTCCACCTCGAGAACTAATAGAGGTTTTCACTTATGGATTAGCAGAATGTCGGTAAAGTTCCCGTCCTGTTGTTTTATTTTGGCGCCAAATCAAAATAACTGCTGGCAGTGGACAGGCTGGAGCGGCTTCGATTTTGAAAGTAAAATCACTGACGTCACGTAATAAAACAAATACATACATTGTATTGTTAATAAACAGGAGCTGTCGGAGAAGTTAAAGGCAGAGAAAGGATCATTGATACCAATAGTGTGTGATGTTTCTAAAGAAGAACAAGTATTGTCAATGTTTGAAAAGGTAGGCTGTACTTAATTTTAGGGTTTCCATTTCGCATTTCACTCTGACAACGTTTAGTCTCTTTGTTGCATAATTGCTTGATTAGGACATAAACATTTTGTATATATTCTTAACGAAGATCAGCAAATATATGTGCTCCTCCCAAAGGTTCTGATTAGGCTAGATGGGTAAATTTTTATTCTGATGTCTTTAACGCAATATGGATACTATTAAAGTGTTCCTTAGACTGGACGATGGCAACGTTATGAGTCCTGCGGTTAAATAAAACTACATGTATTGATATTTGATTGACTACAGCCTGTAGTCAATCAAATATCAATACATGTAGTTTTATTACAGGAGTCTATCTATTTCCTGTCTTTAATTCACTGACAATTCTATATCCGTAACTAGTATTACTCATATGTCTGAATTTGAACGGGACTTAGGTAATGTCACAATCCTGTTTCTAAAGTATAAGTGTTAAATAATGAGTGTTGGTCATATTGTAATATCTTGCTTTCAGGTGAATTAGAATGTGCGTGTGCTGTAACTAATAATGCCTTTTATACTTACGTTGCTATTGTTGCAATGTATGAGGCTACACAACTCATTCTCTTTAAATTGTTTCTTCAAACAAACGTTGTTACAATAAATTTGTGCATTTGCATTTAGGAGATTAATTATTTATGTAACATCTGCTTTTAATTGTTTTCAACAAAATATACTAGAAATATATACGTATTTGTTGAGCAGAAAATAATTTTACAATACATGCATATATCAAAGAACAAGATACAGATTCTTATTTCAGGAACACGTTCTATTAGGTATGTTCTCATAGAAAATACAACTGTAAACTTCTTCTTACATTTGTTGTTTTTTTTTTATTGCAATTCCGTTATTTTCTTATAGATCAAATCCGAGTTTGGTGGTACAGACGTGTGTATAAATAACGCTGGTCTGTCCCAAGCTGCACCGTTATTATCAGGTAAAACTGAACAGTGGAAAAATATGCTTGATGTAAGTACTTTATCATTGTACAGATTATTTAATACATGTCGCCCGGCCGTGACCCTGTTTTACTTACATTTACATGTACATGAATATCACATGTACAAACAATAATAAATTTAGTCGAACGGTTAAACACAGTGTACAATTTTGACATAACATTGGCGCCTCTTTGAATTAATGAACTGCTGTTTAAAAAAACTTGAATGCATCGTCGAAAAAGTATTTTTGCATAATATCATTAATTTTATGCCTTTGTTTTATTATGTCTTTGAACATACTAAGTTGAATATTCATTTTTTTCTAGGTAAATGTTCTTGGCCTATGCATGTGTACACGTGAGGCAGTCAAGTCGATGAGAGAAAGAGGTGTAGATGACGGACATGTTATACAAATAAATAGGTAATATAAGTAGTTTTCTCATGAAAATAGTTTATTAAACAATTGATTAAACAACATTGCCCTTACCATCTCAAATAAACAATAAATGATTTAAATTTAACTTCTGTTATAATATTTTGCAGAGATTGAGTCTAGCGAACAATCTGGCGCGTCAAATCTATGTTTCTTGCTGTTTCCAAAGAAAGTCGAAGCCTTTTTTTATACGTAACATATTTTTGTCAAAATTGTATTGTACTTCATGATAAATTTAACAGTTATTCAAGCATCATTCACTTTTCTCATAATTTAATTATTCAATGACTGAATCTGACTAAAGTTCAGATCTACTTAAGAAATTTCTTGCATGTAGCGGAGCGTGAATTTGTAGCTGATTTTAATCAGATTGCCAATGACATGTCGTCAAACCGGAATGGTTTGACATACATTTTCTATTTCTGTTTTCAATCAGTTTTCAAGACTTCTTTTTTAGCGGAGTTGGTCATAAACAGTATGCTTCAAATCCAGACGGACATTTTTACAGTGCCACCAAGTTTGCTGTTACTGCTCTTGTGGATGGATTAAGGAATGAATTGTCACTTTCAAAAACACATATTAGAGTGACCGTAATGTTATTAACTCACTTACTCTACTCATTTATAATGAGTCTTCCATAACATTTTTTGAAGAAAAATATAGATACATAAAAGGATCACGGCATTTACTTGTTGCAAAATTTGGCACATTGTATAATTATATACATACACAATCACACATCAAAATGTGGTCTAAAATGAAAGTTACGTTCTTTATTATGTTTACAAATGACAGGATGACAAACGCCATTTTTATTTGATTATGTATATTCTAGGCTGTTTAGTAATATATATATTTTACATTTGTGGTCTACAAATGCACATTACAAAATTTATATTTGCAATAGTAAGGCCTGACTGGTGACTGAGTTAGGCAAAGGAAGCTGCAGTCTAGTAAAACAGTACGAGATCAAAATATTATATCGTCACTTTAGTGCAGTAACGGGTTAAGTCCTTCTAAATTTAATAGAAGATAACTAGTTATTGCACTAAGGTGAAGCTAGGCTATTCTGGTTTAATTTATAAACATGTCAGCGTCTGCAATATTTTAAATGACTGCATCATATATCCCTTTCATGGCCTGTGAAAGTCTTATTTAGGGCATGCTGTGTAATGGGTTATTTGATTTTTATATACTTATATTTAAATAATGAAATAGATCTACTAGTAAAAAACAAAACAATCCTTTTGTTGTGGATAAATATTATATTGTATAAATTAATTACAGAGCATCAGTCCTGGTTTGACGGAGACAAACTTTGCTCACAGGATGTATGTTCATGACCCTCAGGTTGCAGTCAAGAAATACAGTGCTTTTGAGGTGTGTCTTCAAATATTTGATAGGCCATGTTTTTCATTCACCTATTTGCAGTTAATTTGATGACCTTAAACAGTTTACATTACTTTTACATTGTACATGTTGTAATGGAATTTTTCATGTTCCACCCCATGTTTTATTTTATGTCTTGCTCTTACATGCATAATTGGCCACACTATTAAACTGCATTAGATCTTATCATATTAATGTGACTTAAGTGAACAAACTTGAAATAAACTTCTGTAGATGTGATAATCATTTTCTAGGGAATGTTTACAGTATATTTTAATTTTATTTCATGCATATTAATCAGTTGTATCAGCCTAAACTTTGCCTAAGTACAAACTGTGTTTTCTGTTATATGACTGTATCTCCCTTTTTTAGCTCACCTGTCACAAAGTGACAGGTTGAGCTTTTGTGATCGCTTTTCGTCCGGCGTCCGTCCGTCGTCCGTCCGTCCGTAAACTTTCACTTTAAATGACATCTCCTCATAAACCACTAAGCCAATTTCATCCAAACTTCACAGGAATGTTCCTTTGGTGGTCACCTTTAAAAATTGTTCAAAGAATTTAATTCCATGCAGAACTCTGGTTGCCATGGCAACCGAAAGAAAAAACTTTAAATATCTTCTTTAAAAAAACCATAAGAGCTGGAGCTTAGATATTTGGCATGAAACATCTTCTAGTGAGTGTCTACCAAGTTTGTTCAAATAAAAGCCCGGGGTCAAAATTGGCCCCGCCCCGGGTGGTCATTGATTTTCCCTATATGCATATAGTAAAAACTTAAAAAATCTTCTTTTAAAGAACTCAAAGAGCTAGAGCTTAGATATTTGGCATGAAACATCTTCTAGTGAGTGTCTACCAAGTTTGTTCAAATAAAAGCCCTGGGGTCAAAATTGGCCCCGCCCCAGGGGGTCATTGATTTTCCCTATATGCATATAGTAAAAACTTAAAAAAATCTTCTTTTAAAGAACCCAAAGAGAAAGAGCTAAGATATTTAGCATGAAACATGTTCTAATGGGTGTCTACCAAGTTTGTTCAAATAAAAGCCCTGGGGTCAAAATTGGCCCCGCCCCGGGGGGTCATTGATTTTCCCTATATGCATGTAGTAAAAACTTAAAAAATCTTCTTTTAAAGAACTCAAAGAGCTATGGCTAAGATATTGAGCATTAAACATGTTCTAATAGGTGTCTACCAAGTTTGTTCAAATAAAAGCCCTGGGGTCAAAATTGGCACTGCCACGGGGGTCATTGATTTTCCTTATATGTGTATAGCAAAAACTTAAAAAATCTTCTTTGAAAAAACCCAAATA
Source organism: Ruditapes philippinarum (assembly GCF_026571515.1). Classification (NCBI taxonomy): domain Eukaryota; kingdom Metazoa; phylum Mollusca; class Bivalvia; order Venerida; family Veneridae; genus Ruditapes; species Ruditapes philippinarum. The sequence continues at coordinate 330,819 of NW_026860903.1, forward strand.
GCTAGAGTTAAGATATTAAGCATGAAACATCTTTTAGTGAATGTTTACAAAGTTTGTTCAAATAAAAGACCTGGGGTCAAAATTGGCCCCGCCCCGGGGTTCATTGATTTTCTTTATATGTGTTAAGCAAAAACTTTAAATCTTCTTTGAAAAAACCCAAATAGCTAGAGTTTAGATATTAAGCATGAAACATCTTCTAGTAAGTGTCTACAAAGTTTGTTCAAATAAAAGCCCTGGGGTCAAAACTGGCCCATCCCCAAGGGTGTCATTGTTTTTAACTATATGTGTATAGTAAAAACTTAAAAAAAATCTTCTTTTAAAAAAGCCCAATGAGCTAGAGCTTAGATGTTTAGCATGAAACATCTTCTTATGGGTGTCTACCAAGTTTGTGCAAATAAAAGCCCTTGAGTTAAATTGGCCTTGCAACGTTGGGGGGGGGGGTGGGGGTTGGGGGGCCTATATACAGGTGAGCGACCTCAGGGCCATCATGGCCCTCTTGTTTTCATAGAAATATTGAAACTGATAACTATTTAGATTGTTTTTGACTTTCATTTTAGTATATCATGTATAATAAATGACTATCAAATTTATCTATATTTGCAGAGTTTGAAGCCAGTGGATATAGCTGATGGGGTTATATATGCACTAAGTGCACCTAAACATGTACAGGTAAGATCGTTCACAATGTTAGATTATTATAACTAAGTTTTTCATGTCAATTTCCACACCAATACTCATTAAAAGAGAAGAAAACACTGGTCAGTATGTACATGTATATGCAGATTTCTTAGAAACCATTGTAATGTGGTTTTAGGTTATATTGGTTTTAGGAAAATGTGGTTTTAGGGAAATGTGGCTTTAGTGTCATGTGGTTTTAGGTAAAACAATGCATTCTGTAGAAAACACACTTCAGCCCGTAGTTTGTTGGACATGTATGCCTTTAATCTGTCCTATAGTGAACTGTTACAGATGTGTGCAAACATGTTATAGCTTGTAAGTCTAATTTTTGAAACAGGATATCAGAGTTGCATATTTTTCTTTGTATGATATTGAAATGGAATGATTTGAAAATAACACTTGATTTAAAATCAAATAAAATGGTGTCCTTTGTATGCAACTTAACTTAATTTCACTTATGTTTTACCTCCAGAATTCTAATTTCTTTTTAAGGTCCATGAAGTTAAGATTAATCCAACAGAGCAGCCTTGAGATGGAATATAAAGTGTTTAAGCTTATTGTAATGGTGTGTTTTGTATAAATTCATAATTGAATCATTATCATAATATTATACAATCATAAAATTTTTTTTTTTCTTTATACATTTATTTTATTCCCTTTATAGACTATAACAGATATATTTACACGTATAAATTCATAATTAAATCATTATCATAATATTATACAATCACAAAATTGTTTTTTTTTCTTTATACATTTATTGTATTCCCTTTATAGACTATAACAGATATATTTACACGTATAAATTCATAATTAAATCATTATCATAATATTATACAATCACAAAATTGTTTTTTTTTCTTTATACATTTATTGTATTCTCTTTATAGACTATAACAGATATATTTACACGTATAAATTCATAATTAAATCATTATCATAATATTATACAATCACAAAATTGTTTTTTTTCTTTATACATTTATTGTATTCCCTTTATAGACTATAACAGATATATTTACACGTATAAATTCATAATTAAATCATTTTCATACTATTTATACAATCACAGAACTGTTTTATTCTTTATACATTTATTGTATTACCTTTATAGACTATAACATATATATTTACACGTATAAATTCAGTATTAAATCATTGTCATTCAATTTATACAATCACAGAATTGTTTTCTTCTATTTATTATGTTACCTTAAAGACTATAACATATAATTATTACATGTATAATATCTGCAAATGTTAAGAATTCATTAAAAACTTTAAAACGTAGTTTCTTTCTTTATATCAATAGTGTATGTAAGCGTAGTTTCTTTCTTTATATCAATAGTGTATGTAAGACATATAAGAAATGTGTTTTCCTATATACTAGTAAGTCTGTATAAACTAAGCGAAATACATAACAATTAATTTTCAAATAAATCGAAGTTCAAAATGAAAATACCATAGAAACTAATGCGATATACTTATGAATCTAATCACATGTGAAGTAGGTGTAATTTTGCTGTTTTTAAATGTTGTTTTTAATGCTTCTGAGGGATCACTTTGTTTCCAGATAATTATATTGATAATGAACATATATTTGGAATTTGAAGTAAATCCATAGACAAATCAGAAAGTTGTAGAATAAATAAGAAACAATGAAAGTTAAGGGGGAGATAATTCTGGAAATATAGAAGCAATATTTATAAACCTTATCATATCATTATAATTAAATCCTTTAAGAAATGAATAAGTCTGGGTGAAAAATAATAATTTCTAAAAAAAAAATCTAAGTTAAAGGGGGACATAATTTTGGAAATAGTCAAGCTAAAGTCAAACATGATTTGAGTGATAATAAGGAACATATATTTGCAGTTTGAAGTAGATACCCTAAGAAAGATAACCTAAGAAAGAAAGAAGTAATAGAAGACAAACAACATTTTTTTATGAAAATTCTAAAATCAAGGATGATAATTCTGCTATATTGGTGCTAGAATTATGAACCCTGCCACATACGATGCGGGTGGTGATAAGAATGATAGAAAACAAACAACGTTTTTTCATGAAATTATAATTAACTTAAGGATGACAGTTCTAAAAATATAGGTGCTAGAATTATGAACCTCAAAACATGTGATGTTTGTGATGGTAAGAAACACATTTGTAGCTTGAAGTAGATACATTGAGAAATAAAGAAGTTATTATTTATAGAAAAAAACCTATAAGTTAAAGGGGGTAATTCTGAAAATGTTTGTGCTAGAGTTGTGAACCTTGTCACATATGATGTGTTTGATAATCAGAAACATATATTTGAACTTTAATAAAGAAGTTATAATGAGAATGTTTTTAACAGAAATCTGAACGCGGTCGCCGACGCTTGGTGAGTAGGACAGCTGTTTAGAAATAAAAAGATGCTAGTTAATCTCCAGACTGTCATCTACCTATAAATAGTTTCATAAAAAATATATTTTTCAATATTTTTTTTGCGTTATCGCGGGATTTACAATGCTGAATTTGCCAAATTTTAAGTTTATTTAATTATTGCCATCACAACCAAATTTTTAATAACGAAGACAAAAAAAAACCCAAAAAACATGCATAATCTCTAGCCTGCCATCTATACGAGGGGTGTCCCAGAATTACGTGGACTTTTGCTGTAACTCAAAAACTACTGAAAATAAAAACAAACAAAATTAACATGAACAAAATGCAACTTTATTGCATTAGTACAAAAAATTTCAAAGTTGTTCGGCAACTGGATCAGTGTCTGTGGGCAGGGTAATGAGACGAGGGGTAGCGGGTGCGGGGCAGTCCATTCCGACGTTACAACGTCATTCCGGTGGCGTCGCTAGTTGTTAATAAAGGATTTAGCTCAATACAGGATTGGAGCAGTACCTCTGGACGCTTGCAGAAATCATGATCACAAAATAGACAAATATCGTTTTTTTCGCCGATTTTTATATTTTTCCTTCATTATCGTACTTAATTCGGTGTGAAAAGATAATTTAGACCTGTTTAAGTTCATTCCGTTGGGTAAAAAGGCGAGATTTTAGCATTTTATCATTCAAGCGCCTTGTCCGGTATATACCGGAATACGGTATTTAGTGTGGTGCTCCAATCCTTTTTTTAGTCACAGCCGTTAATAAATGCGTGGCGTCGAATGTCAGTTTTTCTCAACATAGTCGCCGCCTTACTCAATACACCTATGGCGTCGATATATCCACTGGTCGTACACCGCCCTGTACCACTCCTGGTCGAAATCAGCCACCACTTTCTGCGTTGCGAACGAGAGTTCCTGGAAGGAATCGAACTTCCGTCCCTTAAGTGCCGACTTCACAGTTGGAAATACCCGGAAGTCCATCGGCGCCATATCCGGCGAGTAGGGTGCGTGCTCCAGAATCTGAAAATCCAGAAGACTGATCTCCAGCCTGGTGAATGCTGCGTTATGGCTTGGCGCGTTATCCTGGTGCAGCAACACCTGATCCAAGGTTCGGCCGCTTCCGACGCAAGGAACGCACAAAACATCGCCGTAACACCTGACAAATAGACAATTTATCTAGATCTACTAAGTAAGCGATATTGTACATATACTTAATCCGCAAATAATAATAATAATAACACGTCCCGCACAGTGTAACGCCTGTCCCAATCTATGACGTCCATGACTTCCTTAATTGACGCCGCAGTCAACGTTGACTTTCTCCCACGACCCTTGTCCTCTTCAATGTCCTCCGGGCCGTCTCGAAATTTTAAACGAACGTTCATATGACGTCACTGCATATGCTTACGACGTCGCGCCATTTTTTACGTATAAATACGCAAGATATACGAAAGTAAAGACAACTTATTAATACAAAATATTGGACTGCCCCGCCCTGCACATACTGCGTTACTATAGCAACGTAAAATATAGAAAAGCAATGTTAGAAATTTAAAAATGATGGACATATTCATTAAGGATATGTTAAAGGTATTGTGTACAAATTTGCTAAAAAATGCATTAAAAAATAAAAAAGTTATAGCAAAAGTCCACGTAATTCTGGGACACCCCTCGTATATAGAGAATAATAGGTTGGTGCCGTGGATGGAGAAAGTTTATCTGGCGAGGCGGAGGAATTTATTGGGTGAGCCGAAGGCGAACCCAATAAATTCCGGAGCAGAGCCAGATAAACTTTCTCCATCCACGGCACCAATCTATTATTCTATTTATCCTGTCACCGTTTTATTTAAAGAATTTTATTAGGCAAACTACCTTTAATCATACTATCGGAAATGTTTCTATATAAACAAAGAAGGCCCGATGCGTGCTTTATTCTACAACAATGCACTCGCCGTTCTTATTATCTCCCCGTGTATTTTTACATTGAGGGCGCCATTTTGTTTGAAAAATGTGATAAATAAAAACAATTTTTTGTCGAATTTTGTTGTGAAAACTATCTGGAATGAAAGAAAATGGTCTAACTAAGAAAATGAATTCGAACACCAATATCTTTTATTCAGTCGTTAACGCTGTATAGACGTTTAAAGTATTGTTTACGTGACGTCACAATGTAGCGCCAAACAGCACGTGCAAAACAATCAAATCGAGTACGCTATTTTAATGTCGCAAACGAGTTAAGTTTTACATTTATTTCACTTTTAATAATTTTTATTTCGCTTGAAAAATTATAGAGTGAAATAAAATAAACAAACAAAGTTTTACCAACGTTTCCAAAATTCGTTATTCTACACACAGAAGATTTAACGACAGTTTTTATATTTTTCTTGAAAAGAGGTCCGGCAACATGCATACCACGTGATCAAGTGCCGTAGATCAGTAAAAATATACGGCACCTTGTTATCGGGCCGAAATTGATACAAGTGACAGGATAAAAAAATATTGTGAGTGCTTTTTGTGTTATCACGTGGCATAATCGAGGTTCTTTACAGTAATATAAGGCACAAGCGCTAAGCCAATGTATTAAATATGGTCTGGAGATTGCCGCGTGGCGTGGTTCTTTTTTTGGACTGGATTTATTCTTTCTTGAAATTGAGTAAAAAACAATCGTAGAAAAAAAAAGCAAATGATGAGGACAACCGACCCAACACTATTTTGTGATTCCGTTGAGGATTGAAAATTTTATTAGTTTGAACGTTCTTCTTTACAGTAATGTAAGGCACAAAGTTCTAGGCCGTAGCATGTTCTTTGTGTGTGTGTGCGTGTGCGTGTGGGTTTTTTTTTTGACAGGCGATTTCTTCCTTTTCTGTTTAAAGAGAACATTTTTTGTTTAAAAAAAAACACCATTTTCTAATGACAACCGTTCAAACTCCCTTTGCGTGGTTCCGTTGAGGACTGGAAATTATTCTTTCTTAATATCAAGACTAGTGAGAAAAAAATCGTAAATAACATATCTAGAGGCCTACCGATCAATCACTACTTGTGTGATTTCGTTCCAGATTGGAAATTGTATTAGTTAGGAGATTCTTTTTTACAGTAATATAAACCACAAAACGCTAGGCCAAGGAATAGGGCCTACTTTCCGCGTGGCTTGGTCCGGATGCGAGATTGATCTTTCTTAATATTAAGTGAAAAAAATCGTAAATAACACAATATTCAGAGGCCAGCAGATCAAACTCTGTTTTTGTGATACTGTTCCAGATTGAAAATTGTATTATATTAGTTTGGCGGTTTTTCTTTACAGTAATATAAAGCACAAAAGCAAATGGCTAAGAGATTTCCGCATTGGCTTGGTCATTTTTTTGGGCCGGCGATTTGTTCTTTTTCTATATAAAGTGTACACTATTTGGTAAGAATCACCATTTTCTTATGTCAACCGTTAAAAACCATTTGTGTGATTCAATTGTGGATTAGAAATTGTATTAGTTTGCAATTTCTTCTTTTCAGCAATATAAGACACAAAGGTCTAGGCCGGGGAATATTGCGTGGCATGGTCGTTCTTTGGACCGGCGATTTGTGCCATGTACGATAAGTCATATTAAAATGAACGCTACATACTTAAACAAGAACTGTCGGAAGACAGTAACACTCGACTATTAGAAAAAGTTGTCACAAAGGTGTTTCATTGAGTATAATAATGCTTACCTATATTAATGGAAAAAAAAATATCCGAAAAGGTACAAAGGCTTGTTATTAAGATGTTTTATCGAGTAAATCACTGCTTTGTTATAATGAATGCATAAAATTTCCCAAAAAAGACACAAACCCTTCAGTAGTTATGGAGATATCAGCTTACAAGCAAAACCTTTACCAAGAATTTCTAAGCCGAAAAGGGGGCATAATTATGAAAAAAAAAACAAATCAAGAGTTATAGGACTTGTGCAAATCATGTAAGATAATCACAGAGAACAAGTGTATGAAGTTTCAATCCATTCCCTTCAGTAGTTATGGAGATACCAGCTTACACGCAAAAACTTAACCAAGGATTTCTAAGTCGAAAAAATGGGCATAATTATGCAAAAAAGCAAACCATAGTTATGGGGCTTGTGCCAATCATGTTAGATAATCACAGAGAACAAGTGTGTGAAGCTTCAATTCATTCTCTTCAGTAGTTATGGAGATACCAGCTTACACGCAAAAACTTAACCAAGAAAGTAGAAAAAGGGGCATAATTATGCAAAAAAGCAAATCAGAGTTATGGGACTTGTGCAAATCATGTTAGATAATCAGAGAATACGTGTGTGAAGTTTCAATCCATTCCCTTCAGTAGTAATGGAGATACCAGCTTACACGCAAAAACTTATCCAATAATTTTTAAGTCGAAAAAGGGGCATAATTATGCAAAAAAAGCAAAACAATGTTATGGGGCTTGTGCCAATCATGTAGTATGGGGCTTGTGCCAATCATGTTAGATAATCACAGAGAACAAGTGTGTGAAGTTTCAATTCATTCTCTTCAGTAGTTATGGAGATACTTGCTCACAGGCAAAAACTTAACAACAGGGACGCCAACGACTGCATTATTCTGCGAATAGTCTATTCTGCGAATAGTCGACAATCGATTTTATGACATTGGAAAGTCTTTTTTACACCAATATCTATGGCCAAAGAAAAATTGAACTGCGAGGTACCGGTAAAGTTGCGATTTTTTTTATAGATATATTAACTGTATACATGTCCGTAAAAAACACCATTATTTGGAGCCAAATGTTAAACCAACATTTTTACGATTTCGATGCAGATTTTGCAACTGCATACGCATCGAGGTTCTTCTTTACAGCAATATAGGGCACAAAGCTCTAACCCCCAAATTTTTTTTTCTCAATCCGTGACTTATTCTTCCTGTATATAAAGTGTATAAATGTTCGTAAAAATGACCATTTTCTGATGTCAATCGTTAAAACAGCATTTATGTGATTCCGTTGCGGATTAAAAATCATATTATTTTTTAGGTTCTTCTTTATTGCACGAATCTCTAGTCCAAGGAATAAGGCCTCGAGATTTCCTTGTGGTACTGTCACTTTTTTGACCGGCGATTTGTTCTTTCCTTATATTATAAGGTGAAAAACAATTCGTAAAAAAAACCCCCAAAATATTCCGAGATCTAGGAGATTCTTCTGCACAAAGCTCTTAGCCAAGGAATATGACCCAGAGATATCCGCTTGGCATTGTCGTTTTTTTACCAGCGATTTGTTCTTTCTTCATATTAAGTGAAAAAAATATCGTAAATAAAACATCATATTCTGGACTACCGACCCAACACTATTTAATTCCGTTGAGGATTGGAAATGAGGTTCTTATTTACAGTAAGATAAGACACAAAGGTCTAGTCCATGGAATATGACCTCTAGATTTCCGCATGGCATGGTCATTTTTTGTTAAGTGGGGAAAAAAATCTTAAAAGGCCTACCAATCGAACACTATTTGTGTGTTTCCTTTCAAGATTGGAAATTGTATTGAGAGATTCTTCTTTACAGCAATACAAGGCCCAAAGCTCTAGACATAGGAATATGGCCTTGAGAGGCATGCTTGTTTTTTGAACGGACAATTTGTTCTTTTTCCTCTATAGTGTAAGAAACATCATTTTCTAGACTAATGCCAACCCTGTCTAATGCCAACCGTTAAAACACCATTTGTGTTAAACCAGTAGAGGACTAATAACTTTAGTGACCACAAAAAAGTTTATTTAAATCATTTTTGTGGAGACCCACAAGACACAAACACATGGTAAATATAGATCTAAGCTCTAGTTATTGCAGTACTTTACAATTACATACATAGATTTAGATTTATTTCCCTTTTATTAAGTCTTTATAAACTAAGTCTTCCCCAGGACAGGGCTAATTTTTACCCCAAGGATATGATTTAAGGTGAGGTAAAAAATGATTAGGCCATAGAAATATACAAAAAACAATTAAGACATGCTTTATAACTTCATATACACATCAGCATTTATTCAATACTGCATGTAGAATAAAACAACAGATAAACTTCAAAACATGTGTGTAAAACTACCTTGTTTTACAGATACACCATTATATACACATTATTCTATATTAGTTAAGTTTATAAGATGTCAAATGTTACATCTATATTACAACACACATATCACAGATCATAAAAAATTAAACTATCTCATGTTCTCATCCAATGTTTAAAGATCCTGTAACTCTATTTTTTCTATGGTTTTATATAATAAATATGACGCTCAAATGAAGATTTAAAAATATTGTAAGTTCCAAAAAGCATTATTTGTAAAGATATTACTTTATTAACAATTCGTGTAAATAAAGGGAGGTAATTAGAAAGTTATTTTCTTTAAAGTCTAAGTCAAATTTTTCACTAAGAAATGAATGCAGACATTCTAATGATTATTTTTAATGCAAATAAACAATTGCAGCACATATTTAACATATTCTTGGATGTTTGGATTGTTTTAGAAGAATTATTATATACATAAATAAAATGTCACTTAAGTGTTTTTAATCCTTAATTGCAACATACAGGATGTTAAACATCAAAAAATTACATCTCATTATTGTAAGATTCGTATCTTCCTGGTTGTTTATAAACCAGAAACTTATCTGTTGTAAGTGATTTATAAGCAGCTTATTTAATTAAGTAAATGAATTAATAAATCAAAACAAATGTTAGATAACAAAATAAGAGCTATCAGTAAGACAATACATTTCACTATTCGTAGGGCTTGATAGTAAAACAAGAGCCAAGATAATGTAGGAATTCACAGAGGAAGATTTCAATAAAACAATATAACATATTCATGACTTGGTAACTGGCCTTCAATTATAATCACAGTTATATGCTTGATATCTACAGAGATTTGAAGATTGAATTTATATGCAAAACCAGACATTTTCAAAGTAAAGTTCACAAAGGTTCATTATTCAGTCATAGTCAATGCCAGAGGTATGGGTCTTGGAAAGTGACATTCAATTATGATTGAAAGCAAAATATTAATCAAATAGCATTGATAATGAAAGGTCTTGGATGCAATTATGTTAGCTAAATTATGAGCAAAAAATTTTAACCTATAAAATGTAGAAATATTAAATTATGTCAGAAAACATCATTTGTATATACATGTATATTATTTTTTGTGTGTAACATCTCTTTCTTCACAATTTGATATAGTTGTAAGAACAGAAACTGAGTCACATATTTACAATGTTAACTCGCAAAATAAAATCTTTACAGAAAGTAACAACCGCTCTTATTGAAATATCATACTGTGTGTTGAATCCATATATATTCAAACAAGATTCTACTACTGGCTAAAAACTACAAAATTGAATGTGTACATAATTTGTTTTTGTATAAACAATAGAAGCAACATAAATCTACAATATTACAGATTAACAAGTAATACATAAATGTATTTTTTATATGATTAAACGGGAGATTCAATATCAGTTATCTGAAAGTGTTACCATGCATTCATATAATATATATGTTTACACACAATTACTGTAATATTAAAGTAAGTCAGTTATAATATTAAATTTAAATTATCAATTAAGTATGTAACAAACATCTATATCTACCAGTATACATGGATATACAACAAAATAAACATTTTTTCATACATCTGATATATCATTTATACAGTCACTTGAATTCATTTTATATTATAGTTGCACTGTCCACATTTAAGTAATCAAAGATATATAATATATAAGTTTATAAGGTATATCTTGAGAAAAAAACAACACATATTTATAGGAAATTTTTAGTGTTTGAAATATAGTATGAATTTCTGACAAAGTCCAATAGATATACAAATTATAACAATAAACAATGCTTGATTTTGCATGAAAGGAAAACTTCTTTTTTGTAATCATTAGGTATATTTATGAATACAGACAGTATTGTTAAGCTGGGTGGTCCTACCAATTGAAAAACGTAAATAAGTTAACCATTTTATTGTATATTCTTGTCAAAATACAAACATGTATGTTTGTTCTTTAAAACCATTAATACTGTATTTCAAGTTGAAATTCTTATTATGTGATATCATTTCAAGAAATTAAAATAAGAGAAGTTTGAGAAAATACACATTTGTTTGCATTCAATCAATAAAAGCATGAATGTTTACTGACACTTCACTATTTATTTGATACCATTATCAAAGCCAGAACACAATAATGAACAAAAATAATTAAAAGACACACACAATGATGCATACATATCTTTTTTCTTTTGCCATGATATCTTTTGAGTTATTATAAGTGTTCTACATTTAACAAAAATGATTTTACATTAGAGATAAGCTTCAGAATTTGAAAGAAATTGTTAAGTTTATTCAGCATTATAAGAAACTTTTTCACAAGTTAATAAAGAAGATTGTATTTGCATAAAGTATATACCAATCAAAATTTATTTATGCAATGGACATTCCCTGAATATTAATCTCTAATGCTGAACATACAATCTGACAAATGTCTGTATAACAAAATAAAATTTGATTTTTTATTTCAAATTGCAACCTGTACAAGTATAACTCTAAACAGTTTGCTTTACTGCATAATTTTCCACAAGTACTTGAGAATGTGATTCTTATCCAAAAACTGCTCCACAATTTGGACAGCGCCTTTCCTTCATTGCTAAACAACACAAAATTCCAATTGGAAAGAACAAAATTGCACAACAAACACCAAGGCATGTAAAGTCATCTTCCAAAACACCAATCTGCAAATAAAACAAGATTGCATTTTAGAAAATGCTATGCCACCGCATTAATACAACACTAAATAGAAGTGTAGGAACAAATACTGTTGAAGAACGGGTCTTTTATTAACCTCGTATATTATTGTCTGGATGATTATATTACTATAAACTGCTAGCATTCCCTTGCAGAAAGATAAGCAGACGACAGCCTAATTTCATGACTACATCAAAGGACAACACAGAAAGACACTTTTGTCAAAATCTAGGTCAGCTGATATCAAAGTTCTCTTTAACATCTTAATCTGTGCACATGGTTCAAATTTCATAGCTGTACATCAAAGGACAAGAAAGTAGGTCACATAATCAAAATCTAGGTCACTTGATATAAAAGTTCAATTTTACAACTAAAAACTTTGCACATGGTCAAAAATTTCATTGCTGTTCATCAAAGGACAAGAAAAGTAGGTCACTGTCCCCTTGGGCAAGGCAAAATTTTGAGCTAAGGGTTCAATTCAAAACAATCTTGATACAGTTCCACCAAACAACATTTCAAGTCAAATATCTAAGCTGTAGCTTTCTCCCCATTCAGAAAAACATTTGTTTTATTTTTCTGTTTTAATAATGTGTACTTAATGAAAATCACTGCGCCCAGGCAGGGGCCAATTTTTGACACCAGGGAAATATTTGAAAACTTTGGTAGAGGACCTACAGTTGATATTATATAGCAAACATCAAAGCTCTATGCCTTGTACCTTTAGACAAAAATAGTTTTTATTTATTTATTTTTTTTACTATATGTACATAATGAAAATCAATGAACCCGGGGTGGACCCAATTTTGACCCCAGGGATATAATTTGAAGAATGTTAGTAGAGGTTCACTTCCCAAAGTCTCATGCCATAAATTTAACCTCTAGCCTTTGTCAATTCAGAGAAGAAGATTTTTTTTAAAGTTTTTACTTTATACATATAAGGAAAAATATCGCCTCTAGGGCAGGGCAATTTTTTCACTAGGGGCATAATTAAAACAACATTAGTAGAGGACCCATAGATGATATTATATACCAAATATCAAAGCTCTAAGCCTTGTACCTTCAGACAAGAAGTTTTTTTGATTTTTCACTATATGTACATAGTGAAAATCAATGACCCCTGGGGGTGGGGCCAATTTTGACACCAGGACTATAATTTGTACAATCTTGCTAGAGGTTCACTATACAATGTTTCATGCAAAATATCTGAACTCTCGCCTTTGTAAATTTAGAGAAGATGATTTTTTAAGTTTTTACTATACACATATAAGGAAATCCTATGGCCCCCGGGGCGGGGCTAATTTTGACACTAGAGGCAAAATTTGAACAACTTTGGTAGAGTACCTATAGATGATATCATTTAATAAATATTAAAGCTCTAAGCCTTGTACCTTCAGACAAGAAGATTTTTATTCTTTTTTACTATATGTATATATTGGAAATCATTGACCCCCCTGGCAGGGGTAATTTTGACCCCAGGGCTATAATTTGAACAATCTTGCTAGAGGTTCACTACACAATATTTCACGCAAAATATCTAACCTCTAGCATTTGTCAATTGCTAGAAGAAATGTTTTTAAAGTTTTTACTGTAAGTTTTTACAATATACATATAAAGAAAACCAATGACCCCAGGGGCGGGGCCGATTTTGACCCCAAGGCTATAATTTGAACAATCTTGCTAGAGGTTCACTACACAATGCCTTATGTAAAATATCTAAGCTCTAGGCCTTTTGGGTCTTCACAAGAAGGTATTTTAAGTTTTTACTATATGTGCATATAGTGAAATTCAAGACCCCCCGGGCGGAGCCGATTTTGACCCCAGGGCTATAATTTGAACAATCTTGGTAAGGGTCTACAAGAAAATGCCTTATGCAAAATATCTAAGCTCTGGGTCTTTACAAGAAGGTATTTTCAGTTTTTACTATATGTACATATAGTGAAAATCAATGACCCCCGGGGCGGGGCCGATTTTGACCCCAGAGCTATAATTTGAACAATCTTGGTAGAGGTCTACCAGACAATGCCTTATGCAAAATATCTAAGCTCTAGGCCTTCTGGTCTTTATAAGAAGATTTTTTTAAATTTATTCTAATAATTCCTTTTGGTTGCCATGGCAACCAGATTTCTGCATGGAATGAAATTCTTTGAACAACTTTGGAAGCCCTTCACCCAAGGATCAATCCTGCCAAGTTTGGTTGAAATTGGACTAGTGGTTTTTCACAAGAAGAATTTTTTAAGTTCACTATATAATCTATATAACACACACACACACAAACAAACACACACACACACACACACAGGTGAATCGCTATATGCCACCGCATCGCAGATGCTGCGGTGGCATAAAAATGACCAATGACAAGAGCTGTAACAAATATTAGCAATAAAACCCAAATATTTAGTTACTGATTTATAGAATATATAATTATACTACTTGCATATTGTCAAAAACTGTAGTTGTTCAAACACTTTGTTTCATTTAAAATTCAAGATGACATTCACAATGTATTTTATCAGATATTGTCTGGAAATTTTCGTATTTAACATCCACACCAAATTTACCTATTTCACAATAGTATGGCATAAACATAATACCTCTAGAAAACTTGCAAAGAAAACAAACAGAATAATTGATAGTATACTCTATTTTATTTCCTGTAGTCAATGGGTAAACAAATCATCTTGATATTATGATTTAAGTTGAAAGTAATAACAGTATATCTGGTGAGCAAATTTATGCAATTAATGTTTGGTACAGAACAAGTGTAAGTATTGTGTTTACAACCCAATAAAATATTTAATATTTTCCAATCAGAATTTAAGTCAAGCAATTAGAAGAATCTTTTGGTAATACATTTGTACATATAATTATATTGTACTTGTGTTGGTGACAAGACTTTTAAAATATTAATTGTGAAGAAAACTCTCATTAAGTTATACATAAATGACTGTCTTACCCTGCATGAGGGACATCCACCTACTACAATAATCTGTGGCTGGGGCTGAACAACTATCTGAGCTTGATTCTGATAACTAGGGATCTGCTGGTACCCACCCTGGTATCCCTGGGGACCAGGATAACCCTTGCTGGGGTCATACTGTCCTGCTGGAGGGGCTGACCCCTGGGGTGCTCCATAATTTGTATAACCACCTGAAAATAAAACATTATAACTGAAGAATTGTCTTCATTCAAAAACATTCAAAGATCTATTCAAAATTGTACTTTTTAGACTTTATTTATAAATCAAAATATAATAAAGTTAATAAACTGTTCATATTTAGTTATGTTATTTGTTCTGGTGTGAAAACTGTCATCCTGTTCTACCTGCATATATTTTACAGACACTTGCTTCATCAAATTGATACTTAACTTATTAGTTTCACAAATTAAGAAGCATGACTGTTCCTTATATTTATTTATTGGTTCTTCATTCATTTGTTTAAATATAAAAGTAAAAGCAATTTCTATTTACATCAGCACATCATCAAAAGATTGAAGCATTTACAGAATATATCAAAGAAGATTTGTAGCATACTAGGATAATTCTTGATATGATCAACGTATGGCTGGGCATACATGTGCCACTGACATGTCAGGAAATGGCCCTATGTATTTTTTGTACTACATACATGTAAGTAGACTATTCATCTACTGACCTTGACCATAACGTTCTTCATTTACCACAAACAAACTCAATCCTCAGTGTCTTAAGATGGACCAAACCAAAGAAAAACAAGTTTTATCATTATATTTGACTCAATTGCAGTTACATTTATAAAACAACAATTTATAAAAGCATAACGTCAATATTTGAATACAAACAGCAGCACAACTTTATTTTGTTGTGATTATTATAATCATTTGATTATAAAAATCAAAATTTCAAATAGATGTCACGGTTCAGAACTGTTCACTGTTTAGGGCCCCAGGTTCGAGTCTCAGTCAGGCTGCACATTTTCTCACTCTGTGACATTTGGCATCCAACTTGGAGCTGTGACTACAGATCAGAGTTTAATTTACTGTTTAGGGGAGAAGATGTGTAAGTGGCCGGATAGCTCAGTCGGTAGAGCCACAGTACAGTATTCTGAGGGTCCAGGTTTTGAGTCCCAGTTAGGCAGCATATTTTCTCACCCTGTGAAATAAATACAAAAACTTTCATACCAGTGCCTACAGACTCCTGAATAAGATGGGGTTGCTGATTTGACATCGTTGGTCCCTCAATAAACTAAATTTCTCTGTAATGAAAAAATAAGTCATGTATTTGTCATTGAATTGATAAAAATGTTGATGTCTACAAACATTTTCAAGACATTTAAACTTTGCTTGATTACTACAAAAATCTCATAATGTACTTTTAAGTTTAAGCCCAAAATAATTATAACTCAGTTTATCACGTATAACCAATGTCACTTTTTTCGAACTCCATATGAATGGTTTGCAAGGCTGTTGCATTAAATTTGACATGATGATTATGTCATTTGAATTATAACAAACATACTTACATAGTGTCATGACATGATAAATGTTAGTGTTACACTATTGGCGGCTTCAATGAAAAATGATTAATTTTTTCACTTTAAAAACAGTTCTTTATTTTTGAGTAGAGGGTCACATAAAATAAATGTATTCAACTATTTGATAAATGCCATAAAGAAAAAACCTACATTCAGACAGGGCTAGGAATAGATGAACTAAGAAATAATGATGACTACTGTTTAGCTTTTGAAACTGTTAAAATGAACTTGCCTTGGAATATGAGAACTCAACTTAACTCTCTAGGCAGCAGATAGGTGTTAATTGCTGTGTTGTTTACATAATTGCTTACATGCAAACATTAAATGGAATAATCTATGATGTAATTAACATGTCCTTGCTACAATATTAACATATTTTTTCAAATTTTATTCTTCTAACATTTAAGTACCACGGAAATATGAGGCACCAGTATATGCTTTATTCTCATCGATTTGTGCCTTCTCATCGATTTGTGACCTAAATAAATGTCTGGTATAAATACTTCTGCAAGGACATACACCATCCGAAAACTACACAAGTTTTATTAGACACTCGATTTGACAATTCTATCCAAGTTTTTGAACTTTTAGATAATGAATTTATTTAACAAATGCACTTATTGAACTGTATGTATGTCTGATATTTGTTGTGCAAGTGCAATATTTCCAAATAAGAGTCACGAATCGACGAGAGAAAAGCATATACATGTATATCATATATATAACAGAACATAGGTAACATCTTTGTATCAGTATAAAGTTCAATAAGAATGGACTCACACTTAGAATTAAATTTCAGATTTATGTTTAAGGATATCAAACACATATTTTGTGTACAGTCAACACTGTTCAATGAGACAATCAGACATACACAACATTTTCAGCTGTCTGTTTCAAGAAATATTTCATTTTTATATGCATTTTAATATGAAATATGATATATTTCTATTGCCTTTATCATTCAATATTTGAAGCATGTGAAATATGTGTAACCATTGTATACCAACAGGTGACACATTGGTTAAATCAATGAAATGGAAAAAGACCTGAAGTATTCAAGAAAGTGGAAAAGAAATATGAGGCTGTAGTGAAGCAGTTCATATATTTGGCACAAAATCACAATTATTTTTCACCCATTCTTAACAGGGGTGAAAAAGAATTGTGTTTTTAGGACATATCTAAAGCTAGTCAAAATATATTGACGTGCCAAAGCTTGATTCTGAGATATTTTCGTTCTGGGGCAGAATCTCGCTTTAACGTCAAAACCAAAAGGAGACCTTTCTGTGGTGAAACGTGGATTTCGATGTTAATGTAATAATGCAGAAAATTTAAACTAAGAATCTATTCAACAATACAATTTTAAGGAATCAACAGCACAAAAAGTGCTAGACTATCAACTTAGAAGTAAGTAAACCACGTTAGTTTCATTTCACCGTCTCGTTTGTGTACCAACGCCGCCATATTGTGATGTTGCTACAGTAATGTAAGATGTACGCTAAAAATCGATATTGTTCGGTACCGTGCGTGAATGTTGTCATTTTTTTGCGTGACAAAAAAAAAATATGAAAAAACTGTTAAACAGTGCTTATTATTCTTTAATGTTGTTATTATTAATTATATTTATTGCTACATTAAAATAAATCGCCAGGAAATAAGCTTTAACTATTTTTTCTATTTGATTGAAATCTTTAAAATGATGCGGAGAAACTTTTAATTTAGACCTCTTTTTTATAAACATGTTTATCAAAAGGATAAACAAATACCGTATTTCATTAAAATTTATATTGTCACCACTCTGTAGTATTATCTATGTTAGAATAATTATGTTAGTTACAACTTGCTGCGTATTAAAATCAGCAACTCCTTGCCTAGAAAAATTTGTTTTCCAAACGTGCATTACGCTAAGAAAGATTTTTTGAATTCAAATGGTAAATTCTTGCGTTAATTTTTAATTCCTCAACAGTTTTCAGAAAAGTAAAACTCGTTACGCCGAGCGCCCATTTTTCGTTTGTCTGCGTGTACATGTACAATTTATCCTTGTAATAAAAGACTATAATCATAGCATGCCGTAATGGCCTGGATATTTGGGTGTTGTTCAAGCGATGTTCCAGAAAAGTTATTGTTCCGGTATAAAAAATATATTCAACCATGTATTTATTTTTGAAACGTTACGTGTCAACTATTCCACAACGCCGACACCGGTACGCTGACCAATATACACTTCGGAAATGTTGACACTGCGCAGTTCTGTTTCTTCCTTACTTAAATTCTTTGTGTCAACTTAAAATTTATAAGATTAAGTTTTAGATAAATTTGATTTAAAGAAAAGTATTTAAATTGGAGCCGTGATTCCTATCCGGAATCAGTTAAACAATTTTCCATGCTGACATGGTCCAAATTGTAAAGAAAAGTTATTTTTAGATTGTAATTACCCTGGTCACTATGAAGTCTTGCTGGAAAGGAGTAATGGGAGAAGAAGTTCTCGAAGAGGACTCGTGCAGTAGTCTGTGCCGTCTGGTTGCGGGTCGGAATGGCCTGTGCGTAGCGAGTAAAGTGATCTGTGATGACCAGAATGTTCTCGTACCCACCTTTAGACTTCTCCAAAGACAAATAGTCTATACAAACCAACTCCATAGGATGTGTACTCTGAAAGGGTACCAAGTGGGCTTGGGCTTTAGCTGGTGACTTCCTTCTCAGGCAGTTGGGACAAGTTTGAACCTTCCTGATGACATCCTTCTCTAGGCCCAACCAGAAAAATCTCTGTTTCACCAACCAAAGGGTTCTGTCTCTACCTTGGTGACCAACATCATCATGGAGTCCCTTCATGGCCCAGTCTCTAAAATTCTCAGGCAAAACCAGCTGAAAAAGTTGCTGTCCATCAATCTCGCATGTTCTGTAGAGTACGCCGTCTCTGATGGTAAAGGATGGTCTGTGTCTGAACAGCTTCTGTACTGCTTTAGGCTCATGGCTGAGTTGGTGTTTGTTGAGATGTATTCTGTTGTTCACAATCTCATACAACCTGGAAATAATGGGGTCTTTGGCCTGTTCTTCCTTCCAGTTGATCTTAGAAATACCCGAAGATGAAAAACTGTCAAAAGGCTCGGACTCTAACATACCATTACCCGTGAGAACATATGACTCAGCCAGGGGATGTTCATCTGTTCTGGCTCTGGCTTCCGTACACATGGCCTTGATGACATCAGTAAACATGATTTCTTCATCTTCTTGAAGGTGTGGCCTCCTGCTCAAACCATCAGCATCACTGTTCTGGTTACCTGGCTTGTAAACAGCTTTGAAGTTGTAGTTACCAAGAGCAGCTAACCATCTGTGACCAGTAGCATCTAACTTGGCAGAAGAAGAGACATATGTAAGTGGGTTGTTGTCAGTTCGGACAATAAAGGTGTTTCCATACAGGTAGTCATGAAACTTCTCTGTGATGGCCCACTTCATACACAAAAACTCCAACTTGTGTGCTGGGTAGTTCTTCTCACTGGCACGTAGACCTCTGCTGGCATAGCTAATAACACGTTCTAGGCCATCTTGTTCTTGGTATAAAACACTACCAAGACCTTCTGTCGAAGCATCTACAGAAACAATAAATGGTTTAGAAAAATCAGCATAACCAAGTACAGGTGAATGAGTTAAAAGATGAATTATAGTATCAAAAGCCTTTTGTTGCTCATCACCCCAAACCCAGGGAGTTTTACTCTTCTTGGACTTCTTGGATGCCTTGTTGGTTGGATGACCTACTAAAAGTTCATTAAGAGGCTTAGCAATTTTAGCATAATCTTTACAAAAACGCCTGTAATACCCTGTAAAACCAAGAAATGTACGTAAAGTTTTAACATTATGTGGTACTGGCCAAGTAGTCAAAGGAGCAATTTTCTCAGGATCTGTATGGATACCTTCTGAGGAAACAACATAACCTAAATAAGAAACACTTGAACTGAAAAATTCACACTTTGATGGTTTTAATTTAAGATCATGCTCTCGAAGACGCTCAAAACAAGCTTCTATTCTGTTGATATGTTCATCGAAAGTCTGCGAAAAAATCAAAACATCATCTAGAAAAATAAGACACTCTTTTAAATTTAAATCACCCATACAGGTTTCCATTAACCTTTGAAATGTGCTTGGAGCGTTGGTGAGACCAAAAGCCATTCTCTCACATTCGTAAAAACCAAGTCTTCCAACACTAAAAGCTGTCTTCTCCTTGTCTTCCTCAGCTATCTCGACTTGCCAATACCCGCTACGTAAATCTAGTTTGGAAAAATATTTGGCATTAACAAGAGAATCTAACATGTCATCTACACGAGGCAAAGTATAAGCATCTTTGATGGTTCTTCTGTTCAGTTCACGCAAATCTATACAAAATCTTAAACTGTTATCTTTCTTTCTGACCAAAACAACATTGCTACAATAAGGAGATTGACTTTCTCTAATTGCACCACAATCTAACATTTCCCGCAAATGTTGGCGAACTTCTTCATACATAGATGGGGGAATTCTCCTGTAAGGTTGTTTAAAAGGTTTATCATCAGTAAGTTTAATGTGATGTTTAACTAAGTCAGTTTTGCCAATATCTGTAAAAGATTTAGAAAAAATATTTTCCCAATTGCCTAAAATCTGCTGTGCTCTAATATACTGCTCCTCTGTCAAGTTTTCCTCATGTACCTTTATACCTAAGTCCTGTAAATTTTTAAAAGAAGAAGATACTTCTGGTTTAGTAGAAGATTGTTTTTCAGGTTTCCATGAGTCAACAACTTTCACCTCTGAAAGAGAACAAATATGAGTATTGGGTAGAATTTTGATGGGTTTACAAGTAATATTGCATACACGGACTGGTACTCTAGCAGTAGATCCTTCACCATCAAGGGAGACAACTCGAGGACAAATATTCAAACCAGCTAACTGTGGTTTACCAGTAGCCTCTGTAATAGCTGTTGATATACCATTATGATTCCTAACAAGACCTGAAATAGTAGAAACTTGATTAGGATGTATCACAATAGGAAATTTGTTGGTTGACTTAACAGAAGTTAAGTTTGTACATGTCATTGCATCCAAAGCAATTCTGTATGCATCTAAAGAAGAAATATCATGATTAAAATCATTGTTACATAAACGCAACACATTTGTACCAATAATACCAGGTACATCTTGGCGGTTTTCTGTATCCGGCACAACTAAAATAGGAACAGAAACACCAGGATCTAAAATAGAAGGTATTAAAATATCACCCTCAATATATCCAATATATGGTAACTTATTACCACTAGCACCTACAATATCAAGATTAAAATCAGTTATATCACACAAATCAGGTTTGGGTTCAAGTGAATTGTATAATGATTCTGAAATCAAGGTAATCATAGACCCACTATCAACAAGTACATCAGTTTCCATACCACATATAACAGCCTTGCCTTGATTGGCTTTGCCAACCATTCTGTCTACCAAGTTACTAACTTGTACTTTAGGGCTTTTACCCACATTGACTTCCTCAGTTCGCCCAACAACAGAGGAGTCTACTCTTTTGGGTCATTTTTACCTTTAAATGTACTGTTTGACCTGTTACTATTTGACCTATTACCAACATAACTCTTACTATCAGAATTATCTTTCTTATCATATCTAGGTCTCTGTTGGTTATAACTCTGATAATTTCCATCACGCCTCTGGTAATTGTACCTATTTCTAGAGAAATAATTGTTACTGGAACTTGCAGTTTCTTTTGGCTTCTCCTGTATCTGTTTTTCTAAAGAGAGCATTTTATTCATGAGTAAATCAATTTTACCAGTAAGATCATCAATAGTTTTCTTATCAACTGGTGTGGACTGCTGGGCTGCATTAACAGAAGCTGAAATATTGCTAGAAGCTGACAATTCATGTTCAACAGAACGCACCTCTCTTAATAATGTGTTGTAATCTGAAATTGAATCATATTTATTTCTGGTAAGAATCTTCAACTTCTCATCACGCAAACCTGTCCAAAATTTAGAACGTAACATATCATTTCTAGCAGCAACTGTTACATGTCCACTTTCAACTGCGACTTGAAGTAAAGCTTCGAGACGACACCCATAAGCAGTAACATTCTCTGAAATTTTCTGAGATGCATTATAAAAAGACTGCATTACAGACTCATTGGTAGATACTTCACCAAAAAGAATATCAAGTTTATCTAAAATAACACCACTTGATGCATGTTCACCCAAAGAAATAAGTGTACGTCTTGCAGTACCACGCAATGACCTTCTTATAACCTGTAAAATAACTTGTTCAGGTAAATTTTCTGAAATTAAACATTTAGTTTCAAATCTCCATACAGCATAAGACTCGTCACCCTTTATAGGAGGTTGATCACCTGAAAAATAAGGCAACTTTGGTGTCTCGAACTTCGGTACCTGAATTTGTGATGGATGCATAGAAAAATCATGAGCTTGAGAAGTTCTAATAAAATCAGTCAATGGTCGCTTAGGAGTAGGTGTGCTTGTACTAACTGGTTTATGCAAAGCTGCATACTCAGATTTAGTTAGCACAACATAATCTCCATTACTCTTTAGAGCCTCTAAAATCTGCTTAAGTTGAGCATCAGACAAAGGTGCATCTTCACCTAATCCCATGCCACCTTTATCAGAAACACCCTCAGCCATTTTAAACAAAAATGTTTAATGACTAGAAGTATGAACACAATATACACAAATATAACCTGTAAAAGAAATTTCAATAATAGCTGAAAATGAAAAATTACTGCACCTGAAATTTAATAAAATAATATTCACATTGACCTGGCCACCACCATGGAATATACTCCTTGAAGAATATGTCAACAAGTTATATAAACCATAGAAAAATTACAATAATGTAATTATCTTCAAATGCAGTGTAATTCAGCCTAAACTTTACAAAAACTTACAATAATTCCCAGCGTTTACAGTCAAACCACTTCAAAAAAACTGCAGCAGCTGTGACACCCCTTGTAAAATTCGCGAATGAGTAAGCTATTTGGTGTTCGGTCACCAAATAACAAGAACGAAATTACGCGAAAAACAAATAAATATTGTGTATGATATTATTACCAAACACAAAAGTTAATTATTAACAACGAAAATATGTCAGGAGTACACGACTGAGTTATGGTACGTAAATGTTACTACATATACACAACACTATGCTGAATAGTGAATAACACGTATAAATTATCAAATACTGTATACAAAATTTTACAAAATGGTATACAGATACGTTATATTAATTTCACGGATCACTATATACTCAACCGTCGTCTGCTCAAAATTTACTATTTACACATATGCTGAAACACAAAATGACAACACAACACAGAACATATAACCCTTACCTTACACGCTCCTCTTCTCAATCATACATCTATGGTAAGTACAGTGCAAAGAGTATGTGAAGACAGTATGCAAAGAAAGTGTGCTCGATAGTTGGGCAAGAATAAATCAGACCGAAGGATTGGGACAACTCAATAATTTAAACACACCCTAACGTTTTAGAAAAAAAAAATGATGAATAAATAACACACCCTATACTTTGAGAAAAAATAATGTAAGTACCAAAAAATAACCTAAGACGCTGTGTTGTACTAAATATATACTCTATCTAGATCAAACTCAATGACAAAAAATATATCCCTAATCGATTATTTACTCAGTAAAGAAAAAAATACCTCACGAAAATATATGACAATTCAGTTTACATATTCACAAAACAAAATTCACAAACCTCTATACATATATATCACATCCAATAAAATCCTAAACAATAATTACACAGAATAAAGTCCTAATCCGTTATAAAGCAAGAGATACCTGCTAAATATTCATTCAAAATGTACAATGTTCCTCCTTTCCTCATCCCGCGTTAGTCATCCGGTTTCCGTAATAATTTCACGTCGTAGAAATTCCTCTCAATAAAGTATAGATGCAAATCGACACTGGAGACGCGAGTGTGCACACTTTTAACTTAATTAACACTAGCGCTAGATTTCACATAAAATAACTCCTGATGCATCAAACTTTCACAATTAGGATCCTCCAATGATCTGAAACAAATCCTTCCTGGTTTCTTCAAAACTCGGGGGTCCTAACGACTCTGTCGGAAAATACCTCACTCTCTCAAAAATACGTGGTCGGATTCACATTCGTGACCTGTAGATTGGCTCTCTCGCTCAATCGCTACCGATAGACGTAAACTCGCCACCTCCTCTGTCCAGACACTGTGGCTTCTCGTAGACCACACTGGCCACCAATGTCACAGGGTAGAATAAATAATACAAACTCCTGGCGTAGGTTCGTCAATTTAATATATAATACGAAGATAAAGCCTAAAAACATAAATACATGATTATAATACAAGTTAATTAAAACATACATAAAATACAACAATACAACAATTGAACGATGTAAATAAGAATTATTTCAAGTAAATGAATCAAATGAAAATAATCTTACCACAGCGTCTCAATAAATAACTTAATAATAAGTTATTCCCAAAAATTCTTTTAAATAAACTTAAAGAATTTATGTACTAAGTAGAATAGTATACAATGTATCTTAACTCGTAAGAGAATAAAGACGAAGTGAAGTGAAGAAGGAAAGTTTGCGGGAATTTGGAAGAAAGGAAATGTTAAAAACCAATCTAAAACTTTCTCTCAAAACTCTTTCATACAACGTACACAACGATTGGACATACAAAAACAGTTCACAAAATTGCACGAGAAACAGACATAGTTGAATTGTTTCGGCTGTTTCCGTGAATTTCCGCTAATAAACGTACATTACGGAACCACCCGATACAATACAATAGCAGACGATAACAGACGCCACGGAGACAAACGTTAATCGACGCATGCGCGGACATTAAGAATACTTTTCCCGCGACTAAATGACGAACAGCGCACGGCAAAATGAACAATTAACATAATAAATAAAACGACCCGTGACATATTTATTTTTCAATTTATAATTATAAATATACTTGATGATTCATTTTAAAGACGATGATCTTATGCTTTAATTTCTTTCTATAATTCATTTATGAAAATTGTTTAAACGGTGGTAAGAATTTAAATGTGTTACGGCCACGAGTTTCCTCGGTATATTTTCCCGGCTCTGAATTAACGCAAGATATACCAACTTTTTAAGTTTTGAGTTGTGACATTTAATATTTAGGAACTATTTTCTGGTTTTCTATCTAAATTCACTAGAATGTTAAAAATTATTGAAAAAAAAAGAACTGAAGAGGCGCCGTGTTTTCTTGCCGATTTTAAAAGTTCGTTTTCCAAAGCAACAACTTTAATACTTAGGGCAGTAGCAATCTGTATCATATTATTGTTTAAAATGAGTAAACGTGTTGCATAACCCTTAAATCTTATATGATTGGACAAGAATCAAAGAAATCACAGACACTTTGGGTGTGTAACTCAAAACGCCTTTAAAATCCAAATGAAATGTATATTTGTCAACGTTGGGGTGCCACGTTTGAATTTGTCGAAAGATTTTGTAAATGGAGTAAAACGGCGATAATCTCGATGTTTATTTCGGCTGTTGCGTTGTTTATATTGATGTGGAAGTTTAAAATTGACCATCATCATGAAGAATTATATCTTCTGTGTCTGTGGGCCAAAGGATTATGTGAAAATTTGGAAACGGAATAAAATACATGGTGTTTTTGACGGTAGATTTGCGGTTTTTTTCCGGCGAACATTTTTATCTTGTGTATTATTATAGACGTTGAAATATGATTTTTTTTTCAAATCGGCTTATATTAAGTATTCTTATATATATATACATGATCAGTACATGTGCTGGGATTGACAAATATGCATTTCTTTATTTTAAATCGTTTTGAGCTCCACACCCTACACCTCTGTGGCGCAGCGTTTTGTTTATGTAACATTGTAAAATAACCGCCTTGATTCTTCAAATCGCACTTCGCCATGTGTAAATAATTTCTAAGACGCCATAAAAGTGAAATGTATGGAATAAATCTTTACTGTATACCAACATTATGAAAGTCTTTTGCAAAACAAAAAACAACAACAAAAAACATGAAGCGGACACCTGTTTCATGAAATAAATTTCCGAGTATTTTGCCCTGTACCACGGTCATTTTAAAACAATATCATACCTACGTGTGTGTGCGTGTGTGTGTGTTTTTCTTTCGAAAATCATCTTCAGAAAGCTTTTTGGAATAAACTAGCAAGAATTATGGACCTGCGTGGATAAGAAAATAATAATAAAAAAATCACATGGAATGTTGTTTCCGCACATACATGTATAATGTCGAGGCACCACGTTTGACATTTATTCGTTTTATACCGCGTTTGAAATTTATTCGTTTTATTATTGATAAAAAATATTTTGAACATTGAAAATATCGTTTAATAGTTAATCAACATTAATATAAATAACAGACTGTCAAATTCCTTAGAATGGCGTCCTCTCGTAGTCGCTAAGGCACTAGGAATCCGTTCGTTGCTCTTTAAACATATAAACCTTGTGTTTCTGCTATTAACATATTCCTATTTTCATCATAATCGTGGGGAAAAAATCTAAAGTTACCAATAGGTCCCATGTCCTATATTTACTGGGAAAGCTGAACGAAATAATTTTTTTATAAACTAGAAAATATTTTGTGAGGAGTCCATTTACAGAGTAGCTTTTCTAAAAAGATAATGATAATTCTGATATTTCTAAGAACGCTCTGACAATAACGAATAAGTTTTGCATCTACCCCAATAAAATAATATTTTCATCCTTTCATAGTTTTTTTTTTGCGTAAATATAACATTAAACTTAATATTTTACTAAGAGTGTTACGGCGTTTCTCAGTAACGCAGTACCGCATACACACCAGTGTAGTAATCAACAGTGTTTTTGTCACGTGACATTAGCGGCGATGTCTGTATTTTGATGGTTCATGTGTTTACTTTTCTATCAAAATCTTTATGTTAGGAATATTTTCACAAATAAAACATGAAATTGATGTAGAAATGAATAATCTTTAAAGGTATCGTAACAAATTTATTAAAATATGAATTCTAATACGATTTTAGACGGTCCAAAGCTTGCGCTCAAAATCCCGGCGCAAATTTCACCACAGAAAAGGTACTTTTTATGTTGTACGTAGAGGCGAGATATTGCCCAGACACGAAAATAGCACAATATCTCGTCGCGCAGTACAATTAGTTGGACTAATCTAAAGCAGTTAGGCATACATGTTTTACAAAAGCACTCATTTATCTTTAAAACAAAACTGTTCTTATCAAAGAAGTTAAACATGTACATATTCAATTATATACCTTTTCTACCGATCAGATACAGTAATAAAATACAAAACAATCTGTGATAAGTTTTTAGTCATCAACAAAATCACAAGACAAAATTTGATAGAGCTAGCATTAACATGTTTTGGCCGCAGCTACGAAACTTTATTTTTCTCTAAATAACTTTGTTCTAAATTCGTGATGATAAAGTCATGTGAACAAATATAAAAATCTGTATTTAAATACATTTTTCGAGGTTTTGCAAAATTCGCAACTAAAGTAGGATTTTTTGATTTTGGAGATATTGACCACAGCGCAAAAATGGGATTTTCTCAAAGTAGTTTGTAAATCTGAACAAACATATCTGAATAACATTCTTTGGTTATTTTAATTTAGTCGTCACATGCTTTTATTTTCATAAAATGAGTATATGTACCGACTTAAGTTTTTTTCTAAGTTGTTATTCTTCCGAACTCAGTTTAATGTTTTTCTTTCTCATTGTGAGATCGCTAATAAAATATGTTTGACAGCCGGTGCAGATCATTTCCGGTTTATATCTGACGTGTTGTCAAACCAATGGAGAGTGGGAAAGATAGACTTCAAACGTCAGATTTGAGGTCATATCAAAGGAAACGCCGACTGTTAACGTGTCTGCAAAGGCTTAGCAAATTGATGATGACTATTTCTGTTATTCTCTTCATAATAATTTATTTCCAGTCAGGAAATGGGTGAGAATTTGAATGCATTGAATTATATTTTATTTTTAAATTATTTTCATCATTTCAAAACTGAGAAACATGTACACTTTGCTTACTTGCTCAATCAAAGTGCTAATTAAAGTCTAATCAACAATATTTGTCAGCATCTGAAAGGTATGAAGCAATTGCATGTCATAATGAACTGAACAGCTGAAGTGAAGGGGTGTAGCCCTTTAATTTGCTTTGACAGCAGTAAGAAAAGAAGTCTGTAAAAAGGGTCGAACCGTTTATGCTATATTAAGGCTAGGTTTCAGCGAACATTATTTTATATGGTGCAAAAAATATCTATTGTATAATTGGCATATCAATTATTGTAGGTCTTAATGTGTGGTTTATCACACATTTTCACGTAATGTTGTACGTAATGAACAATACATCTTCATCTCTATATAAACAATTGACACATGCACTGGGCTGGCAAAATCTATTGTCCATATTGCCCAGGTTGTCTGTCCGCCTGTACGGACAAGTGAAAGTTTTCAAGAATAAACTACGTAAATATCATAGGGACAAGTAAAACAATGCTTCACATAAAAACGGAGAAGTTAGTCACAGGGTTCCCGCTGTCGCTCGCCAATGGCGCCAAATGCGACAATATATTAATTCTGGCGCATAAAATCTTTAATTGGCGAATTTAACTGGCGCCAACGTAAGATAAAAAGCATCCGACAACTAGTACACTTAAATGTCATAAGCGGCCGCGTCAATTACATAAGCGGCCCAAATGTGAAAGGTCACGCGCTGTTAGTTTGTTTATCAAACTGTATAATCGGGTACCGTATAATCAATTATGTCATCAATTATGTGACACTTCGGGAACATGTGAAGATGAAAGTGTCAATGTGTTAAATGGAACAATTTACGTCTTTCATTTACTGACATGTGTGGTCAACAGGTGTTAGTAGCGAACAGAGAAGTGAAAGATCGTCCGTGATGTTGACAAACATTGAACTTTCGGTAAGTTGACTCGTCAACTGATTAAAAATAATTACAGTTTGAATATTAAATCGGATGACAATTAAAAGAATAATTTCACCAATGATTGATCTAAAGTCACTGTACTGCAATGTTAATATTTTCATATCTGAATGTAAAGTGCTGAAGTGTCTATTCACATGCAAACCCTATTAAAATAAACAATACTTTTCATTGTTAAAAATACTTAGTATCTATTTTATTTTTTGTTCTCCTTGATTTTTAGATGAAGTCAATTTATAGTAATGTTGTTTTTTTTTATTTTGTATCTGTAGATCACCAGATTGTCGTGTAGAAGCTGGGAAAGATCTTGGCTCAGTCCAGCCTGTGAGAAGAACTGCTATACTGGCAAAATGGTGGAAAACAGGACCTCCCATGACTAACTTAACATGATGTTTTTGATTACATTTATGCCGTCATGTGTATTTATTTAAATGGAATTTGAAAACCACATAATAGTATGTCTATATTTTAGATAATAAACATGTGCAGCTGTAATAAAATGAAATATTATAAATATGTGTTTGTAATCATAATGATATATAACTGCTAGCATATCTTAGCAAAGATAGGCATGTCTCCCTTGCAGAATTATTGGCTCCAACTTTGGAGCCATTGGCTCCAACTTTTTCTGATTGGCGAATTTGGTGGCGCAAACTAATTTTGACCCAGAGGGAACCCTGAGTCAAAATCAAATTTTGCCGGCCCTGTGGCATAGTATTAAAGAGAATACAGCATGATTTCTACGTAATAAACAACAACAATCTGTTTTTATTCTTTATTCATCACTCTATATAAAACTTAAAAATAGTCCTCATAAATCCCGTCATTGAAGTTGTTGGATCCTATTCCTGAAATCTGGCTACATAACCTCAGTAGTTGAGAAGTAGTCATCTCATCATCTTTGTACTTGTCCCAGAAGTCAAATAAGGCTCCATGGATGCGGCATATCTTTTACGAAGAAGTCTTGTCAAGAGATGCTGAGAAATGGTACCTGCTTGGCACTGTCATCTTTCCACACGATAAACACCTTTATGTCATATGATTAGTGTTAAATAATCGGCGGATAAGACATGCAAACTTTCTCTTTGATCAATTATAAACAAATGATTTGTTTCTTAAACCAACAAATAAAATAAATAATGAATATAATAATATTAAAAGTAAATGAACAATTTATTTTGCAAACAAAATAATATTTTTTTTTTTCTCAAAACTAATTAATTAATCAAATTACGAAGAAATCATTATAAGTATAACATACAGACATAGGTAGTCTGCCTGTGGTTTGAAAACAAGAAAATGAATAAATTTGTACTTTTTTACACATTTTTTCATGGACTTTGAAATCTACATGTATCAATCCGATCTGACCCACACCTTATTATGATGCTTTGGTCATAGTTAACAGTAGTTTTAACTAAGCTGACTATTATTTATGTTTAGTTATTTACTTAAAATTATAGCCATTTAACAAAGACTGCCTTAGAATTAATGTGTTGGGGGCAATTTCAATTGATTTTCAGTGTTAAAATTTATTTTCTATCAGTTGTCATCGTCTCGGTGTCAACCAGAATTTTGCATTTTCAACAAAATGTCCTAATGTAGTTAATGATATGTCTTTTGCAGAATGTTGTGTACTGGTTCTTAAGCTACTTTAATTTTTAAAAAGAAGGAAGAAAAAAATGTTTGAACTGCTATACAGTATACACCCAAGTTTTGAAATGTTCCACACATTTTAGAAATCATTTTTAACAAAGGGCACAGGAACCATTAATTTTGTAATTGATTGCACATGCTGAATAAGTGCTACATAATATAGAACATGGTTGTACTAGTCAGTCTATTGAAACCCCAGGAGAATAGCAGTGACTTTGACTTTTGGATTGTCAAGCCCATCTACACCCTTAGCCAGTCTGAAGGTAAATTTCCCACTAAAATGACCCTACACCGATAGTTGGACATAATTTTCATTGCATTGACCAAAGATTAGAACAAAAACAATCCCCGTAGAATTGAAGTTAAAATATGTTAATTTGAATTTTCAGCTTTCATCAGAAGCAGATTACTCAGACAGCTAATTTGCCACAGAAATTTTTCCCATCTCATAGCCGAGTTGCAGATTACCCATTTGGAAATCTTCAACCTGTTGTCAAGCTTCTAGGTGATGAAGAGTTGATCTTTGTCATGTACTATGCACCCTGGTGTGCTCAGTCTGTTCGAGTAAGAGGAGAATTCATCAGAGCTGCGAAAGTTCTATATAGCACTGTAAGTTGCGCAGATTTTTTTTTTGTCTTTGAAATTCATGTTATTGCAAAGAAGGATTTGTTAAGAGCTTTTTTAGTCCCCTACCGGTTTACCCTCCATCTGTCTGTCTGTCAGTCTGTCCACAAAACTGGATCCCGCGATAACGCAAAAAGTACTGAAAATATTTTTATGAAACTTGATATATGGATAGATGGCAGTATGGAGATTATGCAGGTCTTTTTCTTTTCTTTCTATGTTTAAAATTCTGGTTGCTATGGCAACAAATAGTCTGAAAATATGGCAAATTTAACACATAAACTGGATCCAAAGATAACTAAAAAATTTCTGAAAATATTTTTATGAAACTTGAAATATGGGTAGATGGCAGTCTGGAGATTATGCACATCTTTTTCTTTTCTTCCTATGTTGAAAATTCTGGTTGCTATGGCAACAAATAGACTGAATTTCAAGATTTCTGATTTAAATTTTCAGCTTTTTCACTATAAGTTCTTTATTTCTTAAGGTGTTTACTTCAAACTTTAAATACAAGTTTCTGGTCATCAACCACATCATATGTGACAAGGTTTATAACTCTAGCACAGAAATTATCAGTATTACCTCCCTTGAACTTAGAATTTTTATGGAAAAAAATGTTGTCTTTTTTAAATAACTTCTTTATTTCCTAATGTATCTACTTCAAACTTCATATATATGTTTCTTATTATCACTCAACATTTTTGAGAAGGTTAAATACTCTAGCAAGTCTATTTCCAGAATTATGTCCCTCTTGAACTTAGATTTTTTTCGAGAAATTGGTATTTTTCACTCCAACTTCTTCATTCCATATAGGATTTACTTTAAAATCCCATATAATAAGACAAGGTTGTATAAACATAATTTCCTTACTAGGCAGGGAAACTTAACACATTACTGTATAGAATACTTAGAACTCAAAAGATTTAAGTTCATTCATGTCATTCATTCACTGGTAAAATTGAATGGCCAATGGCCCATCAGAATGTTGCTGGGGTTCTCCTATACCGGTAGGGGACTTAGGGATTGCTTGCAATACTATGATAATTGCTTGTTTTTACTAATTTGTTCATAATGTTCCTGCTGGTTCAGTATTAGTAATGATAAGAATCATTAGACATAATTCAAACTCATATATCAATGCATGTTTTCTTATTAAATTATACATGTAAATAGTGAAACACTATTGGAAATAAATAATGTTATGTTATTAAATTTTAATTCAAGGTGAAGTTTGTAGCTATCAATTGCTGGTATGTTGAAGGAGAATGTAGACAGAGGATGAAGTTTTATTCCTACCCTGAGCTCTTTATTTACCATACTGGTGTTACAGATGGTTACAGATTTACAGGCAGGATTTTTATATTGTTTAATGTTATTAAAGCAGCATACCTCCAGATTCATGCTAATTATCATGAAGATTATGAAATGTATTTTAAAGTAAAATATTGTGAAGTGAACAAAGAAGGTAATTTACACATTTGCAAACGGCACTTGAAATCCATGTTAATTACCAAATAGAGGTCAAAATATACATAAATACCTCTTACTGGTTAGTAACACAGTAGAATTATAGTGATTGATACTGCAAAATCAGTCATTAATCACACATAACATGTAAATAATTAATTAATATTGAATCTTTTAATTTTCTGAAGATCTTAATACATTTTTCTAAAGATTGAATTTCTGGAAATATTTGGGCTCATCTGGAGTTGTGCAGCTTTAATGTCATAGTAATGATTCCTTCAAGTTAGAATAACAAGTACTTGTACTTTTTCTGAGGATTTATTTCACTGCCTCAAAGACGTGTTGAATATTAATTAATAAGAAAATTTCATTATTATTTTGGATTGCTGATATTTTACAGTATTTTAAATTTAAAGGTTAAGTTGTTTGTGAGCATATTTTGATTATATTGTACCTGCCAGGGTTGAAGAGTATAAAAATCACCATATATACCCAAATTGAACTGTGATAACTGCATAGAAAACAGAAAACTTTACAGTACATTTTAGTTGGTAATTCAAATTGTTTCTTTTTGTAGGAATAAAAAGAAGCTGAGTACTTTGTAAGGTTTGCTGAAAGTTTTATATATTTCCTCTAAAGTCACTGAGAACAGATGGACAGATTAAAAGAGTTTATTGTTCAAAATGATAGTAAGTCTTCAACCTTTATAACATTTAATTAAACTTACAGAAATATGTTTATAAATTTAACAACTTAAGTATTTACATACATGTATGTATTTGTGCATAATTGTTCATACCGCTTACCCTCATTGGCAACATTTTCAAAAACAGTCAAAATGTGAGGGATTTTAAGGTTTCATTACAGGTCTTTTTGTGTAAAATAATACAAAGTTACTTAATCATATGCTTTGTAAAGGATAAAAGGGAAGTTCACAAACTGGGTACTATATACAAGTAATAAACTGATGAAAATGTCAATAGTACTTTATATTAAATTTTTTAGTTACTATAGACTATCCATCTATTTTCAGAATGCAGTGATTGGTTATTTTGATTTTAACTCCTCCCCTCAGCCACCAGGATCTGCCCCACAACAACAAGGCCCCGCCTTCCATCAGTTCTATCTTACAGCTTTAAGAGTGACATCTCAATGGTTTTGTTACTAATTTCTGTATGTTATCTAAGAGTTTTGAATGCATGTTGTTAGATTGGGTATATGAAAATATACTGTTTCAGTTATTATTGCATTATAAGACATTTTTTAAAGGGGAAAAATATGATATTTAAATTATTGAACTTCTAGCCTGCTAAAATTGTAAAATGGATTTGCCTAGCTTTGTAATTTAGAATGTTCATTCCAAAATTTTAAGATGCTTGAAAAACTACAAAAAACTAAGCTACAAAATAAAAATCCCGGTCAGACTTACAGATTATACTATTTGACCTTGATTTATAATGGTTGCAATTGGCTAATTGCATTCACTTCCAGAAGAGCAAAGGGTCAGGTTAAATTGATAGATAAAACCTAATTTTCTCTAATTAAATTAGTACCCGATAGCTGATGTGGGTTTGATTTTTTTTATCCACATTTGAGCTTGTTACATTTTATATGTAAAGTTTTAAAGAATATACTTGACTAGCAGGCATTAGTTGGTCCTGAAATAAACCAGGAGGAGAAACTAGAGGTTCTCATTGAATTTTTAAGCTGGGAAGTTAAAAGAAATTTACCTATACTTGATAGATGCTGACTAAATTTAGCAAAAGTTAAATTTGAAATAAGACAAAATAACTTCAGTTGAATAATAATAAGACCTGTTAATTTGATGTAATATGGAGAAGGGATATAGTCATAGGTGGAACTAACAACTTAAAATTTATTTTGTAGATGTGTATCAACCTGTAAGATTTGGAGTTGTAACTTCACTGCAACTAGCAAACAGTCTGGACATGTCATTACCAAACCAGTTCGTACTTACAAGAATTGGAAACTCTTCACTGGTATAATAATTTTTTTAAATATGTTAGTGAATTGTAAATGATAATTCAAAACATCTGTCTTAGATTTATTAATAACTTGTGAATATGATGATTTATTTATTATACCCCCACAAACGAAGTTTAGGGGGGGTATATAGGAGTCAGCTTGTCGGTCGGTCGGTTGGTCGGTCGGTCCGTCGGTCGGTCTCTCTCACATCATGGTTTCCGGACGATAACTAGAGTTTGGAATGAGGTATTGTAATCAAACTTTGGTATATAGCAACTTTATGTGGAAAACTCCGGTTGGTATTGCATTGGACCCCTGGGGTCAAGGTCAAGGTCACCGTTACTAAAAATAGAAAAATGGTTTCCGGACAATAACTAGAGTTAGGGAATGAGATATTGTTATCAAACTTGGCGATAGCAAGCTTATATGAAGACCTGGGTTGGTATTGCATTTGGGCCCTCTGGGTCAAGGTGCCAAGGTCACTGTTACTAAAAATAGAAAAATGGTTTCCGGACAATAACTTGGACCTTAGGAATGAGATACTGTAATCAAAAACTCGGTGTATAGCAAGCTTATATGAAGACCTGGTTGGTATTGCATTTGGACCCCCTGGGGTCAAGGTTCAAGGTCACCGTTACTAAAAATAGGAAAATGGTTTCCGGACAATAACTAGAGTTAGGATTGAGATATTGTTTATCAAACTTGGCATATAGCAAGCTTATATGAAGACCTGGGTTGGTATTGCATTTGAACCCCCCTGGGGTCAAGGTCAAGGTCACCGTTTAGGAAAAATAGAAAAAATGGTTTTCGGACAATAACTTGACTTAGGAATGAGATACTGTAATCAAACTCGGTGTATAGCAAGCTTATATGAAGACCTGGCGTTGGTATTGCATTTGGACCCCCTGGGGTCAAGGTCAAGGTCACCGTTACTAAAAATAGAAAAAATGGTTTTCGGACAATAACTAGAGTTAGGATTGAGATATTGTTATCAAACTTGGCATATAGCAAGCTTATATGAAGACCTGGGTTGGTATTGCATTTGAAACGCCCCTGGGTCAAGGTCAAGGTCATCGTTAGGAAAATAGAAAAATGGTTTTCGGACAATAACTAGAGTTAGGAATGAGAATATTGTAATCTAATTTTGGTGTAAAGGAAGCTTATATGAAGACCTGGGTTGGTATTGCATTTGGACCCCCTAGGGTCAAGGTCACCGTTAGAGTTGTTACTCAAAAATAGAAAAATGGTTTCCGGACAATAACTAGAAGTTAGGAATGAGATATTTGTTATCAAACTTGGTGTTTAGCAAGCTTATATGAAGACTTTGGTTGGTATTGCATTTGAACCCCCTGGGGTCAAGGTTCAGTTAAGGTCACTGTTACGAAAAATAGAAAAATGTTTTTCGGACAATAACTAGAGTTAGGAATGAGATATTACTTAATCTTATTTTGGTGTATAGGAAGCTTATATGAAGACCTGGGTTGGTATTGCATTTGGACCCCTAGGGTCAAGGTCACCGTTATAGTGTTATTTAAAATAGAAAAATGGTTTCCGGACATTAAACTAGAGTTAGGAATGAGATATTGTAATCAAACTTGGTGTATAGCAAGCTTATTTCAAGACCCCAGTTGTGATTACAATTAATTGAAATATTTCTTTGTACACAGTTGATAGTTTTTGTTCAAATTTTTCTTCAGACTACTTTTTTTTCAAAATTCAAAGTTGCTGGTGGGGGTATTAATCACCTTCAGTGATAGGTCTAGTTGATAGTGGTCAATATAGCCAAGTAAATACTGAATGACAAGATATTTGTAATTTAGAAGTGAAGTTTTATTATAAGATTAATGTTTTGATTAAATTATATTTTGTAAGAATTGTTTGAAGGTCAGTCAGCATGTTTTGGTTGGAAAGAATTAAGTGTACAAACCTGAGATATTTATGTTGAGAATTTTTGGTATAGCACACTGCCAATTATTTGGTTCAAAGTCATATACAAGATATCCTATGTGACTATGCCATTAGTGCTATTTGTCCCCAAACACTGATTAAAATTGAATGAGGAAAGTTTGCACGCTGTCTGCAGAAAAAAACATACTATTTCAGAATCCAAGAATATTATTGTTAAGAAATACCCAATGTTTGAGTAAAAACTAGTGCAAAAACAAATCGTAGTTTTAAAGATTTGTACATTAGTAGTACATGTAACACTTAGATATGAATTATATTTTATTTATAGATATATCCCGTGTTTTACAATTTAACCTCAAAGAATATGACTGCATGGATTCTGTATTACAAACAAAAGGTATGTATTTCAATTACAATTTTTAAAAAACTATTAAAATGTGTGTATGAGTAATTTTGTATTTTTATTTGTTTGGGTCGTCAGAGCAAACAAATAATGGTAGCGAAATTTCAGACTCTAATGCTGCTAATTGCAAATGCCCAAAGTAGTCCGCTTTTTTGAAGCGGTTACTTCCCTTTATATGTACACTAACGCCGAAAAATTCATGGGGAGATCACTGCCCGTAAAGATGGTCAAATGACAGGCGCAAATTAATTTTTCAAGGCAAAATAATTCCTGAGATGATCGAAGATTTCTAATATTGTTTTATTCTTTATAATATACCATGCTTATAGTTTAAGCTCCCCCATGATTATTTACATACGTGTTATATTCGTTACAAACCCTAATTTAGAATAATATTGTTTTCTTCAGACCGTAAACATATAAATTCGCCGTGGCCAAGGGGTTTGCGCGCTTGCTTAGGAAGCGAGAGGTCTGGAGTTCAAATCCCAGATAAGGCAACTCCTTTTTTTTCTAATTGTTTAAGTCAAATAAACCATTGGATTGAATATCAGTGTTGCAGTTTGTCTTATAGCCAATTTACTACAATTTAAACGCTGAAAAACATTGGTGGCACTATACAAAAACAAATTGGTTTATAATATCACAACCTGCACCTTTCTTACATTCTGAGACCCAAACAAATTCAGCGCCTTCTGTGCTTTGATTGAATTGAGGGATTATACATACATGCCATATACCCACTCACCAAGGTAGAGGTTTGGCTTAAAAAAGGCAGTGGATTCGGACCATTTGAGGGGAAATTTTTAAGCTTGCTCAATGTTCATTAACCACAAGACAAAGTTGGTATCAAACTCTGGAAATCTTTGATTCTCAGTCTATGCGAAAGACTTCAGAGTTTTACTGGACAGTAGGTCTTGTAAACTGAAAATTTTTACTGGACCAAACATGATTTTACTGGACCGAAAAAAAAACCTGATTGGTATAGCATTTTGAGTCACTTGATATTTGTGTCAGCAGTCAAAAAATTTGTGTACAAAAAGAAAATTATATTATCAACGAAGTGAAGTTATCTTTTTTCATCGCAATCAAATTGTAAACATAAATCTTGTTATACATGTATTCAATGGATTTTGCTATTTAAACTTTAATTCCATACAGACTATAATATATACATTGTACTAGCAAAATGAGAGGGTAAATTTCAGCAACAGCCTGGCATATGTATGTAAACATAATTATATATATCGGTAATTTAGTTAAGTTGACAGATTTAATAATTGTTCAATGATTTTGGCACCTTCACAGTATAGTTTAATTTTTGTCAACATCTTGGACGATCTTTCATATCCGTAATTGGCTGCTAAACACGGATTAAAGACGTAAATTGTTTCAATTAATACACTGACACTTTCAACTGTGTAAACAAGCTAATAGCGGGTGACCTTTCACATCTGGGCCGCTTATGTAATTTACGCAGCCGCTTCTTGACTTTTAATTGTACTAGTTGTCGGATATTTTTATCTTACGTTGTTACATAAAAGTTTGCATTATGAATTTATGAGAATGCATAACAGTTGACAAGCATTGCATCAGAGCTTACATTATCTAATGACAACATTTTGAATTTAGGTAAATGATCGGCCTTTGCATAATGTTGAATGTAAGGTTTTTATAAAACCTTAATTTTTTACCGGACCGTTGGGCCGTCAATACATATATTTTTATCGGACCTTCTGATTTTTTACTGGTCAGGTCCGACGGTCTTTCGGAAAGACTGGATTCTTTGAGTTACTATAAATATTAGTAAACTTGCCTGATAATTATTTTTTATCTACATACATTGCATCATTCCCTACATGAATCAACTTTAAAGACAAAACACCGGCACCTAACCAAGGGAGGTTACATTTAAAAAAAAATTGAATAGCCAATATGGATGGAGTCTTTAAGTTTAAGTGCCTCGCACTAACTTTAGTTACACTGATTTAAAAGGTTTTATCCCGAGAGAATTGTGTCAGCATTGATTGGACATAAATTCTGCCATGCATGGCTAAATTTTAGTATTTAGGTAACCAAAAAATCACGATAATTGAGATGTAGTGTTTTCTTATGAACCGGGTGTTCTTCTGGACAATGTCTTTCTTACTTTTTTAAAAATTGTATATTTGTAAATAGATAGGCCTTCTTTTTTTATTTATAAAAGTGAAAAATGTTACAAATTTTTTAAATATGAGGTATTTCTAATTACTGTTTATCTATAGGTATATTGTGTACATTCCTGATGTCATATACCATAAAATTCCTAATAAAACGTCCCCTCCCCTAATAAAGGCCCCAGGCTTTTTATATCGAAAACAATCTATTATCAGTGCGAATGATAATTAAAGCCCATTAATTTTTTCAAATCAATTCAGAACCATAGTATTTTATTTAACACAAATATTTAATATGAACTTTAAAACTTAACACTTTTTTAATTTTTATACCAACACCTTGCTAAACACTAAATGTATTACTCAGTGAGTTTTGGATTTAGGAAAACTAGTATTGTACGCATAATAGCTCCCCCTTTTTGGAAAAAGTTTAGCCCCCAGGGGGCTTTTAATGGAAAAATTTTACGGTATTTAGAATATTATGAATAAATTTATATATGAAAATAAAATTTATTTTTTGTACTACTTTTTTTAACAAATTATAAAATATGACATTGCAACCACTCTAATGTCATACTAGGTAATTAAATTTGAGTTTTCATTTAGATTGATATGAATTAAAATTGTTTATTCCTTTTTTTGTAGAATGTAGCACCTTGGCTTGTGCCTCCAGGAGTAAAAAGTTTAACTTTATCGTTACACATACAGAAGGGTCCAGCAGTGTTTGTGTTTGCCCCGACCAATCCTCTCCTCTCATTTAACCGATATCGTGATATGGTAAGCTGTTAACTAGAACTATATTTTCTTTCTTCACTCCAGATGGTGAAATGAAACAAATGAAATAAAATTTCAAGTAACCGGTAAATACTGATCTAGTTAGGTTTTATGTGTAAATCCATTATTACTGACATCTTAATTCAAGAAGAATGTTGACAAAAGCGTCCAAATATATATATCGTGTTTTTCATTTACATTATCTACTACGTTACTAACAAAGTAAGCAACATAAATAGGAGAAGATAACTCATTTAACATGGTCAGGTGTCACAACAGTGGTCTGGAAAAATTACAGTATCCAAAAGCCCGGGGTCATATACCGTCGTCATTGTGTAGGTCCCTAACCTATTTCAAGCTTAAGTTTAAATTGATAAATTGGTCATCATATTTATATGTTATAATTGATCAATTATTATTTTTAGTGCCACAAATTACAAGAAATATCAAAACAAAAGCAGTTATTTGTTTCCCTCTGTGTTTGATACGATCCCGATTCTGTGCGTTCCAGACCACAGGTCACAATTTTGTCCTTTCCAATCAAGTGGTACTAGAAAAAAACCCGGAAGAAAGAATTTGGTAGTATAATAAAAGAAGGTATTTCTGGTTGGCAGAAAAGCAAATTGTATGAACAAATTTAAACGTTTTGTTTGAAGTTCTTTACGATTTTTTTTTCCCCATCCATTTTTTAAAAGGGATTTTAAAAATAATGTAAAAAAGTATTTAATGTTATTTCTGGGGGCCCTACTTTTAAAAGGCGACCTAATGAAAATTTACTTAGTTATTATTTTTTCTTCTTCTTAAGGAGGTTTAAATGTAAACTGAATTAAAAATTGAAATGTTTCCGGACAAGATTCAGAAGTTTGGTCGCTTCACTTTGATGCCAACACATGCCTGAAATATTGCTTATGGGTAGTTATTAATTTTTGCTTAACCAGTTAAGTTTGAAAATGGCTGTTTGCATTCTAAGCATAGAAGACAAAAAAGACCGCAGGATTATATTGTGTCAACATTTGTTTATTTCACCACTGAATTATTTTTATGTCTTTTTCAGTTGGAAGATAAATCCTTATGAGAAAATTCATAATGTACATATACATGTATATATGCTTAGATGGGACATGTATTGCATGTTTTATTTTTATTGTGATTATGTATTGCATATTTTTTGTCATGTCTTTCTTTGATTGAAATAATTGAAACTTAAAATTTTTCAGATAAATATTGCCAGCTATGCATTTAGGAGTTGTGGTAATTATAGCAAATATTACCAGGATATTATACAGACTTATATACAGAGTACAATACCACAGAAACATGAAGCTACAGCTTACCATAAAAAGTGCCTTGAGAAGAAATCCAGTGTTCATCAGAGTAATTTATCTACAAGTAACAGGAAGTGTTGTGTTTCTTTAAAGACTGGTTCCCAAAAACCCAGCCTACACACTGTATGTGAATATTGTGTTCAGAAAGATATTTTGAACAGTGACACAGTCTGTGATATAGGATTTAAACCAGAGGGAATATCATTTTGGTCTCATTCGTTGGAGAACTCATGCTCTGATTTGTATCAATATTATAATATAAATGAGCACCATTCCGTGTGTTGTAAAAGAGGCATGACTGAGTTGCCTAATTTACATATCAAAAAAATGTCTGGTAAAGAGCGACGAATAACTGACACTTTTATTCAAAATGGTGAAAGCATTTTCTGTCAACAGCATTTAAATAAATTAACTTTACAAAAGACTAAATTTTTACCAACCCTAGAAGAAACTTCAAAAGTGTTAACATTGTTAAGTGATGTTCGAAATGGAAATGTAACAGGTTTAGGGTGTAGGACTAATAAAACCATAAATTTCTTTTATATAGATAGTTTATATCATTCTGTGTTTTTGAAACACTTAAATATACCAAACACACCAAAGATACCGTCTGTGATACTTGTAGATTTAAATGATGAAAATGTCTTCCTTCTCAGGGATAAATTGAATTATAGAAACCTTGGTAAGTAGTTTTACTCTAATATTCCACTTTATTGTTTTTTGTGTTGTCTTTGGGATTTCCAAATATAAGTAAATCATAGTCCAACCATTCTGTTGGGAGTTCTGTACCAGTTTAAATGTAACTTACTGCTTGTGATTTTTCAAAATTAGTTTAATTCTAGTGGACCAGTCTATTATAGTGTAAGTGTTGAAAGTGCCAGTTTTGATGATAGTCACAACTTAAAATGATAAGTAGTAAGTGAATCATGGTTGAATCAGTAAATTGGTGGGCATGTATTCTTGGTGCCACCTTTTGATAATAGCCATATGAAACAATTTGTTATTAATGTAGATCTATTTTATAACCAATATATTACTGACAGTTGTTATTAAGAATTTATTTGTATTTCTTTGACTCTGACACTATATGTTTTTTAGCCCATTTTGTGAAGAATTATACAGAAGGTGTTCTAAATCCATATAGGAAGTCAACAGAAGTAATGCCTTCAGATGAATGCAGTAAGAAAGATAGTGTGTGTATAACTGAAGTTACTGCCAGTACATTCCTGGAAGTTGTTATGGAAGAAAATAAGGTAAACATTTGCATAGTGAACTGTGATTACTTTTCAAACCACTTGCCCCTCACCACTGTGGGTTCAAATCCCGCCAGAGACGTTGGGTTCTTCCATGTGAGGAAATTATTCAGTATGCTAACGGAATACGGTGGTTTTACTCATGTGCCTGTTCATGCCTGAAATAATGCACAGAAGAGCACCTCCACCAGTAAAGGTGAAAAAATTGCAATATGACCCAAAAAAAACAAAAAACTGTTTACATGCCTTAGATGGGAAATTTTATTAACAAAATTTGCTTGGAATATATATTTACATTGTTTCATGTGTTAAAAAGGTTAACCTATTAATTTTTCTAGAATTATTAGATAAGCTGATAATTAACATACTGGTTAGTAAGTAATTGTACATGTTAAGCATTTAAGTTACCCATACATAAATAATGTATCTCTCTTGTGTAATAAAGAATTAATTATTTTGTTGTGTAATATAAATAGTATTTATTTCTTTATCCACCTGTTTAAAATTGACTGACTTTGTGTTGATCTATTTACAGGATGTGTTGTTAATGTTTTACAGTCATATATGTGGATTTTGTTCACAATTGTCAAAAGTGTTCCTTACAACTGCTCAATATTTTAAAGGTGCCAAAGATTTGGTGTTTTCCAGGTAATATATAGCAAGCTTTATATGTATCTAATATTTGTTGTCAGTCTATATATAATTTTTTTTTATGCTCCCTGAAGGGTGAGAATATTGTCACTACAATATTTGTTGTCAGTCTATATACATGTATAATTTTTTTTAATGCTCCCTTAAGGGTGAGAATATTGTCACCACTTTGTTCGTCTGTCTGTCTGCACTACCAAATAGGGATAGGGTGCCATCTAACTGTAAACAGAACAAAAGAGAACAAAAGAATTCATTCCGTAACAATTGGATAAGGGGCCATGGCCCTCTATTAAACAAAAGAAAACAATAGAAATGGCGCTTTATCCCTATTTGGTCGCACGTCGGTCCATCCTTCCACTTTTCTTGTCTGGGACATAACTCTGAAACAACAAGAGGTATCAATATGAAACTTTGTAGTTAGATAGCTCTCATTGTGTAGATGTGCAGTGCACAAGAACCATAACTCTAACCATAATTTTGGAGTTATTGACCTTTGTTCATATTTACACTTTGAACTTTGTCCAGGAGTATAATAGATATTGACAAGACACTTTGTAGATAGATAGATCTCATTTGGGTAGATGTACAGTTCACAAGAACCACAACTCTGCCTTGCCTAATTTTGGAGTTATTGCCCTTTGATCATATTTACACTTTGAACTTTGTCCATGACATACCTCTGACACTATAAGAGATATGAACAAGAAACTTTGTAGGTAAATAGAAATCATTGGGCAGATGAGCAACGCAAAGAACTGTAACTTTGTCTTGTCTAAGTTTGGAGTTATTGCACTTTGAACTTTGTCCGGGACATAACTCTGAAACTACAAGAGGTATACTTTTCTGTGTCCAAAACTTTTTCGGGGAGCATTAGCCGGTTCAACTGGTTCTTGTTATAGTATCCACGATTGAAATTTATAATCTTAAGTTATCATCTGTTCTGTTGATGTTGTTGTTCTTAGGTTTTAACACCAGCATTGCAACAGTCATATGGTGACATTCCAGCTTTGCAAGTGAAGGATTACTTGAGGTGTGCCTGAGATCTTTCTTATGTAGTACAGCTAGGATATCACCACATGACCCTTTAATATTTACTGTATCGTTGTCATTCAAAACCATATGAAAATGACTCTTGAAGAATTACAAGTTAGATGTACAATGTAGTTTTGCATTTTAAGATGTACTCTCATTTTATTTGGTTTAATATTATTACAGAATAAATGGTGATACAAA
The DNA here is from genome assembly GCF_026571515.1 of Ruditapes philippinarum. NCBI lineage: Eukaryota > Metazoa > Mollusca > Bivalvia > Venerida > Veneridae > Ruditapes > Ruditapes philippinarum. The sequence goes on from NW_026860903.1 coordinate 375,631, forward strand.
TGATCTACCTTGGGAATATACAGTAGATAGATTTCCAACTTTGATCTTTTTCCCAGCATACAGGTATATATATATTTCTTACTTTATAGTTGTTTTTATCTCCGTTTGATCTTCTACTTATATCGTTATATTATATATCAGAGCTATTATTTACATAAATTCTTTGTTGTACTGTCAAATTTAAAGTTATCACATTAGCATGTACTGACTGTCTGCCACATCTTCTTTTAAATAATTATTCATTAATGATTGATTCATTGATTGTTTATTGATCATCATTTTCTGATGCATAATATTTCAAATTTACTGTTGAAGATAAGATGATGTTATTGCATAGACTCATAGCAAAAATTATATTATGTAGTATATCTATGACATATGTTTTTATAAAATTTGATATGAAATTGGTCTTGTTATTATGTTTTGATATTGAGTCAGAAAGTATACATTAGAGATGCATTATTGTGTCAGATTTCAGATTTTTAAGGTAAAAAGTTTTGTTTGTCTCTATAATCATCAACAGATGAACCATGTGTAAATTATATGTCTGACCAAATTAATTTATCATTTCAGGAAATCTGACAGTATAAAATATCCAGATGATGTGGAAAAAACTGTTCCAAATCTTGTGAAATTCCTTCTCTATCATGCAAACATTAGTCTTCAGATAGACGCAGCAGTGAACACTTGTTCAGAACAGTGTGTGAAGAAAAATATTGAACTTGTTTTAAAGAAAATCTCAGAGTTAGAGGAAAGTGTTGGACGGTTAGATAGAACAGCCAAAACTTTGTGGTCACAAAAAGTTGACAGTGAACAGGAAAGAAAATATATTAAAGTTGCATATGAAGCAATGAGAAAATCCATTGACATTAAAAACTTTAAGTTACGCAAAGCTCAAATGTTAAATCATTTCTTACAAAAGGAATTGAAGAGATTAGATAAAGATATGTTTCTAGAATTTATGGCAAAAAATGTGGGTTTGTAGTGGTGTAGGTATTTTTGGTATTTTTTCTACCTTTTATTCCTACCCTGCTATTTTGTATATACCCAACTTTTAATTTGAAATTGTCAATTGTAAATGAAAAAGTTTCTCCAACAAAGTGCTAACATTGAGCATTCAACATTATAGTCTAGTCAGAGTGGACATATATACAGGCCAGCCTGATTCTATACTGGTAGCATGGGCAAGTCAGGCTGCACGTATGTATACATAGGCAACTTGTGTAGAAAGGATAATCAGACTTTATGTGTAGGGTAGCCTGATTCTGTACTGGTAACATATGCATGTCAGACTACACAATATATACAGGCTAGCCTGATTCTATACTGGTAGCATATGCATGTCAGACTACACAATATATAGGCTAGCCTGATTCTGTACTGGTAACATATGCATGTCAGACTACACAATATATACAGGCTAGCCTGATTCTATACTGGTAGCATAGGCTAGTCATTATTACTACTGGTACCCAAAGAATTAATACAGTAAATTGTTTTAATGTTTGTGTTAGGCAATCTTTAAATGCTTAATTTATGTTTAAGGTTGTTAATGGCCAATATCATTTACTTTTACACAGTAGGAAATGGCGGAATACAATATGCATAGTCATAGTATTTTAAACTTGTCAACATTTTGTCATAAACTGTTACAAAATTGACCAGATGCATACATATGTGTAAAAGTAGGTTTGTGAAATACTTTGCTTTAATCAAATCAACACATCACATCTTTTAAAAACATTATTTCACATGACACATTGAAGTCTATATGTAAATTTTCCCCATGGAGAAATGCAGTATTGTTTAGCTCAAATGTTGTGTAGCTTGAAAGTGCCATGATTTAGCATATGTTCAATATTGCTATACTACACATTTAAGATGTTGACCATTTGTTTACCAGATTTACTACCTCAATTTTACCTGTGTATTTTGACTGTATCAGTCAACTTATATTGGCATTTCACACAAAGTCCAGTTACACTTTTTATGTATAAAAAAGGGGTAAATTTGTTGATGATGCAACATGTTGTTTTGTGTTATTATTTGATAATTTATGCAGAAAGTTTCTTTTTTTTTATAATTTTCAGTGAGTTTATGATTTTATATTTGTAATGTTAATGAAAGATTGGCGGCATTTTGTTCCTTTTACTCAAATGTTTATATTAAAACAAACAAATATAGATAATATATTTATATTTTTGTGGTGGAAGTTTTTTTGTTGTTGATTATTTATATGCAATTGTTAGTGCTAAATATCTGCAGGTTGCTAGTCTTCCATACATTGATGCAAATTGTGAGTGTTTCTATTTTTAGCTCACCTGTCACAAAGTGACAGGGTGAGCTTTTGTGATCGCTTTTCGTCCGGCGTCCGTCCGTCCGTCCGTCCGTAAACTTTTACTTTAAATGACATCTCCTCATAAACCACTGAGCCAATTTCATCCAAACTTCACAGGAATGTTCCTTTGGTGGTCACCTTTAAAAATTGTTCAAAGAATTTAATTCCATGCAGAACTCTGGTTGCCATGGCAACCCGAAAAGAAAAACTTTAAATATCTTCTTTTAAAAAACCATAAGAGCTAGAGCTTAGATATTTGGCATGAAACATCTTCTAGTGAGTGTCTACCAAGTTTGTTCAAATAAAAGCCCTGGGGTCAAAATTGGCCCCGCCCCGGGGGTCATTGATTTTCCCTATATGCATATAGTAAAAACTTAAAATATCTTCTTTTAAAGAACTTTAAAGAGCTATGGCTAAGATATTGAGCATCAAACATGTTCTAATAGGTGTCTACCAAGTTTGTTTAAATAAAAGCCCTGGGGTCAAAATTGGCCCCGCCCCAGGGGTCATTGATTTTCCCTATATGCATATAGTAAAAACTTAAAAAATCTTCTTTTAAAGAACCAAAAGAGTTAGAGCTAAGATATTTAGCATGAAACATGTTCTAATAAGTGTCTACCAAGTTTGTTCAAATAAAAGCCCTGGGGTCAAAATTGGCCCCGCCCCGGGGGGGGGTCATTGATTTTCCCTATATGCATATAGTAAAAACTTAAAAAATCTTCTTTTAAAGAACCAAAAGAGTTAGAGCTAAGATATTTAGAATGAAACATGTTCTAATAAGTGTCTACCAAGTTTGTTCAAATAAAAGCCCTGGGGTCAAAATTGGCCCCGCCCCGGGGGGGGTCATTGATTCTCCCTATATGCATATAGTAAAAACTTAAAAAATCTTCTTTTAAAGAACCCAAAGAGCTAGAGCTAAGATATTTAGCATGAAATATGTTCTAATGGTTGTCTACCAAGTTTGTTCAAATAAAAGCCCTGGGGTCAAAATTGGCCCCGCCCCGGGGGGTCATTGATTTTCCCTATATGCATATAGTAAAAACTTTAAAAATCTTCTTTTAAAGAACTCAAAGAGCTATGGCTAAGATATTGAGCATCAAACATGTTCTAATAGTTGTCTACCAAGTTTGTTCAAATAAAAGCCCTGGGGTCAAAATTGGCCCCGCCCCAGGGGGTCATTGATTTTCCCTATATGCATATAGTAAAAACTTAAAAAATCTTCTTTTAAAGAACCAAAAGAGTTAGAGCTAAGATATTTAGCATGAAACATGTTCTAATAAGTGTCAACCGAGTTTGTCTAAATAAAAGCCCTGGGGTCAAAATTGGCCCCGCCCCGGGGGGTCATTGATTTTCCCTATATGCATATAGTAAAAACTTAAAAAATCTTCTTTTAAAGAACTCAAAGAGCTATGGCTAAGATATTTAGCATCAAACATGTTCTAATAGGTGTCTACCAAGTTTGTTCAAATAAAAGACCTGGGATCAAAATTGGCACCGCCCTGGGGGTCATTGGTTTTCCTTATATGTGTATAGCAAAAACTTAAAAAATCTTCTTTGAAAAAACCCAAATAGCTAGAGTTTAGATATTAAGCATGAAACATCTTTTAGTGAGTGTCTACAAAGTTTGTTCAAATAAAAGACCTGGGGTCAAAATTGGCCCCGCCCCGGGGGTCATTGATTTTCTTTATATGTGTATATAGCAAAAACTTAAAATCTTCTTTGAAAAAACCCAAATAGCTAGAGTTTAGATATTAAGCATGAAACATCTTCTAGTAAGTGTCTAGAAAGTTTGTTCAAATAAAAGCCCTGGCCCGGCCCCAGGGGTGTCATTGTTTTTAACTATATGTGTATAGTAAAAACTTTAAAAAAATATTCTTTTAAAAAGCCCAATGAGCTAGAGCTTAGATGTTTAGCATGAAACATCTTCTTATTGTCTACCAAGTTTGTACAAATAAAAGCCCTTGGGTTAAATTGGCCCTGCAACGTTGTGGGGGGGGGGGGTTTGGGGGGCCTATATACAGGTGAGCGACCTCAGGGCCATCATGGCCCTCTTGTAAACATATTTGGTGTTTTTCTGTTAATTCACGGTATGTGAGTTAACATGAATTTAATCGAACAATAAATGTATTCATTGTGCAGACATGCTGTTTTGATGTCTTATCTCATTTTTCTATTGAAATATTTTCACTTATCTTAATTTATCTTATTTATCATTTTAGATTTATCTCACAAAATAGCCTTGTCAGATTGACGTTTCATATTGAATGGTTTAGACTGTTATCATAAAATTATTTTTTAGATATGACTATAAAGAAAATGTATTTTGATGGCCTACATTGTATCTACCATTCACAATATAAGCTTATACCAAAACCAAAAAAAAAAAAAAAAAACTGACAATTTTTTTTCTTGAAAAATGTCTTGATAATAAGATATTAATTAAAGAAATAGATGACAGATTTTCTTGACATATGAACATACTGAATATTGCGTTTTACATTTCTGAAAGAGTGAGACTAAAAAATGATTGGAGCACCACACTAAATGCCGTATTCCGGTATATGGTATATACAGGACAAGGCGCTTTGAATGATAAAATGCTAAATTCTTGCCTTTGCACCCAACGGAATGAACTTTAAAAGGTCTTATTCTGTAATGAGTTAAATCCTATCTAAAATGATGTTTATTGTAAACATGTATTGTTTAGCTCAAATGTTGTGTTACATGAACCTTGAATGAGCCATGATTTCAGCATATGTTCAATATCGCTATACACATATGTTAATTATGTTTTTAATAAATACACACATATAGATACATAGGATGTTATTAACATTCCTTATATGATTAGATAAATGTCCCGTTATTTTTATATACATTACAGTTGTTGTCTCATATATATGATTAAATCCAATATTGACTTTCTTACCATATACTCATTTATTACTTATTGATACTACTATTGTAAATATAATCAATAGTAGGACTTGATCACATTGTATTGTTTTTTCTTTGAATTTTACTTATGAATCATGAAGTTTGATGATTTACAAAAGTATATTTCATTGTGACAAAAACATAGTGATTATATTGATAAGTTACTTAAGGCACAGTGCTCGTTCTTAAGCATGCATTCACTTTTTTCCCACTTGTTACATTTTTTAAATGATTATGTATAATATGATAAAAACTCTGTTTATATAGGTATTATGCAGTGATTTTGTTTTAATGGAACTAAATATACTCTTTTTTTTTTGCCTTAACCATACAAAGTTTTCACCTTATTTAGTAGTAGTTTTTTCATACCTAAAGGATATTCATCTAACTTTAGCATGTTCATTGAAAATAACTATCATTGTATAAAAAACTGTCCACAAAACCTAACAGTCACGAGACTTTTTTAGTCATCCAACTTATTTAAAAAGATGTAAACCTATGCAATATTTTGTGGATGTGATTGAAAACCAAAATTTAGTTTGCATGATATAGCACAGAAATGATATAAGTTTTACAAATCTATGCAGCATTTACACACCTGTGTTTAAACAGCTTAATTTGGGATATAAAATTGGATATTTGTTTCCTTGTGTTGTGTTTGTATTTTGTGAACAAGCATTGTTCACTTCGTTGTTTGTGCATTTTGAAATGTTTGTTGTGCAATCTGAAATTGGTAGCTCTTAAAGGGTTGGTTGATTATGATAAAAATTGCTATGCTAGTTATTGATGACTTTGTCATGTACATTCTGGTACATTGTACTCAACCACCATTGCTTGAATATATTATTTTGTTTCTCTTTAAAAATATCCAAAACTTATAATTATTTCCATTATGCCATTTCTAAATGGTTGAAACCCAACTTAAAATTACACCTTCATTATCAGTATGTTGTTACGGAACATTTTATTTTGTTTTCATACAATATTCATGTGTGTTAAGAATCATTTTATGTTACAACTCTTTTAAGAATCAGCATATTCTATATACAGCATATTTGTTACAAAATAAGCATCCTTATGTGATACTAAATTCCTTTAATTTTTAGTAATGTCCAAAACATTGATTATACACCTACAGTTCTAGTAGCGGAACTGTTATAATGTGATGAAATATGTACTGTATTTTCAACTATATTATATAAGGGATGTTTTACTTTACCTTTAATATTTATGTTAAAGAATTATTAAACACATGGTGCAGGTTATATTTTCATATGCCCAGAATCTTAACCAATCTACTGAGTTGTTATTTCTTTTTAATGCAAAATATGGAAGCCTACGTAATTTATTGTCTAGTTCAAGAAAACCTGCATTTTTATTTACAAGTACTTTACATTGTTTGTATTTTGCTACATTGGTCAAACATATTGAATGTTTCTGTATAGTTTATCCCAAATATACATTGCTGTAAGCGGGAGGCGGTTGTTTGTGTGAATGGATCTGAAATAAGTGTAATCCATGGTGGCCAAATAATCCTTAATCCATTTGTGTAACCAAAAGACTTTACTGAGTAGAAATGTGAAACAAGAAAACGAAAAATAGGTTTAGATCAGACATTTGTGTTGTAACACGATCAAGGATTGACTGATAAAAGAAGGGGAAATTATTATTCAGCTTGGCACAAGATCGATGTTCTTAAAACTGACAGTGACTATTTGTATATTTCAGTTAGTTTTTAAGATTCCAGCAAACTATGCATCAATCTTGTTACACTAATTAATAATAAAGGAGATTATCACATTTGAAGCAAAAAAAAAAGGTTGGTTATTCTTTGTACCAAGATATAGGTCTTTGGCAAATTAGATGGAATGTCTGAATGTTCTATATAAATGGTTATATGAATGGTTATTTTTGGTCAAAATTTAATTTGAAATTTGAAAGGTACCTATTATGTCTGTATGTGTATACAGACACTGCTATCATTACTTCTTGGATGGTAATAATAATGGGAAATAAGTAGTAAAAATCTTATTTTCATATATCACATTTATTATAAAATGAAGGTTACTTTTCTGCATGAATCATGTTAATAATTATTATTTGATTATTATCAATAAATTTATTACTTATATATGTGAAATGAACTAATTTTTTTTAAATATTTGTCTGTTTCAAATTTATAGATTAATGAACAGTAAAGCATGTAATCATTAATTATAACTACATGTATATGATTAGTGTTTGTTATAAATTCTAGGTTATGGTATTGTATGAAATATCTAGTCAGATCTAATACCTAATGTCTTATCATTAATTAAATACTATATTTGTAATACTGTTGATCTTATATCCTTTCTGCCTTGTTTCCCTTTATTAATGATATAATTCTAAATATGAAAAAAAAATTAAGATGTTTTGTCTGGCATGTTAACCTCTTGACATATAAATAAGTACAATTTGATTATTATCTCACTAAAAACGAGGAAAATTAAAGGAATATGTTATTTAATCAGACTAAGACATCAAAGAACGCCCAAAGATTATTGTCAAATAAGACATCAAAGAACGTCCAAAGATTATTGTCAAATAAGACATCAAAGAACGCCCAAAGATTATTTTCATGCTCGACACTGGGTAGTACGCTTTTATCATTGTAAGAGCATATGATGTTGCCTAATAATCAATGAAATCAGTCATTTCACTGTTTCGGTAAAGCGATTAATAAAATTACAAAAATCAAGACGCATTCCGCTTATTTTATCAGGATACATTAATTTCCATTTATATCATGCGGTATCATTCCACACAGGTGTACCTTCTTTATTCATATAAGTGTCATAATATGATATTCAAGATGACGTCAGCGTTCCGATAAATAAGTAATGCGAACGCTTTTGCGGTCACTGTTATGTTTTTATTGGACAGCTAAAACTTCAAACTGCTCTACTCTGACATGTACAGAAGTTATCAGTTCCTTACGCAAGTGAAGGTAACTATTACTGGTAAAATGCTTGACAGCCTGCTTAGAAATAATGCGTTGGCTGAACAGTGCTCTGATGAATTCAAAAAGGCTTACTGCCGTGATCCGGAGGGTAAACTAGCAACACCACTCATTATTTCAATACCAAGTTAAATAGCCCAACTCGAGTATAGCATATCATAGATGAATCTACATGTATATTTTAATGGCTGTTCATATCCGGAACATAAGTATCTGAAAGAAGTTATATTATCTACACCTCAGATCACTAACACTCAAGACAGGATATCATGTGACCAAGAAACTTATCGGAGTGTCATGTTATATTTTCCTGGTGAAAATTGGTTTGGTCGAATAGTATAGCATGCTATTTTTAAGGACGGAATAATTATTCAGTTCATTTTAACAATAGTAATGTCAGAACAAGTTAGCAGAAGTGACACTTCATGTCATAGAAACGAATCGCTGTCTGTTCCAGGGCGAAAGGAAGTTGAAATTGAAGGATCTGATTTTGTATATGAGTTTGTGTGTGATCCATGTCAAGAGGAAAGTCATCAGTACGTAGCATTTGGATTCTGTTCTAACTGCAATCACTATCTGTGTAAAACATGTTATACAGTACATTGTCGTCCGTTACCGACAAGAAACCACAACCTGCTGGACAAAGATCGTATGCCCAAAAACCGACCGCGATTGTCTACTGGCAATCATGACATGGACGAAAAATGTGAAAAACATAGCGGAAAAATAGTGGAGTATTTCTGCCAAAATCACGATGCAATCGGTTGTTCTGTGTGCATTACACTGGATCATAAACTATGTGGCGGAGTTCAGTTTGTACCAGCTATAATGGTCGACAAAGATAAAGCCCGCATGGTTATGCAGGAGCTTTCCTCATTGAATGGCAATGCAAAAGATAAACAGGAACGCTTAAATCAATGGTTAGCACTTAGTGAACAAAGCTTTGACAACGCTGTGCAAGATGCAAGAACATTTTCTTTAGAAATGAAAACTTCTATAGAAATGCTTGAAAAGAAGTTCGAAAAAACAGCTCAGAGCCATCGTGATACAACAGTGAATTTCAGAGGCCTTGAAATTGACAACTTAAAGAAAGTTATCCAGCAAACAGAGTCTCTAAGTAAGGACATGACATTCTATCAATCGGGCGATAAAAACGCACGGTTATTCATCGCGATGAAAAAGGCAGAGCAAATGATTGCATCTTATTCTCATGTCAATGACAATGATGTTCTCGATTTCAACTATACATTTCAACCGAATGAAGACTTAGCAAATCTCCAAGACAGTATAAAGACTCTAGGGGAAGTCCATGTAGTATGCAAAACAAACGAAGGTGGTGAAGACAATGCGTCGAATCTATCTCGTGTTAATGTTAAAACCTCAATGAAGCAGTTTGCTGCACATTCGAAGGACGATACTTCAGACTGCCTTATTGTGGGAGTAGTTTCTATAGGTGATCCTTTAAGAAAAATCGTTGCTGACGCCGGTAATAACCAAATCAAAGTTATAAAAGGGTATTCAGACACATTAACTACTTCTTTGAAAATACCTTCCCGACCATTTGCAATGGCAAAATTCAGTGATAACAAAGTTTGCGTCACCATGCCAGAGGAAGAGAAAATCATAGTCGTCTCAATATCCAAGTTTATGTTTACGAAAGATACGATACGCGTAGCAAAATCTATAACATGCAGAGGGAAATGTTACGGAATGGCAATAGACCGCATTGATGAAGAAATAATGATAGTGTGCGAATATGAAAAAGATCAGTTTGCGATTGATATCCTTAATTTTGACGGCAAAACACTGAGGCATTTTAAGTGCAAAGAGGAAAATGATATTCCAAGATATATTGAAGTTACAAATAGTCATATTTTTACCCTTGACAGTATCAATGGCGTTCTTAAAAGAAGGAAAAGACTGAACGGTATGGTCGAAAATACGTGCACGGTTGAACAAGCGTTATATTTTACATTAACTAAAAATTATTTGATAGTTGTAACTGGATCGCCACAAAAATTACGTATTTTTGATCATGACTTCCATGACTTGAATGCTGAAGGCGAGCTGTGTGACAAAGGTAATACCATTGTATGTGTTGGTAATGATTATGGTGATTCATTGTACATTGCCTTTAGTGCCGGATATGTTCAAGAATACAAACTTTGTAAATAAACATTATCACACACCCGTGCCGATTTTGCGACTCCGTAAAAATTGTATTGCACGGCCATGCATATTATTTTGACGTGACGTCATTAGCGTTATACAAACATAGTGTAAAGACGCGCTGAATGTTAGCGTAATACTATTTATTATATACTAATAAATGAAATATTGAGAAATATTGATGCAATAAAATGCATATTTTCATATTCCGTATTTTCACTGTAAAAATTTATTTTTCACTGCAGTGAAACATATTTTCCGTATTTTCACTGGTGTCTCGCCGGACTAGATTCTACTTTCTTTTAAATTCTGCCAGTACACAAAATTTTAGGGAAAGTCTTTCAAATTTTATCGCAAAAAAAGGGAAAAATGTATATAATAAACAGAAAATTCAAGTTTTTTCTATAAATACATGATTTATTTTCATCTTTTGGCATGAAAATTACCATATTTCACTCGTGGCTACCGCCACTCATGAAATATTTATTTTCATACCACTCGATGAAAATAAATCATGTATTTATAGAAAAAAACTTGAATATCCTCTATATACTAATAGGCGCGTCAATGAAAATGACTCTTATTTCACTTTAAACGGCCTTTATTTTGGGTATGTGATAAATAGAATATTAAATTCGTGTAAGTTCATTACTGAATTTATTTCAGTATTGAACTTACACTCATTCAATATTCTCTATTTATCAAATATTATGATACGATATACTAGCATTCTGCGATACAACTGAAATGTGTACGTAATGTGTTAGTCTGTTCTGTTGTTATTATCTAAGTGCTGACATTAACATAAAGTTAATAATTATATCAAGTAATATATAATCCAATGATAATTAAAAGTCAAACACTCTGTTGATATTGAAAGAGTCAAAATCATGTTTTATTCTATCTGTTATCAATTATTTAGTGATTTGAGCTAACTAAATTATAAAATTGCTGTAGAAAATTGCTTACAGGCAGAATAAAAAAACCTCCTCACCTCAGCTGGTATTAATTTTGTTTTAAAGTTAGAATTGTTGTTACAATGCCAGACGAGACGCCGAATTGTGGCCTTTGATATTCTTGATAAATCTTCGTCTATTACACAACTAAACATAGGAGCTCGAAAACAGGACCGCTGATTGCGGCGAATATTTGCGATCCTGTACCGGCTTTTACATATCGTTAGTCTTTTCATATTACCTAATAGTGTGAAATTAAAAAATAAATCAAATTCAATTTAATAAAATTAATTAAATACCGTCAGACTTGACCAATTTTAAAACTAGCAGATCATGTAAAATTAATGTTATATTCTTTTAGGCCGTACACTCGGATAATACGAAAAGATATTAAGATAAATGAGAAACATTTTTAAAAGCCGTTCCATGATTGGAAATGTGCGCAGCAATCTGCGCGAGGTTATACATTTACACGAGTTCTTCTACACAAGTACTACATGTATTACTAATTTCAGCAATAAACTGTTTCTTCCCTCTTCACCTTTATCACTTGCTACGTCCTCACTTGTGCTACTTAGCTTTAGAGCATCCAACGTCCATTTAAGCGATATGAATGTAAACAGGAAACGTTACTTCTATTTCTGATCAATTCTAGTTTTACATATTGCATTTTCCCTTATCACAACACAAATAAACACTAGAGGATGGGTCAATATGTAATGCAATATATGTTCAATAGATTTAACAAAAGAGTAAATATTTTAAAATCTTATATTTCAACCCTTCGAAATGATCTCCTCCTCCTCCTACATAAATACAAAGTTTCATTTTTAAATGCTTCAACATAATCCCCCTTAGGTAAAACTTTCAATAACTGACAAATGGCCGAAGCTTGACTTTAGTCAAGTAAAAAAAAGTCAAGTCAAAAGTTAAGTCAAAAAACATTTATTTCTCTCATTCTATGTACAAGCATGACATAATGAGGTGACAAACATGAATAAAAGTACAATGAGGCTCAAACATACTAGAGAAAATTATAATGGATAAATAATTTGATATTACACATGGTAGATTTGTATACTTAAGTTTCAAGTACTTATAGAAAGAACGCTACATTCAAAGGTAGTGTTTCATTTTTGTCTTTATTTTCTTTTTTCTTTCTATTTCACCAATGTGTTTCGATTGTAAGATAAAGTTGTCACTGGATGGACCTGGACAATTTACAGTGAAAATCTAGTTAAATTGGTAGGTTTGGAGAGAAAAGAAAAAATTTCTCTTAATTGCTTAATTTATTTAATGATATCTTGCATATTTGGTTGGTGGATACCTTTAATGGTCCTCTAATTTTTTGTGGAGTAAGTGGTCAAAGTCAAGGTCACTGGTTTAGAAAATAAATTTAAACATTTTTGCTCATACAGCCTTTATTTTTTGGTTGATGTTTTTCTTGTTTAATACAAACATGCCAAGGGATGTCCTCCTTCTTTGGGTATAGTAAGGGGTCATTTGGGTCAAGGTCAATGTGACCAATGTCAAGGTCACCAATGTTAAAAATAGATTTTTACATTTTTAAAGGTGTATTAACCATATTCTATAGACAGATGCCATTTATAATTAAAAGAAACATAAAAATTGATGGAGTTTGTGGTCAGTTGGGTCAAGGTCACAAGTGCTAATAGATTTTTACACTTTTGTGTATATTTCATATTTGGTAGGAAGATAACTTGCATGGTATTCATCCTTTTGATTGGGGTAGGGATCAGTGGGTCAAGGTCACTTGTGCTAAAAATAGATTTTTACACTTTTGCCCACACAGGCTTTATTTATTGACAGGTGTATTTCATATTAGATAACAGATAACTTGCATGTTATCCTTACTTTGGATGGAGTAAGGGGTCAGTTGGGTCAATGTCACAAGTGCTAAAAATAGATTTTTACACTTTTGCCCATACAGGCTTTATTTATTGACAGGTGTATTTCATATTAGATAATAGATAACTTGCATGTTATCCTTACTTTGGATGGAGTAAGGGGTCAGTTGGGTCAAGGTCACAAGTGCTAAAAATAGATTTTTACACTTTTGCCTATACAGGCTTTATTTATTGACAGGTGTATTTCATATTTGATAGGAAGATAACTTGCATGTTATTCTTACTTTGGATGGAGTAAGGGGTCAGTTGGGTCAAGGTCACGAGTGCTAAAAATAGATTTTTACACTTTTGCCCATACAGCCTTTATTTATTGACAGATTTATTTCATATTTGGTTAGAAGATAACTTGCATGGTATTCTTCCTTTGGATGGAGTTAGGGGTCAGTTTGGTCAAGGTCATCAATGCTCAAAATAGAGGTTAACATTTTTGCCCATACAGCCTTTATTTATTGACAGGTGTATTTCATATTTGGTAGGAAGATAACTTGCATGATATTCTATAGGTGTCAAGGCCAAGGGTGCCAAGTATAGATTTCTTACATTTATATATATTTGATAAAGTTGAATATTTATCACTTCACAAGTCATGGCAATGACTTGGCAACTTATATATTTCACAATTACAAAATGCCATGACTCTGTCAAGCTATATAACTTGTGTTTACAATTTTTATGCCCCCACAAAGTAGGTGGCATACAGCGTTGCACTTGTCCGTCCGTCCGTACGTCCGTCCGTACGTCCCGAAATCTTGTGAACGCAACTCCTCTTAAACCGGATGGCAGATTTTGCTTAAACTTCCAGGGATGAACAACCTTAATGTGTGGATGGTAGTAAAGGAAGGAATTTTTGCTGCGACCAAATTTGACAGAATTATGGCCCTTTGTTGATTTTTTCACTATATACCATATAGAAATTTTGTGAACGCAACTCCTCTTAAACCGGATGGCAGATTTTGCTTAAACTTCCAGGGATGAACAACCTTAATGTGTAGATGGTAGTAAAGGAAGGAATTTTTGCTGCGACCAAATTTAACAGAATTATGGACCTTTGTTGATTTTTTCACTATATACCATATAGAAATTTTGTGAACGCAACTCCTCTTAAACCGGATGGCAGATTTTGCTTAAACTTCCAGGGATGAACAACCTTAATGTGTAGATGGAAGTAAAGGAAGGAATGTTTGCTGCGACCAAATTTAACAGAATATGGCCCTTTGTTGATTTTTTTTCACTATATACCATATATATATGTTGTCAGTGGGGGCATCCGTGTTCTTTGGACACAGTTCTAGTTTGGCAATGTTTCTGTCAATAACTGAGTGAATGGGTAAACATTTTTTTGAAATATTGCTACTGACAGGAATCGGAGTCGGGGGCATTTGTGTTAACAAACACGTTCTTGTTCTTTAAATGTTACTTATGAATCATGAAGTTTGATGATTTACAAAAGTACATTCTCATTGTCATAAAAACACAGTGATAATATTGATAAGTTACTTATTGTTATTTTAAAAGGCACATTGCCCAAACCTTAAATGTTCTTTTGCTTGCATTTCACTTTTTCCTACTTGTTACATTTATTAGATGATAAGATACAATTATGTATAATATGATAAAAGTTATGTTTATTTAGCTATTATGCAGAGGTTTTGTTTTAATGGAACTAAATTTACTCATTTTGTCTTAACCATACAAAGTTTTCACCTTATTTTGTAGTAGTTCTTTCATACCTAAAGGATATTCATCCAACTTTAGCATGTTTATTGATAAATAAATATCATTGTGTATAAAACTGTGTGTATTTAATCCACAAAACCTAACAGTCACTAGACTATTTTATTCATCCGACTAAAAGTGAAAACCTATGCAACATTTCTTGGGTGTGATTTATTACCAAAATTTAGTATGCATGTTAAAGCAAAGTAATGATATAAGTTAATTAAATCTATGCAGCATTTACACACCTGTGTTTAAACAGCTTTATTTGGGATATAAATTTAGATATTTGTTTCCTCATGTTGTTTTTCTATTTTGTGAACAAGCATTTTTCACTTTGTTTTTTTGTGCATTTTCAAACGTTTGTTGTGCAATCTGAAATTGGTAGCTCTTAAATGGTTGGCTGATTATGATAAAAGTTGCTATGCTAGTTATTGATGACTTGATCATGTACATTCACCAGATCGGTTCTGATACATTGTACTCAACCACCACTGCTTGAATATAATATTTTATTTCTCTGAAAATATATCCAAAACTTAATTAATTCCATTATGCCATTTCTAAATGGTTTAAACTCAACTTAAAATAACACCTTCATTATCAGTATGTTGTTACGGAACATTTTATTTTGTTTTCATACAATATTCATGTGTGTTAAATAATAGAAACATTCTATGTTTTTCTCTTTTGAGAGTCAACCAGAAGATTATCAAACAGCATATTTTTACCACTTATAAATTGTACAAAAATATTTCATAATATATAGCTTTATACCTTTTAATGTGATACACCTTCCTTGAAAAAAACAGGTTGTATATATTCTATATACTGCACACATGTTGAAAAAAAACATCCCTATGTCATGCTTAATTTCTGTTATTCTTAGTAATCTCCTAACAGCCGAAAAAAAACCATTGATTATACAACTAGAATTCTAGCAGCGGAACTGTTATAATGTGATGAAATATATACAGTTAATTTTAACCGCTCCGTGGTCGAGGGGTTAGAGTCGATGACTTCTAATCCAGTTACCACTCTGGCCTGGGTTCGATCCCCGGGAGATGCTTTGGTAGTTTAGCGCGGAGGAAGGTAGTCCAGTACTATATTTTAACATGCCCAGAATCTTAACAAATCTACTGAGTTGTTATTTCTTTTGAATGCAAAATAGGGAAGCCTACATACTCGTATTGTCTAGTTCAAGAAAACCTGGATTTTTATTTACAAGTACTTTACATTGTATTTTGCTATGTTTAACCCAAATATCCATTGCTGTAAGTGGGAGGTGGTTGTTTGTGTGAATGTATCTGAAATAAGTGTAATCCATGGTGGCCAAATAATCCTTAATCCATTTGTGTAACCAAAAGACATCACTGAGTAGAAAAGTGAAACAAGAAAACGAAATATATGTTTAGATCAGACATTTGTATTGTAACACGATCAAGGATTGACTGATATAAGAAGGGGAAATATAATATTCAGCTTGGCACAAGATCAGTGTTCTTAAAACTGACAGTGGCTATTTGTATATTTCAGTTAGTTTTTAAGATTCCAGCAAACTATGCATCAGCCTTGTAACACCAATTAATTACATAGGAGATTATCGGATTTTACTAAAAAATGGTTGGTTATTCTTTGTACAAAGATATAAGTCTATGGCAAATCAGATGGAATGTCTGAATGTTCTATATAAATGGTTATATTGATGGTTATATTTGGCCAAAATTTAATTTGAAATTTTAAGGTAGTGGTACCTGATTGATGTAATGAAAGTTGAATTTTCAGACGTAAAATATTTTGACATTATATGTATAAGATATGTGTATACAGACATTGCTATCATTTACTTGTTGGATGGTAATAATAATGGGAAATAAGTAGTAAAAATCTTATTTTCATATATCACATTTATTATAAAATGAAGGTTACTTTTCTGCATGAATCATGTTAATAATTATTATTTGATTATTATCAATAAACTTATTACTCATATATGTGAAATGAATTAATTTATTTTAAAATATTTGTCTGTTTCAAATTACTAGATTAATGAACAGTAAAGCATGTAATCATTAATTATAACTACATGTATATGATAGGTGTTTGTGGTTATGGTATTGTATGAAATATCTAGTCAGATCTAATACCTAATGTCTTATCATTAATTAAATACTATATTTGTTATACTGTTGATCTTATATCCTTTCTGCCTTGTTCCCTTTATTATTGATATAACTTTTAATTTGAAAACATTTAAGATATTTTGTCTGCCATGTAAACCTTCACATTTTAAAACTTGACATATAAATAGGTAAAATTTCATTATCGTCTCACTAAAAATAATAAATTAAAGGAATAGGTTATGTAATCAGACTAAGACATCAGAGAACGCCCAAAGATTTATTGTAAGAGCATGTGATGTTGCCTTATAATCAATGAAATCAGTCACATCATTGTTTCTGTAAAGTGAATAATTAAGTTACAAAAATAAAGACGCATTCCGCTTATTTTATCAGGATACATTTAGTTCCATTTATATCATGTGGTATTATTCCACACATGTTTTTCCTTCTTTATTCATATAAGTGACAGCAGGCCTTTCAAAAATTAACAAATAAACCATGGCCTTGAGGGCAATATGCAAGTTTACGGACTGATTGGTCAGACCTCGGAAGGTATATGGCCCGATTATAGTTATATTATACCGAATCTAAATCCTTTCATCCCTTTTGTTGCTGTCATTTTTACTATAATTTGCTTTCAAATAATAATTTATTTATTCAGTGTGTGAAATATCTCAAACTCTAGTCGGATTTTTGTGCCCCTACTTTAGTGGCGGGCATTTAGATTTACCCTTGTCCGTCCGTCCTTCCGTCCGTTCTCTTTTGTGTCGCAAGTAACTCAAAAAGTATTTGACATAGAGTCATGAAACTTTACAGGAATGTTGATCAGCATGTGTAGTTGTGCACCTGGGTATTTTCGTTTTGGATATTTTTTAGTATTTTCAGAGTTATTGCCCTTGACTTAGTAAAATATTGCAATTTTCAACTTGTGTCGCACGCAACTCAAAAAGTATTTGACCTAGAGTCATGAAACTTTACAGGAATGTTGATCAGCATGTGTAGTTGTGCACCAGGGTATTTTCGTTTGGATATTTTTAGTATTTTCAGAGTTATTGCCCTTGACTTAGTAAAATTTTGCAATTTTCAACTTGTGTCGCACGTAACTCAAAAAGTATTTGACCTGGAGTCATGAAACTTTACAGGAATGTTGATCAGCATGATTGTGTAGTTGTGCACCTGGGTATTTTCGTCTGGATTTATTTAGTATTTTTAGAGCTATTGCCCTTGACTTAGTAAAATTTTGCAATTTTCAACTTGTGTCGCATATTGTAACTCAAAAAGTATTTGACATAGAGTCGTGAAACTTTACAGGAATATTGATCAGCATGTGTAGTTGTGCACCGGTTATTTTCGTCTGGATTTATGTAGTATTTTTAGAGTTATTAGTTTATTACCCTTGACTTGTGTAGCATGTAATTCAAAAAGGATTTGACCTAGAGTCATTAAACCTTACGGGAAGGTTGCTCAGCATATTTAGTTTGCACCTGGGGTTTCGCTTGTGGATTTATCAAGTATTTGTAGAGTTATTTCCCTGGACTTAGTAAAAACCATTTCATTATGTTGTTATTTGTTCCTTGAGTGCTTGAGTTAGAATCAACGAACTTTACATGAATAATGATCAACATCACTAAATTACAGGAATAATGATTCACATCACTGTGAAGCTATGCACCTGGGACTTTGCATGTGGATTTTTTCAGTTTTGTTAGAGTTATTGCCCTTGACTTACAGTAGTATAAATTTGCAATTTTCAACTTGTTCATGCATAGCTCAAAAAGTATTTCACTTGTAGGCCTGAAAGTTTACAAGAATGTTGGTCAGCATGTGTACTTATAATGCACCTTGGGGATTGCTTGTGAATTTATTCAGTATTTGTAAAGTTCTTGCCCTTTACTTAGTTAAAGATTTTTAGTTTTCAAAAAATATTTGACCTAGAGTCATAAGATCGAAGAACAGTGGCGCGGTGGAAGCTAAAACTTCAAACTGCTCTACTCTGTCATGTACAAAAATTATCAGTTTCTTGCGAAAGTGAAGGTAACTAGTACTGGTAAAATGCTTGACAGCCTGCCTAGGAATGATGCGTTGGCCGTACAGTGCTCAGATGAATTCAAAATGGCTTACTGACAGAGTAGAGCAGTTTGAAGTTTTAGCTGTCCAACAAAAACATAATGGTGCCCGCAAAAGCGTTCACTTTACTTATTTATCGGAACGCTGACGTCATCATGAATATCATATTATACCTCATTTGCATTTTAGGGATTCTGTATTTATCTATTTTATGATCACATCCGTGTTATTTGTGCCGTGTGGCGGCTGTAAAAAGTTTCCCCGTACATTTAATCAATGATGTTATATTTTCGATCCTTGATGATCGTTCAGCACGACATTATTGTTGTGCTTGTGGTATTTTTAGTTTCAACTTTTCGGCATTTTCTAGGTGGGTGGTTCCAATATTCCTACTTGAATAATGTTGAATCACCCTTAGGATATGTTGCCTGCTTTTTAAATTTGTCTTTTGACGTCTTATCTCTGATACGCAGGCTTCATAACCTCTGATCCCCCTTCAAAATTCCATTTTATTTAGTTCCGCCCATTGTTTTCTCGTTTAGGGCACACGCTTTTTATTACTTGGGGACCATACGCCGCTTTTCATGGAATTGCACGGAAGTGTCACATTGAAGGTTCCATGATAACCGCCGTATGAACACATCTGCGGATGTTTCTAAATTCAAAATTTTACTATTTCATGTTGAATTCTGCTTAAGCCGGTGCTAGGGGGCGTGGACGGTAACTTGCACTTTCCAGTACCGTCCATGAACAGGCTCAATCAAACCGAGCCTGCAACATTTTCAATTTTGCCGTGTTGGGCTTTCTTTATGGATTCTGTATTTATCTATTTTACTGTCGTGATACGGAAGGTAAACTAGAAACACCACTCATTATTTCGATACTAAGTTAAGTAGCCGCACTCGATTTAAGCATATCATAGATGAATCTTTGTTCGCATCCGAACATAAGTATCTGAAAGAAGTTATATTATCTACACCTCAGATCACTAACACTCAAGGCATGATATCATGTGACCAAGAAACTTATGGGAGTGTCATGTTATATTTTCCTGGTGAAAATTGGTTTGGTCGAATAGTATAGTATGTTATTTGTAAGGATGGAATAATTATTCAGTTCAGTTTAACAATAGTTATGTCAGAACAAGTAAGCAGAAGTGACACTTTATGTCATGGAAACGAATCGCTGTCCGTTCCAGGGCGAAAGGAAGTTGAAATTGAAGGATCTTATTTTGTATATGAGTTTGTGTGTGATCCATGTCAAGAGGAAGGTCATCAGTACGTAGCATTTGGATTCTGTTCTAACTGCAATCATTATCTGTGTAAAACATGTTATACAGTACATTGTCGTCTGTTACCGACAAGAAACCACAGCCTACTGGACAAAGATCATATGCCCAAAAACCGACCGCGAATGTCTACTGGCAATCATGTTATTGACGAAAAATGTAAAAAAACACAGCGGAAAGATAGTTGAGTATTTCTGCACAAATCACGATGAAATCGGTTGTTCTGTATGCATTACACTGGATCATAAACTATTTGACGGAGTTCAGTTTGTACAAGATTTAAAGGTCGACAAAGAAAAAGCACGCATGGTTATGCAGGAGTTGTCCACATTGAATAATGATGCAAAAGATAAACAAGAACGTGTAAAACAATGTTTAGCACTCGGTGAGCAAAGTTTTCATAACGCTGTGCAAGAAGAAAAGAACTTCGAAAAAACGGCCCAGAGCGACCGTGATACTGCAGAAGAATGCAGATGCATTGAAATTGACAAATTAGAGAAAACTATTCAGCAAACTGAGTCCTTAAGTAGGGATATGTCACGCTACCAATCAGACGATCAAGACTCACGCTTATTCATTGCAATGAAACAGGCAGAGAAAATCGTTGCATCAAATGCCCATGTCAATGACTATGAAGAACTCAAATCCAACTATATTTTCATCCCGAATGAAGATCTATCAGATTTGCAAGATAATATACAGGCTCTAGGGACAGTTCATGTATCATACAAACCCAAAGATGATGATGACAGCGAGCCATTGGTATTGGGCACTAGTATAAATATCAAAACTACAGGAGATCAGTATTCTGCATATTCAAAAGACGATAATCTGACTGCGTTATCGTGGGAGTAGTTTCTTTGGATGAACCTACAAGAGACATTATTGATGATGCCGGTAATAATAAAATCAAAGTTATAAAAGGGTATTCAGACACATTTACTACTTCTTTGAAAATACCTTCCCGACCATTTGCAATGGCACAAATCGGTTTAAACAAAGTTTGCGTCACCATGCCAGAGAAAAAGAAAATCATAATCGTTTCAATATCCAAGCTGTTTACGAAAGATACGCTACGCATATCAAAATCTATACAATGTGGCGGAAAATGTTTCGGAATAGCAACAGACGAAGCAGATGAAGAAATAATGGTAGTGCGTGAAAATGAAGGTCAGTTTGCAATTGATATACTTGACTTCGAAGGCAAAACACTGAAGCATTTTAAGTGTGGAGAGGGAAATAACATTTCAAGATATCTTGACATTATCAACGGCGTTCTCAAGAAAAGGACCAGGCTGAACGGTTTGGTCGAAAATACGTGCACAGTTGAACAAGCCTCAAATTTACATTAACTGAGAACTATTTGATAGTTGTAACTGGAACACCACAGACTTTAAGTGTTTTTAATTACAACTTCAATAATTTGAATGCGAGCTGTGTGACAAAGGTGATAAAATTGTGTGCGTTGAAAATGAATATTCTGATTCAATCTACGTTGCCTTTAGTGCTGGATATGTTCAGGAGTACGAAATTGGTACATAAACATTTTGACAGCAACAGAATATGATGATCTAGCACAGAATGTAAATGTGTACACACTGTGTTTGTCTGCTCCGTTGCAGCAACTTTATTGATAAAAAAACCCAGATATTTTAATATCAATATAAAATTAATTAGTTCTTTAAAATTATCATTATAATGTATATGATGTGCAGTGGGCTTGAAACAGGGAGAGATAATGTCGCCTTTACCATTTTCTCTATTTTATAGAGGACCTTGAACTGTCTTACAAGATAGTCCATTGTGTGGTTTAACTCTTGACGATATTACTTTTATTCTTTTATTATTTTGCTGGTTTTACTTAGTAAAAGTCAAGTCCCGTTGAATTACAGCATAATCTTGATTTGCTTCATGAATATTGTGGTAAGTGGCTGCTTGAGATCAACAGTTATAAAACAAAAAATGTGGTATTCAGAAAGCGAGGGCAGCTAAATGTAAACGAAAAATGGACATACAAAGGTAGCTCAATAGAAACTGTTAATAACATCAATTATCTAGTAATTATTTTAACTATACAGGCTTTTTTACTTTTTAATCAGACGACATTAGCCTGTAAAGGATTAAAAGCATTGAATGTTTTAATTCATAAAGTTCCACAACCCTCTGTTATGTGCCAATCGTTTGATGCTTTTGTTGGCGCCACCTAGCTTGAATTATGGATGTGAAATGTGGGGCTTTGGAAAACCGAAAGAAATAGGACGTGTTCATCTTAAATTTTGTAAACAATTGTTAAATGTTAAGATGTCAACATGTACAAATAGTATTTATGGAGAGTAAGGTCGATTTCCATTGTTAATAAATAGATATGTTAGAATTATTAAATTTTAGTGCAAAACTGTATCGACGGAAAACATTTTGATAAAAAATACATGATTGTCTACTTGATACAAAGAATATTAAAAATAATTGGGGTTTTTATGTTAAATCTCTGTTAGATGAATATGGATTTCTCTATGTATGGTACAACCCAGGTTTTGTTCATTTAGAAAATTTCATATATTGTTTAAAGGTAGAGTAATTGATGGTTTTAAACAAATATGAGAACGTAAGGTATCTACTAGTGAAGCAACGTTAGGATATATTAAAAATAATTTTTAATTTGAATTTTACATAGACATGTTACCTAAAAAGTATAGAATTGCTATATCAAGTCTGCGTTTATCATCACATAAACTGAGAATTGAAACAGGCAGATATGCACCAAATAGAATAGACCGCAATCAAAGAAAATGCACACTCTGCAACATAAACGATTAAGAAGATCATTTTGTAATCTTTTGTCCTTTTACGATGAACTAAGAAAGACTTTTATAAAATCTTATTATTACAGACATCCAAGTGTTTATTAGTTCATAGAATTGATGCAATCTAGGGATATTAAAATAGTAAAGAATCTTGGTAAATATTTTTACAAAGCTTTTTCTGTTATAGCGAGTCAAACTGTTTAACTTATATCAATTATACTATCTAATTATTATTTACTAATGTAGTGAATTGCAAATGTATTCATGTACCCATTCTCCTCCGTGTGATGAACTGTTTCTGTTTACTGTGTGTTTGTTTGTGTGCGTGCGTGTATGTGTTGTTGGTTTCCTTGTTTCCAATATGTTACACACTATTTTCAATGTACAAATGTATCTATATATGCCATTGTCATGTGATTGTGAATTTGTATAAATTATTCTCTGTTATAACGAAAAACTTGTAAAAGTTTAAGTTAATAAAGTATCCATAGTAATTAAATAGCACTGCGATTTGAATTACCAAATTATTATAAAATGCCTTCAAAACAACTTACCGACGGGATAAAGAAATTCCTCATTAAAGTTGGCATTGATTTCGTTAAGGTTGAGATTGTGCAATGCCTTAAATGTATATAAACTTATAAAAACTTAATTATATAAACCTTGATGGATTGTATTTAATAGAGGATATTGAATGAGTGTAAGTTCAGTACTGAATTAATTGAATAAGTATACCAAGGCATACCAGGAAGTCCTATACGAATTACTTAGATTACTGAAAAATGATAATTTAAAAACACTTGATTCGCTAATGATATGTAGAGTTTTTGTTGATATGAAAAATACCAATAGTCGACCAATATATGAACTAAGATAAAAGCACATGAATAAGGTACACGAGCAAATCGTGATAAAATTAAGTAAGAAAGATGGTTTGATTTTGATTTCCAACCGATTTTCTTACTTACTGTCTATACCAATAAAACCAAAATAATGGTTTTTAGGAAAAGGGGGCCTTTAAAAGATAATGAAAATTGGTAGTATAATGATATTTTATTAGAAACTGCTGACAATTTCAACTATCTAGGCGTAGTTTTTAATTACAATGGGTCTTTTACACTTAATAATCAGTACGTAATTGGCAAAGGCATTGTCTGTTTTATGTGGTGGCTGATTTGTGCCATTTGTGTTTTCGCCCCGCGCCCCCGCCATTTTAACTTGTTAATACTCGACTTTTCGCTTGGCGGGGTCGCGGGACAAAAACACGCTAATTAGCGGGGTCGCGGGGCGAAGTTTTATTTTATTAAACTTCGCCCCGCGCCCCCGCCGTTTATATTTTTAATTCTCGCTCCGCGTCCTCGCGGGGCTAAGTTTTATTTGTTAAACTTCGCCGCGCGCCCCGCTAATTAGCGTGTTTTCGCTCCGCGACCCCGCAATTTAAACTTGTTAATTCTCGACTTTTCGCTTGGCGGGGTCGCGGAACGAAAACACGCTAATAAGCGGGGGCGCAGGGCGAAGTTTTATTTTATTAAACATCGCCCCGCGCCCCGCCGTTTTATTTCTTAATTCTCGTTTCGCGCCCTCGCGGGCGAAGTTTTATTTGTTAAACTTCGCCGCGCGCCCACGCTAATTAGCGTGGTTTCGCTCCGCGACCCCGCCATTTAAACTTGTTAATTCTCGACTTTTCGCTTGGCGGGGTCGCGGGACGAAAACACGAATGTCACAAATCAGCCACCATAGTTTTATGAAAGAGCATCAATAAATATGGGATAACACCTAACATTGCGCTGCAGCTTTTTGACTCGTTTGTTGGTTCAGTTCTCAGCTATTATAGTGCTGTTTGTGGATTTTCAAAATCAAAGGATATAGAGCGATTTTGTAAATCTATATTAGAAGTGAAACAAAGTGCTTGTACTGCAGCAATCTATAGCGAATTAGTTAGTTATCCATATCTACTAAACGATATGTGCAAATTATCACATATTGGCTTAAAATAATTAATAGCGATAATATTATTTTAAAAACTGGTATGTACACTTCATTTGAATTACATGAAAACTACAATCAATGTTGGGCTTCTAAAGTATATAGAATACTAAATGAGTACGTTTTTTTCTGATGTTTGGCACAACCCTTTTCAATACGAAGCCAAATATTTTGTTAAACTTTTTAAACAAAGGGTGATTGACTGTTGTTATTTTTTGCAAAAACTTTCAAACGATATTTCAAACAGTCCATTGTTAAGTAATATATGTGTACATTTGTATAACTCATTTGAAATGGCAAACTACCTGAAAATTCTCCATAACAGAACTTATAGAAATTGCTTAGCAAGATTAAGATTATCGTCACATAAACTTTGGATATGGTGCTAGGACAATACCCAGTAATGAGATAGAAGATAAATTCCATTTTATATGTGTATGTGATAGTTACTCTAATATACGTTATCTTTACATTAAGCAATACTACTACAGAAGACCAAGTATGTTCAAATGGATTAAATTATTAAGTACTGAAAAAAGTCTGAAGTAATAGGTTAAGGTTAATATTTGTATTATACTACAAAGCATCGAATTGAATTACTAAATGCTCTGTAAATCAATGTATAAATTTGGTCTCGTTATATTTAAAAGTGATATTGTTTATTCTTGAAATTACTTGATTATGTGTCTATTATGAAACATTGTTAAACAGCTGTTCTTATGGAATCTTATCACAGCATATGATGTAGTTTAAAATCCAATTTTTATATTTTGAAGAATGTAAACGCTTTATAAAAGCTAAGCTTTCTTTAGTACTAAATGATGTTAATGTTCATTCTCCAAACATGTAAAATGAATATTTTGTGCTACAACACTTTTGTTCGTCTATCTTTTTATCTACCTACCTACCCACCCACCCACCTACCATATATCTGCTCACGATTTGCTCGTGCGCAATATGTACCCTAGTATGTAGTTAACTTAATTTTGCCCTAGTATGTAGTTAACTTAATTTTGCCATACATGAAATGTGCATAAAACCTTACAAAATATTTTACTTCGTCCTCTGAAATATATCACATTCAAGGTAAAATATTTTTTGTAATTATTTTCAGTTTTGGTCCTTAAAAGCCCTTGAATTTGTTTTGCAAATTGTTCATACTTTTAGATTGTGAGCTTTGTTTTTATAATTATTATGAACATTGCCCTACATTCACTTCGAAACCACTTAGTGTAAATCAAACATGTCTGACAATGCACAGCCGATCACTTGACTTAATTGGAAGCTTCACTAATACGTGCAAGTATCCAGATTAGTAGCACAACCTGATTCAGTGGATTTCACTAAATCTTCTCCTTAACTGTCATTCAGTTGTATTTTTTGTCTGTACTATGTTGAATTCATGACACGGGAAAGCAAGCATCAATACAAAGAAGATGTTTGCATATTGACATCTTTGGTTCATTGAATATTTTGCAGATTTATGCCTTTATGTCTTTTTGCGCAACTCAATCGAAGGTTTTTGTTGAAAGTGTTCATACATTGAGGGGATTCCTGCTGAATCATCTATTGGAGAGATACGCCGCTGTCATTTTCAGAACCTGCTATTTTGCTGAATTATTCAATCAAATCAGTCTAGTTTATGTTTTGGTAAATAATTAACGTGGACGTTGAGAAATTTAGCTGTGTGACAGCGTGTAAGTAACCAATTTTTATGGAAGACGATTTTAGTATTCATAAATATCAAACAACAAAATACGGAAACTTAATCTTTGTATTCATTTCTTGTAAGATATTAGTTTCCACTGTTATTAACATACAATTAACAAACAAAATAATTAAAAAAAAACAATATCCCTGTTGTAAGTATTTGTACGTGCATTGACCCACGACCTGGAGCATAAGTATCTAAAACTTAATAGAGATCACTGCAGTTTATTGCCAGTCTAGACAGATGATAGTGTGACTAAGGTGACTAAGGAAGTTATTGGAGCTTCATGTAAATTGTTTTCCTGGACGAAATTTGGACGGACAATTTATTTTGTCAATAGAATTTCAAAAAACGGAGTAAGAATCGAGTTCATTTATTGAATTTGAAATTGATACGCACTTATGTGTGCGTTGGTGTGTGCGTATATACGTGTGTGTGTGAGCTCCATGTCACAAGGAAGGTCATTTTTATGTTACGTCTGACTGGAACTAATATCTCCGTAAAAGGAGTTTAACAGTGCATTTATGTCCTTTACCGATAAGAAGCCAAAACTTGCTGAACGAAAACCAAGTCCAAAAGCCGATCACGAATTTATACTAATAATAATAACATTGACGAAAAATGCAAACAAAACTATGAAAGACTACTAGCTTTTATGCAAAAATCACGATGCTAATAAGAATGCATTATGTCAGTACAGAAGGATGATTACAACCGTAAAAGATATTTGTGTAGCAGCACTGTGTCGACTGAATCCAGATTAAGGTTATTGTTAGGAATTCGAGGGCGCCTTATTAATCCGAATGTCCTACAGTTGCAAAATTGGCTTACAGAACAGTTTCTAGACTTTCAACTATCACAGAATATACGGATAAGTGACACGTCATAAAGTACTTAATATCTGTATCACACTGAATTATAGTGAAGTGAATTTATAAACACAACTTATACAGATATAGTTGATTATAAAAAATATGCACTGTCTATGGTGTGCTTAAATACCTATTCTTATAACTAAGTGGTATTTTCATTATATGGAAAGCATTTTAGGAGAAGCATTTGACTTTTTCTGTTGATTTTTTTCGAAGATCTAAGTATTGCTAGAGAACACACCATATCTTTGTAAATCATTAGTAGAATATAAGTATTCATATGTCACAGGGTCATTTGTGGTATATACTACCATTATTATATCCTATATGTTATATACTAGTAGTGCATTTCTAATAAATATATTCTTCCTTGTCCATCCACTCTTCATGTCATATTTACTCCCATAGCCTCATTATCATTCCTCATATATCATACACTAACTATAGTTACTAAACTATGGTGACGGGCCTCAATATTTCGCTCATAATTTACCGCCACGCATGCGTACGGCAGATTTGAAATACAGTTGTTGCTTCTGACTGTGATTCTTTATTTATTATTTTGCTGTCTCTGTGTGTTTTGCAGGTAATTTACTTATATAAGTGTATTGATATATGTAAATTCTTCATTTTCTCATTCATCGTTTGTTTCAGGATTTTGACGGTTTTGTATATTTATGGAATGCACTGCAGATTTGAAATACAGTTGTTGACGTGAAAACGTAACTTTGTGATTATTTTATTATTTTGCTGTCTCTGTGTGTTTTTGTAGCAGTCCTTACACAGAAGAGAACTTTACGAAATCCTTCGACAAATCTAGAAGGTTAAGGTATTTCCGGATATTAGAATCAAGTCGTTGCATAAATAAGCTCGTATTACAGAAATGCTCTGTATTATGAAATTTAAACATAATATACAGTAAAATAAAATAGATATACATCATATACTGTATGTATATTTATACGTATTGAATTATAATCATATGGGGGAATAATAAATCACAAAAATGATATTATTGGAAAAAAGGATTGTTTATTTGAAGAAATTAGCATGCAAGAAATGCTTGTTTTATATCATTTAGCCGTCATATGTGTTCTCACCACTCATCAGGCCTTATCAATTCACAAGCATCATTATTGTCACAATCATGACATTGTTATTTAATATCTGAGAGAAAAAAAGGATCCTTTATGGCTAGCCTAAACGTGATGGACTGAACATTCTCGATATATTAAACATCTTAAACATTTTACAGCAAGCAGATAATAAAATTATCAAGTGAGTGTATTTATTCAGAATAACTAGATGAAGGATAATCTTTAGCAAACTAGTTGAATGGTAATCTTAAGGCAAACTACACTGAGATTTTTTCGCCTAAGTTCACGACGTAATAAATATATACGTATCAGCTATAGCCTTATAAAAATTAATTATGATTCTAGATTAGAATGTAAAGAAGTAAGACAGTCATTATAGCTGTGAATGTGTTGAATATTCTTGAAGCAGCAGAATTCTCCTCAAGTACAGGTTTGTTACAATCTTTCGTTTCACAGCATGACACAGTCGTGCCTTTAGGTGCAGTTTTCTGGTCAGAAGCACAGTCTTTGACCGCACACTTGAATTCTTGGCTAGTCGTTCCATTAGTCACTGTCTTTAATGTCTAAAATTATAAATAAGTTATTCAAATATCATCGATGAGAGAATGTCAATTACATGTACCAAATAAGTGCATAGTAAAAGTATTGAGGCAAACTTATAAGATATTATTTCAGTCAATAATATTCTTTTCTAATTTTGGACAGTATGTAAAGTTTTTGTAAACCAGGTTCAGTTATTCAACAAAAACAATGAGTGGCTTTTATTCGTATTGTTCTTGACAACTCCGAAAATAATGTTTAATTCCTAAATGTTTGCAAGAACAATATTTATGGAGAAAGGATTGCAATTACGCACGAAACGTGAAACGAATAAATACAAAGAACAATCAACGCTAATCTATAGACATAGTTGTAAATATATGTTTTCTGGATGTTAGGTTATACCTTTTGCTTAATTGCAGAGAACGCTATAGTATGGTTTTATAACGCTTGCAAATTGTCCAGTGTAAACACTGTCAAACACATTCACGGGATGTGAGTTTGATCCCCGCTTGCTTTTCTCACTTAAGTAACAGACATAAATAAGGATAATAATACTAAGATAGGTATCTTAGTATCAGTGCTTATTTCTGCATGTTTAAGAACCAGTAGTTCATTCGGAAACAGAGACTCTTTGTACATTACCCAGACAATACCCAGACAAAATCGACTGACAGTCTTCTGTATATTATACCAATTGATGATTAAGGATAATTTTTTATCCAAAATGAAATACCGGTATTTGTAAGATATTTGTATGCAGCACTAGGTGTTATTTATTCAATTATTCTCTGCATTACATTACATTTTATTAACAAAAAATGATGAAAAACCTTGGAATTACACAAAAACTGAATTTTGCATGTTAACACATGCCCTAACACCGAAATTTGGTCAAAAATTGTTGTTTTTTGACATTTTTTATTTTTTTTATTAAGAAATGTCAAGGGAGAAACATATAATGAAACTCTTTTTGGGACAACAGAATTTTAGCCATTTGTTGCTATCATTAAATGCATCAATTGACCATTTGATAACCTGCTGCTCAAATGTTATGAATGCACTTTAATTTCGCTTAGCTCTGGGAGATATAGCATAGAATGAGGTTTTCCTTTTATTTGTAACTATATAGTAACTGTACCTACCAGGCAAACCCTCTTTGAGCATATAGCACTTTTGAAAGCAGCGGTCACTGTATTATTTGAACATTCTTCACCAACACAACTTCCGGTCAAACATGATATTGGCGCCTGCAATATAACAGCTGTCACTGAATTCTCCGTAAAAAGTGCCGGGGAATAAACTATTTTAGCTATTATTGACTGCGAGATTTGTCGCAAAAGTTCGAATAAATAAGAACAGATCGCCATAGCGGTTTCAAACTTAAAAATGCATAAATTCAAATATCTACCTTGCCTAGTTTGACACTTAACGGTTCAAAACATTACGTCATTTCGTTGCCAACGTGATTCCATGAATTTTCACTATGATATATTAATTTGGTCTTGTATAATTAGCATGGACACCCTGCATACCGAATTAGTATGTACTCCAACATTGTATGTCAATATTATGTGAGCAGGACATTTACTGATCCCTAATCAGTCCGATGCGCAACCCCTAATCGTTCCGATGCGCAACACACATTCGCCCGTCTGTCCCTTTCTAGTAAATCCTTAACTGAAGCCATATTGCCGCTATATGTTAATGACGGTTTCCCCGCTAGAAAATCTCCTGCAAAACTATTTTTTCTTCAAATTTTGACAAATTCCCAAAAATTTGTAAACATATGCACATCGTCATTCCCTGTTGCTTTTTATAGTTTCGATTGTCTCATTTGAAGAGATTTAAAGAGGCATGCATTTATAAGTTTGTGATGTTCCGTTGTTCGTGAACATCAAATTACGTCTTTTTTTGTTGTGCCGGATGACCAAATTTCAATTTTTTAAATAGAAATGAAAAAAAAGCAATAACGTATTTTCCGTAAATTTGCTACGTGGTTAGATATTTTAATACGTATGTGATCTCAAAATTGAAAAAGAAAAAGCGAAGAAGAATAAACGAGCGTTATAACTTTCGTAATGGATTTTTATGAGAACTTTTGGGACAATTAACCCTCGTTTCTACGCATGTCAATTTAAAAAAAACCTTATACCGAAAAAAATTTGGTAAAGGTAGAGTTATTAACCAACGGCTAATATTTTATATTAGATAAACACTCAAGTACTATACTGTATTTCTAATTTTCACATTTTTATCAGTTTGTTTAAAGCATGAATGTCATAGTAATAAATCGATTTCAACAACATTGTTGCTAGGGTGCAAAATCGTAGTTATGCTAAAGGGAATAAATCACCCACTCACATTTTTCAAACATACAGATTTAAATGTTATCTTTAACTTCATCATGGCAACTGAATTATTACAGATAGGAATGCTGCTGATAACAGGGTTTCAAATCAATATATGCGCAAAAGATCGCGTGATTTTCTATTTCCTTCAACCTGACATTTCGTCATTATTTTCATACGTATATGGCAGAAATAGATAGATACCTTTGTCGCATGTTTCGTTGTTACTTTCGAGCTTACTGTTTTTGAAGAACTGCTCATCACTGTTTTCACTGAAAAGGAGTCATTTAAAATATGCATAAAATTAGTAATTCTTTTTTTCTTCCTGATTTCAAAACGTTTAAAATTTATGAATTTCAAATTACTGATATGTATCATTTAACAATAATCGGTATTCGCGATTGCAAATAAAAAATCCGTCTATCATTGTCTCCTCAGTTGTTTTGGTGTAAGCAGTCTCATTGTTTATTTTTCTTTCCAATTAAGGAACAAGAAAAGCATTGATGCAAAGCATCAAATGGCGTCCAAGCAAGAAATGCAGCAAGTGAAGATGAACTAATAGACATATGATGACAAGATATTCTTATAAACTTTTCAATGGTTAATTGGTTTTTACCAGAATGAACGGACGAAAGACATTGTTCATTATTAACATTGATTGGCATGCTAGAGATTAGAATATTACTTGTTATTTCTTTATGATCGTGATTATTAATAACAACGGATACAATGTATACAATCATTTATAATCCATATGTGTAATGCATGATCAACACCATGCACACTTGTGAAATTGTCCCTTATTATGTTATCGCTAAAAGCGAAGACCCCCTCTTAAGGTATCTGTTCACACTTAGTAAAAATATGACACTGGTTATATTACCATGTTGATCATGTTGAGCATAATTGTTTATTATACAATATTGTAATATCTATTTTAATATAAAAATACAGATTTTATGAATATTTTTTTCATCTTTTTTTGTGTTTTATGTGCTATTTTAATACTGAGTTTTTTACGTTTACTTCTCCTTTTTTTTATTAAAATTGTAAAATAAATTTTAAGAATTCAATTGTCATATTGACCGACGATTAAAAGTCAAAACTTAACTGGAAAAAGTCAGTAAATTATGGTTAATCTTTCAATATATGATATTGTTTATTCTTAAACCATGTAGATGTATATTTGTAATTTTCTTTTAATTATCACCTTTTAAAATTATCAATCAATGAAATAATTCATAAAATCTAATTTGTAACTTTGAATAATTCCTCGGCATCTTTGCTAAACACGAATAACAAATTAAATAAAATGTTTCAAAGTTGATAGTGTCATATTAATGCCCTAAAAAAGTACCTTTTTCTCAATTATTGTACACATTTATTGTTTTATCTCATATAGATAAAATGAAACATGCTATTGTTGTTTTTTTTTTTCGAATTGTATGTTTATGTATTATAATAATCAATAAATTTGAGAGTTGATCTATGTTTATTAATTATTGTAACCAACTAAGTGACAAACATTCATTTTGGAAAAAAAGCTTATTTATCTGTAAAATATTTGTTCTGTTCTGTAACGATATCAAACATCTACTCCAAAACCGGGAGAGACTGGACAATAAACGTGTGATACTATTCGCCGGTTACTAGTAAATCCCGGTCAAAATAGACCGGTAGAGACCGGGAATTACCTATAGGAGTACATCCCTCTATAAATAGATTTTCGGAATGTAAAATTTAGGTCATCAACTCATCATTCTATTTTAACATATCATAATAACCCACTGTGTACTACAAAATGATAAATAAAAAAAACCGAAGAGACGGAGAAGGTTATTTCATTTGAAAATGTTTGCATTGCGAAATTCTCCATTTCGCTATTCATTGTACATATCGCGACATTTCATTTTTAATTAATAATAATCAAGCACCCTCATACCGATCGGAATGATCGGCTTTTCTTATGACCGACTAAAAGGCTCGAGAAGTTGCTGTCGCCCTTTCACAAAATCTGATTTCATTCCATAAAGGGCGCCGCGCTTCGGCGCGGACGCCAATAATAAGTCGATGTATATGTGGCCACTTCTGCATACAACACGTTGATCTTTTTAATTAAACAATAAAATACATTTTACTTACTTAATACATTTACTTTAATAGAACGAATATAACAATCTACATGTAAAATAGATTAAATAATTAAAGAGGAGATAGTTTTCAACACTGCACAATTTGGTGATACCATTTAAAGGCCCACTGAGCCTCAAAATGTCAATTTTTTTCATCTCTCAGGTTGACTTCCTGGTGTTGTCTCGTTGGACATAAAGCAGATACTTCTTTTGATTCTTTTGCGTTTTTGACAAAATAATTAAAAGTAGAAGTCAATATACTATTTAGTTCACATTTTGATACTTTCATCAGGCAGTATTTCACATTTGACGCTATGACTTCAGGTGGTTAGCATCTAAGATGTTCATACTTAAAATTACAACATCATAAAAAACTATACATGTATGTGCCATTTCTACAAGAAGAAAAAAACTGACTCTTAATGCACCTTTAATGCCATATATCATGAAAAAAATGAGAATTGTTTTTCTAAAGAGATCCTTAAATAGTTGAACAATAAAATAGAAAAAAATACACACCTGTCGTTACAGTTGAAGGTACTGTAGTTTTTACTGTTGTTACGTTTGTGGTAGCACCATCAGTTTGTACTAAAAGTACCGCTAATATGATTACAATACCTGTAATTGTATATATTTTTATGATAAATTCTTGTAATAGTATCACTTTGATATTCTTAAATTAGTATTTATAGAAGCGGCTTATAGACACTCATTTCTGCGATCTGACTGTAAAAATCATCATCATCATCTTCACCGCTTTTTTTTCTTCTTCTTTTTCAGTTTCATTTATTTATTTATTTATTTATTTATTTATTTATTTATTACATGAAATATTACAAATATTTACCATTTATATTTCATTCATTGTTTTATAATGATATTTTATACCAGAATTAATAAAAATAAATACGGCTTGAAGATTTCTTTGTTGCTTGAATTATTCTGGCTGTTTTCCATTTTTCTTTTATGAAATGAATCGTTTACTTACTGAAATTTGGTATAAAATCCATCCTGATCAGTAAATCTGTCAAATGGTCAACGCCCGCTGATATTTGAATTTTTATAGTACAGCGGGGATCACTGAGTCACTCCCTTTTGTCAATAATTTAACCTAGTCTCATTGGTAGATTGAGATATCAGAAAATACCCTACTCCTCAAATCACCTGTAGCTTGAGATAACAGAAAAATACTGTTTTATCCTTATTTATTTTCGCCATCGTTGTCATAGCAAACTAAGTAGCTATCTCATTGTGTCTCACGTTATCTTATCACTACATTGATACACGACTTAAACAACTTGCAAGATTTTTTTTACCTCAGTTATTACATTATAATCACTTCCTAAGTCTAAACATCTCCTAAAACAGCACGAGTAGAGCAGTAATAATGTGTCAGGGATATAGTGTCGTGAAATTCTTACTTTTTAAAATGTGCAATTTTGAGACTCACGATGCTCACTTTTTTGGCTTGATCAATGATACTGTCAGTAGACTGAAGAAAGTTCAAATAAAAGTATCAAACTTTTAGAAAAACTTTTCTTTTTAATGTACAAATCATTTTACGCTTTAAATAAACACCATCAATCACAAGTAATTCAAGTAGTAGAGTGAATAAAAAAAAAACGCTAATAATGTTCTGAATCTGAAATAAATTTTAATTTGAACAAAAACAACAACAACAAAAAAAAAACAAAAAAAAACAACAACAACAAAATATAAGATGCCAATAAACTAGATCTATGAATAAGAGAAAATCTCTTGATTCAGGAGTAAAATTAAGGGGCACCTCGAGAACTGTACGAGTGATTTGATATGTAAATGACAATGAAAAATTAAGGGGCACCTCGAGAACTGTACGAGTGATTTAATATGTAAATGACAATGAACAAGTCGTTTAATTAACTATTGTAATATTTTCAGACGAAGACAAACGAATAATCAGTGCACATTGTATGTAACATAGACAGACACATGCTTTAAATGTTTGTAATGATTTTATCTACAAATTGTTTGCTATTTCATATTGACTACTCACAAGAGACAGTGAATTTTCAATATCCATCCCACCACTTATACAATCAACAGAAATATCAGTACTTTCTTAGATAATGAAGGACTAGAAAATGTGAATGCATTTCTTATACACGTAGTTAAGATGATATTTAATGTACTAACAGTAGTGTAATTTCAAAATCAAACCTACACATTTCTTTAAGTTGCTAGGTCGTTAATATTTCACAATATTTAATGTTTCCGTGTAGATAACCAGCACGATATGAATATTTTGAAATAGGTACACATAAATACCACACAGTATACCCTCAAAACTGTAACAAAGAATAACTCCAGGTCAATACCTTTGTTATATCAAAACTGGTTGAGTGACATTTCGACATTTTTCAGCCTTTATCGGTGAAGGAAGACTCAATTGATTCCCTGGATCAAGCAGGTACCTGAGTAGAATGATCGATCTCTCAAAAGCTTGCTCAATAGCTTTCTCACGTTAAAGTTTCAAATATCAGCCTTTTTATCAGATAAAACCACGATAATTTGTTTCTCCTGTGTATTTTCTCATCTTATCTATTGTCTCGACAAAAGTATTTGAGCTATTTGATCGTTTTGTTTCTTAACTCAGCGCATTCAAATGATTTGTATCAAAGGTATGCGACCACGTTGACGATATGTATACACTTTACAACATTATTTTTTTCCATGTAAATTTTACAGGGCGATATTGAATGTGAAGCAGACACCACAAAAATGTAATGATAATATCAACGCTAAAGTGTATTTTGACAGCGTTTACATGCAAGTTACATTGAGCATACAGTTAATTTCAGGTACAATGTATCATCAAGACAGCACATGTTGTATAAAGTAGAAAAGGATGACATGTTGTAACTTGTTTTATTGTCCTTGACCTTGTAATAAAACATTCAATTGTGTTTATTCGTTTGACCATGTATATATGTGTTCAGAGACAAAAAGTGTACACTGTGGCATAGCTTTTATATTTCAATTTCTTTAAAGCAGTTAAAATGTGTTATTATGTTTTTTATTTATTTATTTGTTTTTGAAAGCGATAAATCTCGACCTCATGTCGTCGTTTTCTCTCGCCAACAAATGAAATCCCTGCGCGCTGAAATATAGCACGGTGTCATTAAAATTAAGTAAAGCAAAGTAGTATTTAAAAAACAAAAAATCCATTTTGGCATTTGATAATATACTGCTACCATATTCATTATATATGTTTGTTTCTTACAAGCATTGGTACTTTATTTAGCCAGTATATAAACTATCCGCAAAAAAATAATCCATTGATGTAGTGTGACCAGACACTCCATTATATACTGTATAACCTAGACCTTTTATAAATTCTCTGGGTTTCCTCCTATTTAGAATGCAGAACCCAACAAACTTACATATCCGGTTTATATTCGGAGTCAAGTTTAGTAATTACTGGAGTTCCTCAGGTATATACTGTTTTTAATATATATCGATGCCCTTCCTTTGTCTATGGAAAAAACAGAAACTGATATTTTTCCTGATGACACCACCCCTTCAACTTCTGATGTATCCCTAAACAGAGTAGTTGAATCTCTTTACTCATGATCTTTTAAATCTCTTAACAAATGGTGTGATTTGAATAGCATGTCTATCAATGCTAACAAAAACTAAGTCATGTATATTTCCTCAAAACACAAGCAAAATTTTATTTATGAAAGTAATCCTTGTTTTTCGTATAAAACAGAGCACATTGTTTGTAACTCTGAAGGAAAATTATTGGGTATTAATCTTTGTCTTTGCAAAGCCATATTGATAATTTTCTTAAAAATGCAACTTCTTGTTACATTTATTATCTCGTAATAATATTATTCATATCTATACATGTACGCAAAATGTTTTACAATGCTACATTGAACCACATCTTGTCTATTGTTGTATAATTTACGGTAACTGTACGTCTTTTCTAGAAGATAAAACAGGAGAGCTGCAGGGCTAATTCTAGAGATTACGACACTCCATCTGCTGAACTATTTTCTGAACTCCGCTGTGTTATCTTTTCACTGAGGGTTGTTTTTAAAAAGCTTTTATGATGTTAAGATAATAAATAATCAGTCGCCTGCCTTTTTATTGAATAATTTAATTTTATCATCAGATGTTCATACTCGCATTTTGTGTTCATCTGATTTTCAACTTTACACCACTAGACCAAATACTGAACAATTTTGTAAGTCTTTAGTGTATTTGGAACGGCCTTCCTGATTATATCACGTCTGCTACATCTGTGAACCATTTTAAAACCTTATACTTGAGTTAATGATCAACATTATTTTTTGTCCAATCACATTGTAGTATTTTTCAAATTTCTGCTAAGTCTAACTTTGGTTAATGTGTACTTTACTTAATCTGTCGTCTAACCAGTCTAACAAATTTCAATATTGCATTATATTAGGGAGGAGTTAGAGGTGTGGTTTGCACTCTGAATTGTAAAATATCTAGGTTAGCAAAACAATGCCAACGAAAAATAAATTAGGCAAGGTCAGGTGTGAGGATACAATCAATTAATCTGTTGCATAGATAATACATGTGGGGCACGCAGAGACAAATGATTACATAGTAACTTTTTTATATCATTTTAACTCTAAGAAAAATGTCTGTTATAAATTGCTGACTGTTTTAAACTTAATATTTTCTAGAAAAAGTAACCAAAACATTATTTTCTTTCAGTCGATAGTGTAGATTAACACGGTGTTCAATAACTGTAGGAACTATACTGTTCAATAACTGTAAGAACACAGTGTAGATTACGTGGGAGGCTGAGAGAGAACACGTTAATACGGGTGTTCACTTCAACTGTTCACCAAATTACAAAGACACTAACGAACACAGTCGTAATGGGCAGCTTCACTAAGTTTGGGCAACAAAAAGATGCAATTCACGCGCTATATTTTCCACTTTTATTCCAGAAACAACACATAGTCTAAGGAGTATATAGTGTATCTAACGTATATAGCGTATATAGCGTATATAGCGTATACAGCGTATATA
This sequence comes from Ruditapes philippinarum, assembly GCF_026571515.1. Classification (NCBI taxonomy): domain Eukaryota; kingdom Metazoa; phylum Mollusca; class Bivalvia; order Venerida; family Veneridae; genus Ruditapes; species Ruditapes philippinarum. The sequence continues at coordinate 414,699 of NW_026860903.1, forward strand.
GCGGTTATCTGAAAGTTAAACAGTTATACTTACATTAATAACAATTAAAACAACATACAAAGAATGCATACATACTTACAAATAAACAAGTCACATAATTATATAATTCATCCTTAACAAATACTGTGGGAATCCTGCTGCTAGTAATGTTAACAAATTTATTAATTGATAGAATTACAGATTATTTACTTTTACATCAAAGTTTTAACTAGGATACAGCTTTATCTATCTTAACATAAAATTGTTAATGTATTTACCTTAACAATAATAAATGTAATTATTTTAGAACAAAACTTATGTAAACAATAATTTTCCCGAACGAAGGCAAATAAAAAAAATAATAAATAAACTTACTGAACAATGGTATCTGTGCCCGAAACTTAATAAATAGAAATTCACAAGATTTGTACTTAACATTCCGAAATCTTATTTTCAACTGCGCCTTGGAAAGGCGGCAAATCTTGCATTTGCATATAATTATTATTTCTAGGGACAGTTTTGACCAACCAAAATGCAGGAAGCGCCCTCTAAGAAAATAAAAGTAAAATTTGATTTTCTAAATATGGGGATCATTAATTACTAGGGAACGCTTAGTCTTGGCAGGGACCAGAGCGCACTAAAATAACACTGCGCTGGACAGTTGGCATGATTTATTGAAATCAAAACAATTATCTAAACATTTTAAACCGGTCTCTGATAATTAAAACCAGCACCAACATTCGGAGTCTGGAACAGATAGTAATTAACTGCATTAACAATCCTTGATATTAAGAATACAATGTTTACATTTTGGCTGGAAAACTCATTGTATTTACACATTTCATTAACTTCATTGTTTTTACCTAATAGCATCTTTCCACGCTGTTATTTTTTTCACATATTTTATAGAAACATGATAGTCTTACTGTAGATAAAGATATAAATTCTGTGACATTTCAGTAAAAAATAACAACAACAACAACAACAATTAATTTCAGCATTAAGTAATATACATTTACTTCTAGCCTACAATAATATAATAATGTGTAGTGATAGGTCATATAAAGATTACATAAGTGTTATTATTTAAACAAAGGAGCTTTTGATTAGTTACACGAGATTCTTGGTTCATTTTAAATAGATGATTACTACTGTTCTAATTCTGTTCTCCGTTTGTTAGCAACATATAGATATTTAGATAACTTGATAATTTCTTTCTTGTAAATCGTTCCATATATCTGAAAGACCCAGTCTGTTTCATATTGTTTTAATTTGATATGCCCAGTTTTGGCCATTATAAGTTATATTGTTATCTGCATCTAGTTTTAGCATATTATACATTTGTTTTATTAGTTTGTTGTCTTCTAATTTTTGTTTTTTTAACCAATACCTAATCATGTTTATTTGTCTTACAATTTTCATTGGTTCTCTACCAAGTTCTCCATATAATCCTGTCAGATTTGTTGATATATTAACAACTAGGATTTTTCTGCAAAATTTAGTGTGAATCTTTTCAATACAATACAATACAATACAATACAAATCACTTTATTTTCAATTGTCACAGATTACATAATACACATTTAACATGTATCAAGCAACAACATGTGAACGAAGAGTAGCATAAATAATTAGTATGGGTAACAACATGGTCAAAAATATTCTAATTAATTATGTTTTGGGTTTAAGTGTTTCTGTATTTGATGGGGAAAGCGGACAATATTTGAAGTATTTATTTGAAAGCGGTGAAAAAAAACAACAAAGTTTTGAGTTTTTAATATGCTAACAACAATAAAAAAAGGAAAAAGTCAGTGAACATACAATAGTCAAACATTTATGAATGAAGTAACCAATAATTTTAATTTTGGCCTATGTACAACAGCAGGGCTGACCAGCACGAGGTTTCCGTGACATATCTATAAATAGAACAGGTGTAAAGTTTCATTGGTCGGTTGTAAAATTGCATTGAGACAGTCTATTCATAAATGTGTAATTGTAAGGACAATGAGAAAAAAAGCAAAAAAAAAACCAAAAAAAAACAAAAAACAAACACATAAAGATGGGGATAATTAGCATTAACATCCAGGTATGTAAAATAAATCAGTTCATGTAATTGTTATTAATCGTTAATTTTTTTCATGATATATTTAACATATAAGCTAAGGTTTGTTAGGGTCTGGCTATCATTTGTGTTAAGTAGTTCCTTAAATTTCAGTATATTTGGTCTAATATAGAATCTCTCTGGTATTAGCTGTCTTCTTTTAGTTCTGAAAAAAGGGCATATTAACAGATAATGCATCTCATCGCCAATGTCCCCCGAGTTACATTTTTGGCACTTTCTTTGCTCATGAGGTTTAAAAGATTGATTCCAACGACCCGTTTCTACTGGAAAACGATGGTTAGCAGTTCGGAAATGCAAAAGAGATAACCTAAGGGGGTGGGGGAGAATATTTAAATAATATTCTAGATTAAAACTGTTTTTAAAACTACCATGGAGTCTACCTTTATGCGAGTTTTCTAGTTGTGAGAACCATTCTTGTTTATATTGGTCGATTAATGTTTGTTTAACCAATTTGTTAATACATTTAGCTTGGATATTATTTTGATTTAACCATAAAATAGAGTTACCTGTAGAGTCAAGTATACTTTTAACATAGTTGATCCATTTAAAGTTTTGGTTAGACTGTATCATATACTTGTAACACCTATATGAAATCTTTGATTCCTTAGACTGAATAAGTTTATTCCAAAAATGTATCATACGAGATTTGATGTTTATTTCGATAGGATAGCGCCCAAGTTCAGCATATAACATATATCTAGGAGTACTTTTTCTGGTATTAGTAATCTTGCGTAAAAAATTGGAATGGACTTGTTCTATGATATTTAAATGTTCGAACCCCCATATTTCACTTCCATATGTAAGATTGGGAAGCACTGTATGGTCGAATAACTTTATTTGTAGGTCTAGGGGAAGGTCAAGGTTGTTTATTCTCTTATATAGAACATTCATGGCTTTGTTTGCTTGTGAAACTAGGTGTTTCCTACACGCAAGAAATGAACCAGAGCTAGAGAAAATAACACCTAGATACTTATATTCCGTTACTGTTTCGATTGATTGACCATTTATATTGAAAATATATGACTTCGGTTTATTTGTGCCAAAGACAACTGCCTTAGTTTTCTGAAAGTTTATATTTAATTTCCAAGTCTCGCAATATTTGTGAAAATCATTGAGACAGGACTGGAATGATTCCTGAGTTTCGCCTATTACGACCGTGTCGTCTGCATATAGTAAAATTAATATTTTTAAAAACTGGGTTGTAGCGTCAATTGTGACTCCATTATTGTCCTTATTAAGGGCTAACTCTAGGTCATTTAGGTAGATTGAGAAGAGCACCGGCGATAAATTCTCGCCTTGTCTTAGACCTATAGAACTTGAGAAAAAAGCAGATGTTTGACCTTCGGAGTTTATACAAGATTTAATATTCGAGTACATATTTTGGATGACAGAAAGAATTTTTCCTGTAATGCCAATATCAGAGAGTTTCCTCCATAGACCTGCGCGCCAAACTGAATCAAACGCTGCAGAGAATTCAATAAATGAACAAAATATTTTTTTCTTTTCTGCGCGTAGCTTAGAGATAAGAAAGTGAAGTGCAAAAATATGATCACTGGTCGAATATTTAGCTCTAAATCCAGCTTGATTCTCGTTCAAAAGGTCGTTTTCGGCCAGAAATTCATTTATTCTTTCATTTAAAACCGAGGTAAACAATTTTCCGAGGCAACTCAAAATAGTTATTGGTCTATAGTTACCTGGGTCGGAGGGGGGTCCTTTGTTTTTATAAATTGGCTTAATAGCTCCTACTAACCACGAGTCAGGCATGACTCCAGAGTCTAAAATCATATTAAAAAACTGACGATAAAATGGAACCATTATTGATTTTGTGTATTTAATATATTCATTTGATATACTATCAAATTGTGACTGAGCCTTGCCATTTTTTAATTTTGAAATAACTTTGCAAATTTCTTCTTCCGAGATTTCTCTATTAAGTGCATTATTATTTAAAGGGTCGGGGATTTCAGAGTTGCCTGATAAAGTTTCGTTTTCATCTTTTTGGGAGTTTATGTCTTTAAAGAAATTGAAAAATTCGGAAATATCAGGGGGCGTTTCAGTTTTCTTTCGTGAGAACTGGTTTAGATAACGCCAGTAATCTTTCGGTTGATTGGAGCTAAGCGCACGCAATTTACGTTCATTATTATACCTGTGTTTACATATAAAGGTATTCATGGTTTGTTTATAGTATTTACTAGCAGTTTGTAACCTAGATTTATTCATGCTATTTTTGTTTACCTGGTAGGATTTACGAGCCTTATGGTATAAATTTCAATATCACTACCTTCAATATTTCCTCATACCTCCGAATAGTAATTAAGAATTGATGCTACTAATGAATCAAATAATTTACATTTTTCACTAGTTTTGAATTCATATTGATGAAGAATAGCAAACAGTCTATAAAGTGCTTTTGATGCATGTTCTGCTATGCTTTTTTGTGTTCGTGACCAATTTCCATTTTTAAAAAGGTATATTCCCAAATATTTAAAAGACGTTACTATTTCAAGTTTTTTGCTATAAAGATGAAAATCAAAATGTGTAGGTCTGCCTCTTTCGAAAATCATAACTTTGGTTTTATCTATGTTTATTTTAAGTCCAAAGGTATTACAGTATATTTCGATGTCCTTAAGCATGCTTTGTAAGGTGTCGGGATTTGTAGCAAATAATACTTGGTCATCAGCATATAAAATCAAAAAATAGACTAAGCTCATTTAAGGTGAAAATTCCATCAAGGTCTGCATTTATATTACTCATTAGATCATTTACGAACATCATGAACAATAGAGAAGAACTGGGGTCTCCCTGCTTAACGCCTTGATGAGAGTTTATAACATCATTATGTACTACCCCATTATATTTAATAGATGCTCGTACTACAGTGTACATTGCTTTTATAGCTTTTACCATTTTAGTACTCACATTTTCTGTTATAAGTTTTTGCCAAAGAAAAGATTGATTAATTTTGTCGAAACATTTTTCACAATCAATAAATATGGAGTACAGTTTTTTACCCGTTTTTTGAAATAATTGAGTGTAAAAGGAATATACAATCAACTGTGCTCTTACCCTTTTGGAAGCCAAATTGACTATTTACAAGTTTTTCGTGTTTTTCAGTCCATATTGTTAGCCGATTAAGTAGAACCTGAGAATAAATCTTAGATAAAATATTGTTAAGTGATATACTATATACTATACTATATAAAATGTGCCTGATTATATGTTGAAAGGGCCATTTATTTAGCTTATCTAAATGTGACATGTTAGAGACTTGACAAGGTGTAGACATCTTTTAGAGCGACAGGGCGGTGATTTAGAGAAATGTCTTGTTTTTGGTTGAAAAAATAATGTTGATCATTAAAAAGGTTAATGTTTAATAATACACATTAACAAAAATAATTGGTCGCCTGCCTGCGGCAGGCTTGACCAATAAGATTTGTTAATATGTATTATTAAACACTAACCTATACATAGTATCACACATCGACGCATACAAATTGATTAATCTCATGTATGTATTAACAGTTATGTATTTTGATACTTTGAATATGTTTAATTTATATTGTTGTCACTTATTGAGGGCCTCATGGAAGATTAACATGTCGTTCAAATGAGTTCTTTCAAATGAGTTCGTAAAAATAGTCTTCATTATTATTACTACTACTGCTACTGCTACTGCTACTGCTACTGCTACTGCTGCTACTACTACTACTACTACTACTACTACTACTACTACTACTACTACTACTACTACCACTACCACTACCACTACCACTACTATCATTATTATTATTACTGTAAGGACTGAGTAGAGAAGCTTTTATCATGACTACATATGGCATCTATAAAGGAAATAGTTCCGCGAATGAAAATAAAAATTAATTATAAGCTGTGTACATGTTATTTATAAATAATTCTGCAATAACTATAAAATCGCCTTCCTTTAGAGCCTTGATTAGTTTGAGACATTAGTGACCTTTTAATACTTGTAACATTACATTACAGTTATGCTTTCTAAACAGCTTTAACTAAAATAATATGCCATACGTGTATATAGGTTGTAATTCGACTTGTGAGGATATGTCAGTTTCCAGAATATGCTTTATAATATGCGAAGTATAATTTTAGATGCCTCACTCAAGATACTTCGGTGCTAAAACTGTCCAACCACAGCCATGGTGGGAATGGCTTTTATTGAACTCACCCACGCACTTTAAACGATTTATAGGGATTTATGTCATAGGTAATGAGTATCAAACCAATACTGTTGTAATACAAGGCAGTGTTTCAAACTGCTTTACACGTATATTGTATACTCAAATATCTGGAAAAAAGTATTCCATCGGAAGCATTAAAACAGCAAAATTAAATGTACATGAAAATTGCAAACTCGGTTAGATTGAGTATGTACATGGGTACATGAGGGATAATGAAAAGTGCAACCTAGCAAGTCCATTCTGGAGAATAAAACACTTTTACGACCTGTATTTTTCTTTAAAAATCTTTAATTGTTACTAAAACAAATATACATTTTGATCAGTAAATGTTTTCAGTATTTGTAAATGTCATTAAAAACATTATCTCTCTGTAATCAGAAGAGTTGTAAGTTTTTACATCAATTTACAAACAATGTAATAAAACCGCAAAATATTGATATTCAAAACAATGACAACAGTTCACTAAAACTAGTTAGTTTATATATCATAATAAGCCGAGTAGTCACATCAAATACGATATGATGGTCTACTGGCTGACAGCATATTTGTCACTAACATCGTTATTACAGTGACAAATAAAATGTTTGTCACAACGTTGTGGACGCTTTGAGCAGAATTCTTTGGTGCTGCTGTAGTTGCTGAAATATGTGTGCCGGGTGCTGTACTATGTATGCCAGATGCTGAAATAATATACAATAGATTAATAATCTGAAAACAGCCTGATAGTTCGCCTGAAACAATATGCAATATAACAGTTAAGTAAAGTACGTGCTAATTGTAAACAATATTTTTAAAATGATTAGGAAATGCAAAATTACATTACGAGGCAACATTCACACACCTGTTTTATACTTTGCTCAAATTTAATTTTAGAAAATATTGATAATTGCTACACAGTCTCTTTGTAAAATAAAATAAACATGTTTTGACTTCACTCAAAGCAGACAATCTACACATTATAAGTGGTCACAATATATAGGGTTATAAAAAGTGGCATTTATTTTAAGAAAAAAAAAACAAACAAACATAACTTTTATTGAGAACCCAGTTTATTCATTTTTTTATTCAAAGTAGACATATTCGGTAAGATTATGATTGATTTCAATTAATTTCTGTGACAAAAACAATTTACTCAAGGATGAGCATTGTATATCTTAAACCATTTGTGAGCAGAATAACTGTTGCGGATAAAACAACTGGTTATTTTTTACATAAGTTGTAAATAATAAGTTAATAATAAGTTGGTAAAGATGCAACATGTATCATCTGTTATGTCTATTTAAAATTGTCGAAAGGAAGAACATTTCTCGTGAATTCTATCTAAAACCGACATTATTCTGGTAACAATGTAATATTTCTGTTCGTTCTTTAAATGTTCAAAATCTTAAATGATCCCATTGCCATGATATGCGTTTACCAAAAATAAATCATTAAACATGTAAAATTAAAAAAAGGAAACAGCCGGGCAAAAAATAATCGTGAACAATGACTATTTAGAACTGAAGGAAAATTTTCTAAAATAATAAATTCAACGCCGCACCTTTCGCTGCGACAGTAGTTACGTTAGGTGAGCTTGCTGTGGCTGCTGTATCTACGTCCTGGGGTAGTAAATATACCACCAACAGACACAAGGTCACTGAAAAAAATCATCATTAAAACATTCTTTTAGCGATTCTCAAATAACTTGTGTTTGCGTTCATATGATTACAGAATAAAATTTTAATAACTTTATCCTAATTAACTACCAACCTTTATATGCTGAACAAGTGTAGACAGGCCTACCGAATGATACATAATACAACGATAAATTAATTTGTAGAGATACTGAATACGAAAGTCAAAATCAAGTGATAATATATTAATGAATAAAACATATAATATCCTGAAAAATGATTTTGATAATGGAAATATATATGATGGTTTTGATTTGGTCAGACGTCTCAACAAAATAATATAGGTATTATCAATATCTGCCTATAACAAAATGCAGGAATCGTATTCCTGCACGCGAATAAACATATAATGATAAATACCATTCAAAATATCAATTACTAGATTTCGACTAAGTATCATGATTATATGACTGAAAAAGAACGACACCTAAATATCTAAAGTAAATAATGTTCTCAATGATATATAAATGTAATATAAATAGATTATCATTTTATCCTGGTGTGTCCAAACTATTAACTTTACAAAAAAAATATATTTCAATCCTAAATTTTGTCAAATGCCTACAGAATAAAATTTTATCACATTAATGTCACACTCATATACTATGCTTATTTTCAATAAATTTCAAACTGAAATATCGATAAGAATCGATATCAAATAGTGGCATTTGTAAGTATAGTAATGTTCTCTTTTTTATAGAAAATGTCAGAGATGTTTTTTGTTTTCACGAAATACTTGTATATAATTCTTTGTTAATTATGTACAATGTACTTGTCTTTGTCAAACTACAATTTTTTAACATCGCTTTTCATTGGATAATCATGAAGTTTATAAAATCTATATACACGGCTGCTGTCAATTTTGATCAAGTAAAATAATATTGTAATTATGTCACAAACAATAAAATATAGTATAAGTTGATTTTTTTTATTTATTTAAGCAAATGACAATGTTTATCTTTATTTTAACATCCCTTTACAAAAAAGAAGACACACAGAGAAATGTATGTTTAGACTTTAGCATGGCAAAAATAATATTGAACAACGTTTCTATTCATTCAAATCGTCTTTTTAAAGTTGATCATTTTTAAAAATAAAGGTTCGTATTTTAAGTTACTTACCTGTGGCTGCTTTAAAAGCCATGTTGTTTAGCAAGCAATTTACGTAAATGAGCAGCACTCCCTCAAAATGAATGACTATATATATGAGTGACATGTTACTGCCCACTGTGAGACTGCCCTTGATTATTTTAATAAAAGCAATATTTTTATCATCTTGTCAATCCTGTCATCAAGTGTTTGTTTTTAAATGCGTCATGATGATTATCACGAAATAAGCGCCAAAATACTGTCAGAACCGAACCAAGGTATCTTTTGAAACGTTTCTTTTGTTAGATTGATGAGTAAAAAAAACGAGGTTGTAATTAAAAATAATAATTTCGCGCAGTGGGATTTAAGCTTTTTTCCCCCATTAATCAAGATACAAACAAATATTCTGCCGATAACACTCAGTCAAGTATAGATGAATACCCCTTAAAACGACAGGAAAAAAATATGCAGCTGTGAAGCAACATGTTCCTTTTTGGAGTTATTTCAAATGATTGATCAAACCTCTATCTTGGCACATTATTTTAAGATTTTTTTTACACAGTGGCACTTATATTGACACTTTTTTCCATTAATCAATATAGCGTATTTTTCTTTTAGATGACTGAAACAAACAAAACAAAAAAATGAAGAAAAAAATATCTGTGAAGGAACATGTCCCTCTTTGAAGTTATTTTGAATGATCAAGCTTTGGCACAAAATTTCAAGTACATGTACTTTTACATAATGAACAACAAAGATTGCCCGAGCAGTTTCAGATATCATTTATTTTACATTTTAATCTTGAATGCTTTTATAGTGAATGTTTATAGTGTCCTAAAACCTCGGTGGAGTCCCTTTAAACATTTTACTCCATTTCAAATTTAATTTTTCATTTGTTGACGACAGGTAACAAGGTACTTGTTACAAAATAAAATGCCAAGTTACAAGATGGTAGCTCCTCATATAGTATTTGAAGTCAGCTTAACTGATATTTCAAATGATAAAGTAGAAAATCTCAGCATGAGCACATATCATCAGACGTCAATAGTGTCTTTCTTAAAATAGCATTGTCACCAAACGTCAACGACTTAATGATAGTTTTGTTGATTAAAAAAAAACAGTTACAAAGAAAATGCAACAATCAGTTATGTACTTCCTTAAGAAACGTTACGTGGTTAATTTCAAGTGTTTACTTTTTTAATTGTAATGATCATTTACAGAAAACTGTGCTGTCACATTGATTCACCAATTTATATTATACAATTTATTATATTATAATACAATTCACCGAATTCACTTCAATTCCACTTACTAGATTTTACATAGATTCACTTCGATGATAATGAGTTGTAAGATACAGCATCGACTGCTGCTACCATCTCCTTCCTCAGGTGGGTGCTATATTCATTGTGCGTTTCGGCGCTTCCCACTACGCCCTCCTATTGTGCGCCGACCAGAGTGATGTCAAGCTCTAGCCAGGACATGGTAGGCTTCAGCTATCCCTGCTTCATCTGTCTTGAAGCGGGTACTGCCTAACTATTGGTCTTTCGACCCTCCATCCATGACTCTTCTTTCTTGCGCCAGATTTACAATGAGGCTGACTCTGCTTCATATGCTATGTTAGATATGGCTTTGTTGCGCGCTTGTCCTGTCACACCAAGGCAACCAAATGCTCGCCATAGTGATCGCGCTGGGAAGCCCCTTTCATCCAACTTCCACTGGAAAGCACCAAGACCTCCAACCTCTTTCCTTACAGGTATCCACAAGAGGCTAGTAATTTTCCAGTTTCCTCTCAAAACTCTCTTCGATTCTTTCTTCCCATGGCACTGTGAGTTCAAGTAGAACAACTTGTTTGCTCGCTGATGACCATAAAACAATATCCGGTCTTAGTTTTGTCACAGTTATCTCTTCCGGGAATTTCAGTTTCTTCTTCAGGTCAACCTCCATCTGCCAGTCCTTAACTGTACTAAGAATCCCCTTTCTAGGATTTCCTGCTTGTCCAGTTTAACCTTCTCTCACAAAAGGAATGAATAGAACACCTTTTGCCTTATTCTTCTGGAAACGTCTTGCATGGACCAATGGCTCTGCTATTGATGCCAGGACTCTGTCATGACCAATCTTTCAAGAAGGTTTTGCACGAACTGAGGATATGCTCCAGATTTGCTGGTTTTCCGCAGTGTTTACACTCTGGGTTGTCAGAAAGGCCCCATGTTTTTAGGTTTACAGGACTGGGAAGTACATCGTAGACAGACCTTCTTTCATTTTGACCTGCCTTGCTCCACTGAGACCGAGTGACACACCCTAGTCCCAGCCTTCCCCAACAATGTCACTGTGGCGGACCCGTGACTCTGCATCTTTTTCTGCCTTCCGTTTCCTTCCAGTAAGTATCTTTACTCCTGCCTTTCTTACTTTCTCATCCGCACTGTCTCGGAGCATGATGACCTGGCGTGTCTTTGTAACCTTATATTCTTCTGTTAAGGCTTTGAGTGGCAATTGTAGCTTACTTTTTGTGAAGTATAAGCCAAGGCTGGTGAAACTTTTTGGCACTCCAAACCATGTTCTTAGAAAGCCATTAATGGTTCTTTCCATAGCTTCTACTGCGGACGATGGCACACTATAAATCAAAAGTGGCCAAAGTAGTCTTGGAAGGATGTCATGTTGATAGATCCAGGCTTTAAATTTCCCTGGGAGTCCACATTTTTCCACTTGTTTCAACCAGCCCTTTAATTGTGACTCTGTATCGGCTTTACTCTCCTTGTCACCCCTGTACCACTTGCCCAAACACTTCACAGGTTTTTCCTTAACAGTGGGTATGTGCTGATCATATACTCGATATCTGGCGCTGTCCTGTATCACTCCCTTCCTTAAGTTCATGCTCCTAGACTTGGCTGGCTTAAACCTCATCCTTGCCCATGTAATGATTTCACCTATATCCTGCCATCGACCTTCTACATACGACTTGGCTGTGATAGTCATGTCGTCCCTGAATGCTCTTGTCGGAGGTTGAATAGATCCTGATGCCATTTTCGGTCCCCTGGAAGTTTTTTCGGCTGACTTCATAATGAGGTTCATGGCTGTAGCAAACAAAACCACTGATATGTACATCCAGTCACTATTCCTACCTCTAGCCTTCTGCCAGTCGGTAGTGAACGATTCTGTTAAGAAGCGCAAGATAAAATAGAGAAATACAGAATCCCTAAAGAAAGCCCAACACGACAAAATTGAAAATGTTGCAGGCTCGGTTTGATTGAGCCTGTTCATTGACGGTACTGGAAAGTGCAAGTTACCGTCCACGCCCCCTAGCACCGGCTTAAGCAGAATTCAACATTTAAACACTAAATTGTGAAAGTTGTCAAAGTAGTGTTACAGCATAAGGCGAAATCTCTCTGGTACATGATATAACTGTAATGTCTTTTGTATCAACTGATGTGGAACAGAGCCATATGCATTGGCTAGATCTAACCATATCACTTCGTGGGCTTCCTTTATTATCTGTGATATCACAATTGTATGCTCAACACATCCTGAAACACCTGGTACACCTCCCTTCTATCAGGATTTTACCCTCTATGTTGAGGAGTGAAAATGTCCTGAATTGACTGAGAGTTGTTGCCTCCTCTTCTTTAGGTGTAAAGCAACCCTCAGCCTTGAGCCACTCCCTGCACAGCTCTCCCTCCCTCCAAATGACCTTCATCAACCGCCAAAGCCGCAGCAAAATCTTGGGACAGTTTTTGTTAACCTTGTAAGGAACTCCTTTGGTCCAGGTGCTGAAGATGCTCTGGCCTTCCTTACTATATCTCTGATCTCCTGCAGTCTTGGCTCTGCACTGTCAAATTAAAACTCTGGAAGATCTGTTTCCAGCAATTTCTCACAACTGCCCAGTTCCTCATGACTAATGGTATCACTATACATCTTCTTGATGTGTTTGTTGGCCTCTTCCTTTGTGCACTGAAGCTTGTCAGATTTCTTCTCGCCTAGCAGGCGCCTTACAAACTGAAAAGGGTCCTTGGTGAACTTGGCTCTTTTCTTTTGCCTTTCATGTCTTACCTTGCGCAGATTCTCAGCTCTTCTAAGGCTTTTTAGTTCCTTCCTCATACTTTCCCTAAGGACTTTCAGTGCTTCTTTCTCCTCCTTTGGTGCTTTCTTAAAAGTTGGTGTCAGTCGTCTGAGATCTCCCCTTATCTTGGCAATCTTCTGAACCCTCCTGTTTTCCTTGACAGGCTTTTTCTTCTTTCCCTCTATTATTCCAAATCTCTCCTTGCCAAAGTTGTAGATAATCTCAGACATAACATGCAACTTGTTATCTACTTTCCCCACCAAAACATGCTCCATCATCTGGTCCGACTCGTCTTCAAGCCTCTTCCATGATGTTTTCTCTGTGCTTGCTGGCCATTTCACTCTCTGTCTTCTCTGTTCTGTTGATTCAGTCGCATTCTTTCGAGTGTCTTTCTCAGAACTGTCGATGTGCCCCTCTTCCTCATCTGATGCTTGGAGGCTCTGGACACTGTGGTGTTCTTCCCGATCCAGTTCCTCCTCCGTCTCACCAAGTTGCCTTGCGCGTTGCAACAGATTCGTAATCGGCGCACATCCCATTTTTGTACGATGAATCTTCAGTCCCCGCTTGTTCTTACATACTTTCCCGCAACTACACGTTCTTAGCCGGTTCGTATCCAATCTCATAGTCCGTTGTTCAGTCATGTTCGATTCCGTTTGGCTTGTTGGTCGATCATCCCCCCGCTCTCGCACGACCATGGGGGTGTTTTTCTATATATCTGTCGATAGCTTGAAACTTGGCCCCCTTACGGGGAATGCAACCTGACCTGCCAAGACAGGTTACCCCTATGCTAGTCTCTCCTAACTGCCACTTGTCTCTCCAGGTTGTCACTGAACTATTCTCAGTTGTCAGCTGGACTTTCCCAACAGTCACCGGTAAACCAGAATTTAAGTTGTAAGATACAGCATCGACTGCTGCTACCATCTCCTTCCTCAGGTGGGTGCCATATTCATTGGGCATTTCGGCGCTTCCCATTACGCCCTCCTATGGTGCGCCGACTAGAGTGATATCAAGCTCTAGTCAGGAGATGGTAGGCTTCAGCTATCCCTGCTTCATCTGTTTTGAAAATGAATCAGTTGAAAATATGAAAGAACTTAATTTATTTGAAAAGAAACTATGGTGGACCATACGTATTTAATTACCGCTCTTATCTTAACAAAAGTCTAGATTTTTTTCTGCAAATGACATTCGCAAAATTAATTTAGTGTGATAATATTCCGCATACAGCCAAAACCTCCGTTAATATTTTAAAACATGGGCGTCTTCTACTTAAGTGTAGGTTACTTTTTACATAGTTTTATCTGTCAGAGAATGTTGAGAATCATTCAGCTGAGTGCATACTTTATTGGCCAGGAGTTATGATTTATTGTTTTATTCTGTTTTATGTGTAGTTTATACATTCTACTATTTTATAATTTCAAACATACACCGGTGATCTCTTCAAAGTCCATGTAGCGCGTTCGTTGGCCATTACTATTTGTATATGTATTTTTATTTATTAATATTTCTGTTAAATGAAATGCGTATTTTAAGAGACAATTTATGCAAGTCATAAATCCAGGATAAAATAATTGATATCTACGTTTAAGTTTAAAGATAAAGGCACGGATTTTAATTAATTTAAGTAAACACTTGTGCGTGACTTATCCTTCATAATTTGTCTCATCATTCTGATAAAATCCTTAAAGTTTCGATTTTAGATTTATCTTAAAATAATGCCCAAGGTGCGATGGCTCACTTAGTATTCTTATATAATTATACTTTCATATCAAGAAACACGCAGGACAGCTTAGGATGAAAACACTCCCCATTAAGCACGTACTCGACAGGCAATAGTAATGCTTATAAGCCAAGTATTTTCCAAAGACTTGAACAGATGCACATTTATATATGGATGTTATTGACATTAAAGCCACAGTGTCTATGTGGTAGTTTTGAAAAACCAACATTGATTTGTGATGTTCTGAATTATAACTATATATACAGATTAAATACAGACACTCATATATACAGTGTACTCTGTTATGGTGTTTTGAAGGCATTTAGTTAGACAATAAATGCTTTTCATGCAGCATTAAGTACATACAAGAGAAATATAATTATTAATACAAATGGTCGTGAATCACTTTTTTAACCATTTCATTGTCGTCTGTATACCTATCCATTCTAAATCTAGAGTTTTATGATCTTCAAGCTACATAAAGTCGTATGTATGTTTTACATGTTGAATCTTGTTCAAATGTTTTCTTCAATATCTAAATGTAATGAAATGTACCTTTAGATTAAATACTTTGAAGTTATTTCCACTGATACAATCATATTTTGTAGTAATATTACGGCCTGTATATTAAATGTAAATTGTATGCGAAGTATTGGTTGCTATGTTAAGGTCCATATATCTTCGGAACAATCAAAGTAAAACTTAACTGTATATGAAAACTGGAGTGACACGTAATTGTAATCAATCGAGATACACGCAAATATCTTAATCATTTACGTGAGATGAAGGAAAACGTTATACCGGTAGTATGAATAAAAATAATAATGAGGCACAAGAATATGAACATCTAGTGAAATTCTTATTCGTGATTTAGTTTCACACGTAGCTGTAGATTTTTTTTGTTTCAACACTTCTTTTTCCATCCAATAAAGTATTAACTTGTTAGGAAGTATTTATTAGTTAGGACAGGATCACCAGTCATTTCGAAATAAATGACATTTCGAAACGTTATTTTGGTTATCTTATAAGAGTTAAATTCAAGAACAGGGGTTTTCCATATACGTAATTTACATTATATCTATGACCACCCTATTTACGTCATAAAGATCCTGATAACACGGTTACTAAGATACTAAACCTTCCAAATTAATTCTAAAATCAACGTTGTCTGTAGATATAAGTAGAGTGTGATGCACCTATAATAATTATTATTTAGCTCACACGTATATTTTGATAAAATCAAATCGTTGGATAGTCATCCATAACAATTGGCTCAAATTGTTCCTGTCTGCTGAACAAGATGGCCATCAGAGCTAAAAAAAAAAAAAAAAAAAAAAAAAAAAAAAAAAAAAAAAAAAGGAAAAAGTGTTATATGACCCTTTGTCCACAATCGTCTGATATATATTGATAAAACAGTATGGGCAGTCCTAGTCCCTAAAATTGTACCTATTTGCTGAATAAAATTCAAGTTACCAAACGAATATAATTATGTGTCGGGCTATGTTGGCTTTGTAGTTTCCCGGGCATTACCATTGTGGCTCCTCTCATTCCATAATCCGGACTGACTTTTTGACATTTTACACACGCTTTGCACATATAATAGAAAACAATATAAAAAATGTTAACTTTATTGTAGGAATTTAAAACTGAATTACAACCCCGCCAACTTCGTTATTTTAAAGAAACATAAATAAATCACAAAATGCCTTCATTGACTGTTATTTGTCAAGTAAACAATTTTCAATACTTCTAGCTACCTAAGTCGTGGTCTTTCGGTTTCATTGCAATTTTCATGTTTTTTTTATCGTGAGCAATTCTTCCAAATGACAACCCTTTCTCAAGATTTTAACACACCTTTCTTTTATACTTACTTTTTTTAACTTCTGATGAAATCGAAAACAAAATCAAATTGTAAATATAAAAGCTTATAGACTAAGAAAAATGTACGTAGAAATGAAGGAAATGAATCTAAGGAATATATCACATACATGTAATTCGCGACAATGGCGTCCTTAATTAAACATGTACCGATAATTACATATGTTATAAAAACAACTAATTAAGCCTTCCTTATTTCGAAACAAAAGAAAATATTTGATCATGAATTAAAATAAGATTTTTAACTCTTTACAAATACATAATTATTTTCTTTCAATGTATATGTAAGTACATTGTATTAGAAACCATGCGTGTAACCTACTATTTTGTTTTCTTGTGACTTACTACCCAGAAATTGCTCGTTTTACTTACTATACATCAGCAAAGAACCTTTTTACTCTTCATATCCTCTAGCAAAAATTTATATGGCCTTCTACGATAAAAGATGTCAATATTATCCTTGATTTTATGTTATTAATGAAGGAAGAAAGCTTATTTTCATTAATTTTGGTACAAAATTACACGGTCTCGTGTGAATCACTAAAGCTGCATTTGCAATTTTCAAACAATTCAAACTATGTTCTCGAAAACTATAAAACGTAGGACAATGCCCTTGGTATTGATATTTGAAGAAATTTACCGTGTATTTGATAGGCCAGGTCTAGTTAAGATTTAGAAAACATTTCTCATCTAAATTTATAACAAGAAGTATCTTTAAAAAGATACTCGGCCGAAGTCAAACTTGTTAACTTGCATAGGATAAGCTACTACTAACCATGCTAACCGCAAACAGAACATTTTATTCGTCCTCAATAGTTTTATTTCAGTTCATTTTTACCCGCAATGTTTTTCCCCATTAATTGTCATCTTAGATTTAAACAATATTACTTACATTATTTGATTTTAATCAAAATGGAATTTGATTTGAATAGGAATTTATAATAAAACAAAGATTTAGTAGATACTGTACACTAATTCCACGGAGAATTTTGCAACTGTAAATTAGTCGAAAGTTCGTTTCAATCGTCTTATGCCCGGTTCGAGAAGAGAATATAATGACTAGAACAGCTTAGAAGAGAAACCCAATCGAACGCAAAAGTATCAAAAAGGCGATCTGTCATATTTAATTTCATATATTTATCGAAAAGCTTTTAGAAAAATCTAGAAAATATCATTATTGTGTTTTTATATTTATTCTGATTTATATCTTTTTTCCAACACTTCTTGCCATCGCGCAATCGAACAGACCTCTACCTATAACGACAGCTCTTCTGAAGTATCAATCGAACAGGCTCACTATAGTGTATTAGTGTTAAAATGACCAATGAAAATTCTGCCTATATTCCTTTCTTTACTGTTAATTTTAGCGGTTGATGTGAAATCAGACGGCCTTCGGCCAAAAAATAGTGAATTTACCATGGCTCAAAAGTCGGCATTTATCGTTTGTATACAAAGTCACGTGATTCCTCGTGACAGTGTGATTTTATGTTCATGTCTTTCCCTTATATGTCGTTTTCTCCATTTCTTCAATATAATTGTCTTTTCTGTTCATTTTGGTCAATAACTCGTTTTAAATAGAAAAAGTGCGCTTAAGAATGAAA
This sequence comes from Ruditapes philippinarum, assembly GCF_026571515.1. Classification (NCBI taxonomy): domain Eukaryota; kingdom Metazoa; phylum Mollusca; class Bivalvia; order Venerida; family Veneridae; genus Ruditapes; species Ruditapes philippinarum. The sequence continues at coordinate 433,028 of NW_026860903.1, forward strand.
TAAAAATGAGAAAATTAAAACAGGAAACAATTTTGAATGTTTTTATCTATTTCGTAACCGACATGACGTGATCGTACATGGTGAAAATGTTTGGCATGGCTCTCGTTGCTATGCCTGATTTTACCACCCACATGTACATTAATCTTCTCATAATGCAAACTTCTATATTCCTCTAATACCAAGAGTGCAATAGTTATGATAAATAGTTTCAACAACTTCAAAAATTTAGATATATAATTATGGCGGATAAGCTAACAGAAAAAAGATCAATATTTGATTTGTTCAAGTAAGATATGGTACCATTTAATCCTAGCAATAATCTGTACATGCTCTAATATGACCATATTTTGAAATTGATGAAATATCAAGTTTTAATGGTGACACCTTTAAATTTTGAATTGAAGGGCTTATTGTTCTTCAAGATAGCAGACATTTAGTTGTTTGTACAAATATGCAGAGATCATTCAAAATAACAACTGAAGCACAGAAAGTGTCTTTGAAATCCCAGCGAATTCAAATCACATGAATGCTTTGTTTTGTGAATTTTATTCAAAGAGAAAAAATACTCAAGAGACTATGTGTTATTGATTAAACAAGTTTTGTTTCTCGAGTGACTCTACGAAATGAATTTAATTAGATTTTTTGTTAATCTTTTTTTGTCCTTTTTACATAAAATTCGTTCTAATCTCTATTTTACTAAAGAAAAGAAACTCTTTCTCTAACATTTCCTTTTTGACAATATTTTTGTAGAAGTATATAAATATTTCACAGTTTAGAAAAGGAGAAAGGGAAATAAGTGGTTCTAGAAAATTATAACCATATCCGTTATCTAAATCACCGTTTCATGAATGAAAAGTTACTATGCTATTTGATCCTCTCTCTGACGGCGAGTCAATATAGCTTGTAGCATAAACAGAATATTACCAAAATCACGATTTCCGCGCAAATAATTTCTGCTATTTTCTGTTTAGATTTGTATTGTTATATCAAATTTTCTTATCATTGTTTTGTAGACTCGATCATTGAATACAATGTACGTATATTCTAATTAAGTCAAAGGGATCTGTATTAGAATGAGCAATGTCTGGTTTCAAACAAAACATTTTAGTCAGCAAAAATGAACCTATAACTGATCGATATGTTGTCATTCACATACACGAAATTGGGAACATAATGTCGTATATAGCAGTAGAGTAAAAGTGATGATAAAAGTCTCCTATTAGTCACTGTTTTACAGCTAGCAGTTTCGGCGTACCAATATTGGACTTGAGATGCTACACAATGAGCGAGGTACTGTGCATTTATAAATATTTCATCGCATATAACGATTTCAATGGAACTACTTATAAATGTGAAATAAACGATGATTTGAAAAGTGTTAAAAGTGTTTCAAGCCTGTTAAGAACATTTATATTTTGATGTTTTCGCATATGTACAAAAGCATATTCGCTAATTTATAAAAAATTAAGCATTTTGGGGATTAACTATTTCTTCTTCTTCTTTGCAAGACGCGTCTATTTTTTTGTAGTTTTATTTCTGGAAGTTCAATATTAAATGATCAAGCTGATCGATAATTATAAATAAAGCAGCACAATATTATATTACAAAACAGCATGAACAAGATTAAATTAGTTTAATAATTAGTATAAAACAAAGTTAAAATTAATCAAAAGGCCGCGGCTAAGTTTACTTTGGTGAAATAGAACGACTCTTTATCACGTCATTTCATTTGTTGAACACACATTCACTTGATTTTCTCATGAGACACAAAACAAAAAGTATAGAAATTTAAATCGATTTTGTTAATTATCCTCTAGGGTAACATGATTGTATTGGTATCTGTTTGTATTTGCAGATTTGTGAGTCTGGAAAATGCACGGGAGACGGCATATAGCATTTCGCATCAGGAAATGCTCGTTTGTTTGTTTGATAAGCAAAGAAATGATGCCCTTTCACCTTCATTGAAGCAGGGTTATAGGAACAAAATGCTCAGTTTAATTTAATCCATTTATAATGCTCAAACTGTCAAGGGTTGCTCTATCCTTTATTCTTCCAATGCATCGGGATTAAATGTTATATTTGTAGGTTTTCTAATTGTACTAAGAATGTCTGAAACCGCTGACAGTTTAATAGAAGTGTTAAGGGAACAGTGTCTTATACAGGGACAAAATGGAATAAAGGGACTGAGCGTTGTATTCCGGGCAATGGACATTGACTACTCCAAAAGAATTGTGTACGAGGAGCTGAAAATTGCGCTTGAAAAATTTGGACTTCTTATGTCTGAAAATTATTTACGAACATTGTTCAACGCTTTAGATTTAAATGACAGCGGAGGAATAGATTTTTGTGAGTTTATGCATAAACTTCGCCCATCATTAAAGCAGTGCCGAATTGATGTTATCAATGAAGCTTTCGAAAAACTTGACGTGAACAAAGATGAAGCTATCATGATAGATGATCTTCAAGGTAAACAAGTCTTTTTTTGTCCTCCACATATAAGTATTTTTTTTGCAATTAGTTCACTTAAAGTAACTTTTTTTATTGTGTATGGCAGTCAAAATACTATTTTTTTACTTTTATGACAAATAATTTCAGATGCAATGCCATTTTCTTCCATTAAAAAAACATTTAACATGTTCTTAAACTATTATTTAAACGTTATAAAAATCATGTTTGCCCTTTGCACAAAGGAAAAAAATAGTCATTTCTGAGGCATCCGTATTTAAATCATTTTATTTTTTATGGCCGATATGTATGGCTCATACTGTGAATTCTTTGGTAAACGATAAATGCCTCTATTTGATATATAAGTAACCCGAGGTTTTAACATATGAGCCGCGTCATGACAAAACCAACATAATGGGTTTGCGACCAGCATGGATCCAGACCAGCCTGCGCATCCGCGCAGTCTGATCAGGATCCATGCTGTTCGCTTACCAGCCCTATTACAAGTAGAGAAACTGATAGCGAACAGCATGGATCCTGATCAGACTGCGCAGATGCGCAAGCTGGTATGGATCCATGCTGGTCGCAAACGCATTATGTTGGTTTTGTCATGGCGCGGCTCATATAAATATAATAATTTGTTTATAAAAAACACATTGTCCAAATTGATCAATTTTGTTAACTTTTTGTAGAGATGAGCAGGTTTATTTTATTCAAAAAGTGTATGCTTTACATCAGTTTGTTTCTATAGGAACATAGGTTGTTGACTGACGTCATATGATATGAACACGTGGGACCGCGTTGATCAAGTTATACAAATTGGAACAGAAATCATAGATGATAAGTCTGTTATAGGAAACATAAAAGGATTAATGATAAGTTAAAGTACACTAGAATCCCTGGGAAGCATATTTCGTGTTCATAAATTGAATTTCTTTTTTCTATTTCAGTACAAACCAAACAATTTTAATGTTTTTCGTGTACTGTATTCGGACAATGTGATTTTGTTTAATCTGTTTTAAGTAATTCCAATATCGACCTGTGTTTGCCTCCTTTTATAATATTATATAGAAACATATTCTTACGAAAATGGTTAAAACTTATTTGAAACTTGAAAAAACGCCACAATATTTGCATTCTGAGTAACATGAATTCTTGTACTTTAGTTATATACTCGACCAACGCAAAGCAGCACCCAAAGTTTATTTCTGGTGAATGGACAGAAGAGCAAGTGCTTCGGAACTTCTTGGACAGTATCGATACACCTGGTAATCCGGATGGGAAGGTGACACGTGAAGAGTTCATGAACTATTACGCCGGGGTCAGTGTAACAGTGGATGATGACAGTTACTTCGATCTTATGATGAGAGCGTGTTATGGTCTACCAATACGAGGAAGTTAATAATCTTTTATGATTGCCTTTGCACGTAAATAAAAAATGCAGATGCTTTCACCGGCATACAGTTTTCATGCAAATGACTCCCGATATATCAAACTTGTAATTAATTTAACGTTTCGACAAAACATATACTGTATTAACTTTAATTGCATTATCGTATAAATTTGCACAGTTGGAACTTAGATGTGTCACGGTTTAGAACAGTGCTATGTTTACTGGGGAAGATGTGTAAGCTTCCGGATAGCTCAGTCGGTTGACCTGCGGAACGGTATTCCTTGGTGCCCAACGGGGGAACATGCCTGATTATAGCTCAGGGTTTAATTCACTTTGCTCTGGACATTTGTTTCGTCCCGTGACAGATGCACTGTACATTGTACTTAAATCTCAAAGACTCATCATCGATTAATTTCAAAACATATGACTGATTATAAACGCACTCCAAACTTTAGTCATTGTTATGGAAGCAAATACGAGGGCCATCATATCAACATGTGTACTGATGAATTTTCAGTTCCTTAAACTTTTGCACCCTTAGATCTATTTAGTCATTGTCAATAAGTAGATCTTTTCTTTTTCACACGACATCGCTTGTTTTCAGTGGGATATAGTACGTCTACTTTTTATTTCATACACATTTAAATAAAAAAAACGAACAATATCCCGAGTTAAAAGTTTTTCGACATTTTCTTGCTTTTTTGTAGTATCATATGACAAATAGAATATTTCATTTATTATAGACTTACAATAAACTTGTCCAAGACATATGTTAAAGAGCTTTACAAGTGACCTCGGTTATTATTTTATATGATTTGGCAACCAACGCATGTATGATCGTATTTTTAATACAAAGTGTATAACCTTTATCAGTTGCCTTGCAATATTTCCTGATCTGAATTCAACTTAGCAGCAATATAATCACCATGGCAAAATACTTAAATTATTATTATAAACAGAAAAGAACTTGTCATATTATATGAATTTCTTTGATTTTCTTTGCTAGCAAGGGCAATCTTTAATAACATTCAGCGGGAAAGCAATTTACCTGATGTCATATGGTTAAATAATGTTATATAAAATGCCAACGCTCCTATATAACACCTGTGTTTATATGGTTATATGGTTTATATTTTCGCTCGAGAGATTTGTCATTGCAATTCAGGAAGATACCAGTTAGATGCCTATTTGAAATAAAACATCATCAAATCATGACGTCATAAAGGAGACAATTAAACATTATGTGTCAGAAAATAGTATAAGAAAGGTAAAAAAAATATATAAAAATACATGTATGTTATTACATTTTTTTTATCCTACCATCAGATACCAGCTGTTACATCAATTCCACCCTTTGCTTCACTACATATGAATTAGAAAATAAGATTGTGTAAAGAACGTCCAAAACGGCAAAATTGAAAATGTTGCTAGCTCAGTTTAATTAACATGTCCATGAACGGCACTTTAAAGTGCTACTGTCCACGCCCCCTAGCACCGGCTTAAGTAGATTTTTTTTGTTCAACGTTAAACATGAAATGCAAAATTTTGAATTTGGAAACATCCTCAAAAGGCATATTTTATATCTATACAGTATATGTGTAATATTCTGTAATGAAAAATATGAGTCTTATTAAGAGTCGTTTTGTTTTGCGATGTACATCTGCCAGAAACTTTTTTTCTTCCAACCTAAGTGAATATAAAAGGTAATTACATTAAAGATGTCAATAATCCATTTCAATTAAACAATGAACGTCTTGAGTAGACGTAAATTATTTAAAGAATCGCCCTAATTGTTGCAATTTAATTTAAAAATATTTTTGTTCAATTATGTAGGAAGCGATTATCATATAGACAAGCTCTCGAATCTGTTCCTGGAACCAATCAGTATTAAGCAATGAGTGTTTAGTTTCTTGTAGAGGGGAACAATGACTTCTCCTGATAGGGTTTAAGCCCACGCGGCCGGCAATCCAGACACAATATGACTCATTTAACTAACTATTGTTTAATTCCTAATCAATTAAATGTATTCCGGGTAAAGAAACAAACGTTCTAGTGTTTTTATTTGTTAGCCTTTTATGACTTTATTTATTGTTGAAGAATTTCTTTTTGTTGGGTTTTATCTCGCACCAGCTCAGTAGAGGACATATGGCGACTTTCCAGCTTTACTGGTGGAGGAAGACCCCAGGTTCCCCTTGCGTGCGTTATTTAAGGCACGAACGGGCACATGAGTAGAGATACCGATATGAGTAAACTAGGAAGTGACATAGCCAGAAAAAAACGCACATATATATGCTGTCGGTTAAATTGTTTTACAGATTTTCTATAACTATTGCAGAAACTCTTATTTGTATTGTCTCTAACGAATATATCTCCGAATCAAGAACAGCTAGAATATTTATAAGGAGACTTTCTTAAACATGTAATTTTCCTTAGCTTTATATCAATATTCATGCAAAATCACAAGAATTATCTTTGAATATTTTCAGGAAAATTCACGCGAACCATGTAATTTCAGAAAATTTACGAGACTGTTTGTATTGAAGTAAGATATTTCTGACAGTTTTATCTCTTGATCTGAAAGAAGTTGATGTACAGATGTGTTCAAGTGTTTTTAATGCAAACATGTAATTTGAATGGAAAAGGTAATACATAAGTTTGTTCTTGTTAGTCCAAAGAGCTCAAGAGCTAGAGCAACTTTATGATACACATATTACAAACTTACCATAGTGGAAAACACTCACTCACTCACTCACTCACTCACTCACTCACTCACTCACTCACTCACTCACTCACTCACTCACTCACTCACTCACTCACTCACTCACTCACTCACTCACTCACTCACTCACTCACTCACTCACTCACTCACTCACTCACTCACTCACTCACTCACTCACTCACTCACTCACTCACTCACTCACTCACTCACTCACTCACTCACTCACTCACCAACTCATTCACTCACTCACTTTATTGTACAGATAACACTTGTAATGATATTTCTTGAAGAACATGGTAAGGAATATACAATATCTACATCGCTACAGATATGTCATCAAAGTTATTCAGCTGACACTGATCTAGTTATAAATTCATGGAAATTTCTATATTGGGACCTATTCCGGTCGAAATTCAATTTTCATTATAAGGTTATAAATATTTATTAAAGATTTATAGATATTTTTCTCGCAACCGTTCAAATGTATATATTTTATATTTATAGGCAGAGACAGAGACTGAATTGAAAATATGAGCCGCGTCACGACAAAACCAACATAATGGGGACCAGCATGGATCCAGACCAGCCTGCGCATCCGGGCAGTCTGATCAGGATCCATGCTGTTCGCTTACCAACCCTATTACAAGTAGATAAACTAATACCGAACAGCATGGATCCTTATCAGACTCCGCGGATGCGAAGGCTGCTCTAGATCCATGCTGGTCGCAAACTATTATGTTGGTTTTGTCGTGACGCGGCTCATAGTATTGTACATGTAACACAATGCTTGCTTGTTTAGAGACATTGATTTATTTTAATATCAGTTTATGTTTTAAAGAACATATATAATATTAATGATGTGCATCTGTCTGAAAAATATATAATGAATACATGTGACAACAGTATATATATGTGACTACTGTATAAATAAAGTTATATTATGCCAATATAAACGTAAATGGTTTGTATACCGATAAAGTAATCAAAGCGCTGAAAGCACTGATGTATTCGCTGCGCATTATAAATGCATATGTGTCTTACTAAAAACGTTGCAATTGAAACGAATAAAGGAATATGGGCCACTGAATAACAGATTATTAATCTGATAGCAGGGGCGTAACTAGGCGTACTCCTGGACGCCCGTGCGTACAAATCAATCCTGTATTCCAAAAAATCACATGCGCTAATAGTTCTAAAAAAGTGATAAAAACAGAGGGGGTAGTGTGGTCGGGGCACATATATTCATATGGGCCTACTGACTCTTTCGACGTAATCATTATATAAAATATTCATATCATATACAGTATTAATATCTTTTAAAATGATCTATATTGCGATATCTTATATAAGGTGCCTGGTTCAGCATCGATTCTTGGCCATGATATTCCCCGAGCAATGGCGGCATATGTTTTGCGCACCGTGCTTCCTATTCGACGAGCAGCTCGCTTGCAGTAGGCCTATTTTCCCCCAAAAACCTTTTTTTCCCGTATTGGCCCTTTTGTGTCCTCTTTTGTTTTTGGTTGGGTGCCTTCTTGCTACCCTGCTGGTGTGGCTGGATTGTGTAGGGGGCTGCGTTCTGCCAAAGTCGCCTTGTATGTTTGATTTTTCTTCTCATCACACGTAACAAATTGGTGTAATTTCTCAAAGATGGTTGAAAGACATACAAAGTTCTCATGACATATTAATCATTTGATTGCTGCATAGAATTACTTGGCAGTACCGAAAAGGCAGAAAAAGACAGTGTACAATTCCATCTCAATTGTATGCATTTATTAAAAAGAATCGCCAGAATCTTGTATAAGTTGATGATATAATTATTCTTTGTGGTCAGCAAAACATTGCGACGAGTTATCGAGCAAGTTCCATTATCAAAGTCGTATATCTGTTAATGAGTTTACTTCATAACAAAAGATCTTAAATGAATCCTTTTATGTATTCAAGTGAGTTCAATATTTAACTCCACATAATCTATGTTATACGCAACGATTTTTAATTAATTTACGGAGATTTTAAAATAGCTTTGCGTATTTTTCCGCGGTATTTTTGATATAATAACATGTAATGAAAAATTAAACAAGCCAAAACATTCACTGAACTTAGTCACAATTTTCACACTATAATCGTTCTTAATATATTGTTACAACAGTTGCTACTTATGAAGGTGCAGAATGACGGTCTTTCCTGAGAGAGCATTGGGGCATTGTACCTCGCATTTAAAACGCAAGCTTAAAAATGTGAATAAACCCATCTTTGTCCGAGAGTCTCAGTGTTAGCTGGGGCTTATGTGGTGGACTGACGTAAACTTGAAAGTAACTTGCCGTCCAGCGGTCCCGGTTTTTCTGAAGGAAGCAAGGCTCTGTACCCAAACGTGAGGCATTTTTTGACAATTTTAGTGGTCATGCCAGTGGCAACGGCAACAACTGAAGTAAAACGTCAGAAGTACGTTCTATGGAGACTGAGTGTAAGTCTAGTCTATGTCTCATAAATGTTTATAGAGTAGTAAATGCCGAGTAGACAAGTTTGCATACCAACGAAACAGACGTCTAGTGTTTTGTTTTGTTTCTTGTTTTTTTAGTTTAAAATTTACTGAATACGGGAGATTTGTTGCTATAACATCCGTTTGAAGGTTGCAAAATAACAAATTTGTGCTGCAAAAAAATCAATTATAAATATAAGAAAAGTTTAATGGTATATGTACCGTACTTGTTCATTTTAAATATTTTAAAATTGATAAAAAGAGTTTGAAATCATCACCAATATGTTGTCAATATAGCCTCTAGATAGTCACGAAATGCCAGGATATCGTTTCCTGTTTCAAAAATTTTCTCGGGGGAGTTGAAGGAGGGAAATAAATAGAATAAACTAAATGAGAACAACTTTATTACATTATCTAAGTGGTACAATAAAATATACATCCAAAATATGAATACATGCAGTACATTCATGACTAGATCCTTAACATGATGAGAGAATTATGTTATAATGAATATATATACAGTAACAATACCTAGAATACTATATTGCTACATAAGCTTCAAATGTAATGACAGACAGATTACCTAGCTAAAGCATTTCAGTTTTGATGAAAAGTGAAACTTGGAACATGTTAATTTCATGAAATTTAAGAAGAAAATTTAGGTATTTTTGTAAAATACTTTAATTTAAAAAAATTCTGAGATTAAAAAAATACAAAAAAAGTACTTTTGATAGTTTGCGTATTATATTTTTAATTAGCCTGTAACAGTCAAAAATAAATTTTAAAAGTCTGTTATTTACTTTTTTGCAAAGAAACATTACAAATGGAATGGGAGCATGAGGAAATGGCTTTAATAATGCAAAACAAGCAAAATGGGACAATAAGAGAAAAGGATGGTTGTAATATCTAATCTTTTTTTACCTACTGTGACCTTATCATGCAAAAGACCAAATTAATTTCAAGCGTTCTTGCACACAGTGAATGAGCATTTTTGACGTTTTCAAACTGAGTAGTTTAATATGACATTATTGAAATATGGATGACGGACAGACCAGGAACCTTTGACTGTCTGTAATAGCTGAGCTTTTGCTAATGTGATCTAAAAAATGAGAATACTGATGTCAAGGATGATTCAATAATATCCATATTTAAGAGAACACAGCTTTAAAACCAATTGCAATATTGATAAACAAGAGGGCCATTATGGCCCTGAAGTCGCTAACCTGTATAAAGGACCCAGTAGCGAGGCCAGTTTAATTTGAACAAACTTGGTAGACACCCATTACAAGATGTTTAATGCTAAACATCTAAGGTCTAGCTGGTCAAGTTTTTTCCTTACACATATAAATAAAAACAATGACACACCTGGGGCAGGGCCAGTTTGGACCCAAGGGCTTTTATTTGAACAATCTTTGTAGACACTAACTAGAAAATGTTTCATGCTTAATATCTGAACTCTAGCTATTCAGATTTTTTTTTGAAGATTTTTAAGTTTTTGCTATACACATATAAGGAAAATCAATGACCCCGGGGTGGAGCCAATTTTGACCTGAGGGCTTTTATTTGAAAAAACTTTGTAGACACTTACTAGAAGATGTTCCATGATTAATATCTTAGCTCTAGCTATTTGGTTTTTTTCAAAGAAGATTTTTTAAGTTTTTGCTATACACATATAAGGAAAATCAATGACCCCCGGGGCGGGGCCAATTTTGACCCCAGGGCTCTTATTTGAACAAACTTGGTAGACATTAATTAGAACATGTTTTATGCTAAATATCTTAGCTCTAGCTCTTTTGGTTCTTTAGAAGAAGATTTTTTAAGTTTTTACTATATGCATATAGGGAAAATCAATGACCCCCTGGGACGGGTCTAATTTTGACCCCAGGGCTTTTATTTGAACAAACTTGGTAGACACTCACTAGAAGATGTTTCATGCCAAATATCTAAGCTCTAGCTCTTTGGGTTTTTTAGAAGAAGATATTTTAAGTTTTTTCTTTTGATTGCCATGGCAACCAGAGTTCTGCATGGAATTAAATTCTTTGAACAATTTTCAAAGGTGACCACCAAAGTCACGATAAGTTTATCTCATGTATAAAATTGCAACTTGCTTGCAATTTAAGTAATTTATTTTAAGATTCTTATGCTAGAAAGTATGGTGATTGCTCAATTTCAAGTCATTTGTTAAAAACATTTTCATAAATTGGAAACACACTCTATAAATGGCTTGGTACTTCATATCAATTGTGAAATTTCTTTTATTAAGAATATTACTTACTGATAAATGTTCACAAAATTGCAAATACAATGTAAATCTAAAAACAATGCTACATAATTAAGGTATTATCAAATTATATAATGATTAAGACAATGGATTGAAATGATGGAAAAACAAGCAAAAATTAATGTAAAATGAACATAAAAAATTATATACATGTAACACTATTGACCATAAGAAACAGTTAAGTCAAACAAATGTAATAATTATTATGCATTTAAATATTGGGTGTAGTTTCATGTTTCTTCGGAAATTGAAGTCAAAATAGTTCTCAGAAATCAAATATTTCTCTGACAAAGATAGAAATGTTATGAGCATGTAAAGCTCCCACAAACTTTCTTATATAACTCTAGTGCAATCACTGTTTATTTTTACTTTGACTAGAATCAAAAATGAAACCTTTGTTTACAGTTTGTGTCCACAATGATAATAGCATATAAATAAATATTATCTTGTCACTTGTGCCTGGTTATATAAAAAAAGACAATTTCTAATACAGGAATGTACAAGTTTGTTTTGCGTATGTAAAGAACAACTTAAGCATGTAAATAAAAAGTACTGGGAACATGGTATTTTAAAGGTATTATAAGTTGATTTCAACAATAATAAATGAATGATTTCAAAAAAATTTCATTAAAAAAAAAAAAAAAAAAAAAAAAAAAAAATGGGTCAAAGACAGAAAAGGCCGGGTTGCATCTCTATACCAAATATCATGATGCTGTAATGTTTTGAAAAATATTTACCACTGACCATTAATGTGGAAAATTTAAATAAGTCAGTAAACAGGAAGTGGATGAGTGAAAGACTTGAAATAAGACAGTATAAGACCATGTGTCAATGCTGTTTGTCAAATATGAAGAGCCTGTGATAAGTAGTTGCTAAAAAATCTGTCACAAAAATTTCCTACCATTGACCATTAATGTTGAAAATTAAACGGTAAACGGGGCTTGGTGAGCGACAGACCTGAAATAAAATCCGACGGTATGGGACCACGTAAATACTGTATACCAAATATCAAGAGGCTGAGATAAGTTTGTATGGAAGACAAAACTATGAAACTACGAACATTTGTTTACATAAATTCCATAAATAACACTAGACAATGTTTCATGCTTAATATCAGAACTCTAGCTATTCAGGTTTTTTCGAAGAAGATTTTTAAGCTTTTGCTATACACATATAAGGAAAATGAATGACCCCCGGGGCGGGGCCAATTTTGACCCCAGGGCTTTTCTTTGAACAAACTTGGAAGACACTCACTAGAAGATGTTTCATGCTTAGTATCTAAACTCTAGCTATTTGATTTTTTCATCAAAAAAGATCTTTTAAGTTTTTGTTATATGCACATAAGGAAAATGAATGACCCCCGGGGCGGGGCCAATTTTGACCCCTGGGCTCTTATTTGAACGAACTTGGTAGACATCCATTAGAACATGTTTCATGCTAAATAGGTAATTCTTGCAATATTGGTGCTAGCGTTAACAACCTTGTCACATAACATTTGGTTTATGATAAGGAACATATATTTGAAATATGAAGTTGATCCCTTAAGAAATAAATAAGTAACAGTAAATAATAGCCGTCGGTAGGACAGCAACGCTCTACCATTCTAAGTGCTTGATAGAAAAAGAGCCTTGATAATGTAAAATATTAACAAAAGGGCCAAATTTTCCTTTAAATCCATGTTACTGTTATAGGCCTTGAAGAGAGTCCTATTATGCTCTCAAAGAAGAGTATAAAATTTCAACTTGTTCCTAGCCAGATGTCAATAGTATATGAAAATATCTGAGGTGGTTTGCAAACTTAAATTAAATAACATAAAATCTAAGTCAGAAAAGGGGCATAATTCTGTCAAAAATGCTTGATCCAGTTATCTCCTCCTGTTTACAGGTTGGGTCATGATTGTGAACAAGTGTGCAAAGTTTCAAAGCCATATATCAATAGAATTTGATATTTGAGATATTACAAAAACTTTAACATAAGTTATTACACCTACGCTGACACAGACGCCGACACCAACACTGACGCACTGGTGACTACAATAGCTGTACTTTTTCTTATCGAATAGTCGAGCTAAAAATAACTTTTTTAGGAACATTCTATCTTCAAGAGGAGATAAATTTGACAAACTTCCATTAATGGAAGCCCTGCCATTACTATGAAAATAGTAGCCTGATGTTCATTTACAAAAAGTGTTTATACCTTTATCATTCAAACAAAAAGTTTCTCCAAAAATTGTGTATTTCTCATCTAAACAAACAACTCTGCACATTTCAACATCTTACAGTCCACAAATATATATACAATGGATAGGAAGCTCAGAAAATAGTTGATAGTCAGATTCAGATCCACAGTGCGCTTCGGTGATAATCGGGATTTCCCACTAACCCCCGATTCTCGCATTCTCGTTAAACTTCGGCGATATCCATGAACTACTGTTTACATTGCCGACATTGATTTTTTTGGAAATATCTGTGTGGAAAAGTGTGTATGGTACGTTTTAACATAAATAAATATTGCTTCTTATGTAAGTAGAAACTGCTTCGTCTTTTTTTGTCAATGTTCCTCTTGGAATTGAATATGGCGGTATTTTGGCTACTATTACCCAGGATGCATCAAATCCCGAAACACATGATAACTTGCACTAGAACAACCCCAATAATACTGAATTTAACTGTATGACGTCTAAGTTACTTCTCCATCTATATTAAGCTCCATGACATGTCCAATCAATCAGTAAATCAATAAGTTGATTGATCATTAGAACATTCGATCAACAATCATAAATCAGAGAATGAATCATCGAGTCAATGAAATCGAGGAAATCAACACTCTGAAATTAAACAAATTACATCAACATAAAAATAGAGTTAAATCAATTTCCTTTGTCTTAAATGCATAATTATCATTTAAATAAAAACCTCCAAATTTATGGTCCATTACAATAAACCCATTAACACTTTCTATATGATCTACGTAAATAACAGAGGTATATCAAGTGAAAAAATACGAGTTGCTTCCCTTATCTTCGAGTAAAATTGATATATCTTATGCTTAAACAAAACCGCTAGTTTGTTCTGATTAAATGTCCGCTTTAAAAATGTATTACACCAATAGCAAACGTTGGATCTTAGCATCATCACAGTATATTCTTCAACACATCTTTTGACTCCACAAAGTATTCAAATGACCAGTTAACCCTACCACATGTCAGCCATTTTACATACAATTTATACAGTGAGAAAACAACCGGTTATCTTTATTCCTAAAACTACTGATAAGAAAAGCCTCTCGTCTGCTAGTTCTGAAAGTGTTTATCGGTGTATTAAATAGGAAGTGGCTAGCCATACGGGCCCGTACGGCTAGCCAAAAGTTCTAGCCGTACGTGAGTCACTTACGACTAGCCAGGACACACTGTATTGGCTAGCCGTACGGCACTTTCAAAATTATACTGAAGTCGAAAATGCATGTTTTTTATGACTTTAAGCGAGGATTTGTACAAGACACAACAATTGTCTTCGTATGTTTACTTTTTAGAGATTAATCGCCTTGTTGGCTACAGTAATGAAAGTATACGAATTTGTACAGTATATATGTTTTTGTCATCTCAAGACGTCGAGAAAAATAGCGTTTGGATGCAGTTAAAAAGCATCAATTGAAATAGTTTACAAAACTTTGATATTTTTTTTGCTTCATTTAGTTTAATTTTCAAATAAAAAAAACGCCGAAAATAATTGTTGTTGGGCTCTGATAATTGCGTCAATTACCGACGGTATAGAAGTTTGTCCATTAAGGAAAGTTTGCCTTAATTAAGGCTTATTAATTGATTTTGCTTTTATGTTCGATATTTAAAATTATCTATACTGTATTTGAAAATTATTAAATTATTTTTGCTTTTCACCGTTTTTTCCAGTATTATTCTTATGTACTTATTTATTTATTTAATTATCCATTCCCCTCCGATCATTATTTATTCGATCCATGTGCTTAATTAACAAAAATCATTTAACAAATCATCTTTCATACATATAAAACGGAAAAAAACATAAGCATCAAAATCACGTTAAAACTTATAACATACAACTTTGACACTTTTATCAAAATAGATTATACACCGCTTGTACATATTCATTTTTTTACAAAATGGCGGAGCATCTTTATTAAAGTGAACACACTAGGACAAATGCGGAGACTTGATTAAAATCCTCGTTTAAAGACACAAAATAACATATGCATTTTCGACTTCCATATAATTTTGAAAAGTGCCGTACGGCTAGCCAATACAGTGTGTCCTGGTTAGTAATACGTGACTCACATACGGCTGGAACTTTTGGCTAGCCGTACAGGCCCGTACGGCTAGCCACTTCCTAGTGTAACCAAACTTAGTCTCTTCTCCTTAGGTAGCATTGGAGAGGTAAGTCTGGCTAACAAAGTCCTGCATGAAAGTAACATTCAGCAGGCCCGAAATAAACACATACGAATACAGTTTCTACTTCTACTTATTTATTTTTCATTTATTCATTTGTTCGCAAACACACAAACATATTAAAAGTTATTACACTCAAACTTGACATTATTCAAATATTTACATTAAAACAATCCTAATCAAAATCTATCTAATCCAAAACTCAATCATATATCCAAATCTATCTCAAAATTCTATCCCCATCTCCCCCTTTCTGAGAATAAACCTACTATTTATACTAAAACATATTCATTTGTTCGCAAACACACAAACATATTAAAAGTTATTACACTCAAACTTGACATTATTCAAATATTTACATTAAAACAATCCTAATCAAAATCTATCTAATCCAAAACTCAATCTAATATCCAAATCTATCTCAAAATTCTATCCCCATCTCCCCCTTTCTGAGAATAAACCTACTATTTATACTAAAACATAACCCGAAAAGTTCAGGTATACCTGAGGAAATGATTAGTATACTGAAATTCACTAATGTTAAATTATGTTATATGATATTGCATAAGTAACCCGACAGAAAGTGGGTATGACCTGAAAATGTCATATATTCATTTAGAGTACCTGAAAAGATCAGGTTACCTGGTTACCTGGAACTGTAATAAATTGGTATAACAGATTAACATGTATTAGATAATTGACCTGACCAGCTCAGGTATTGTGCTTATCAGAATGATTTATGGTAACCTGAAAATGCAATTAACATCTACAACAAATTAGTAGCACTTGTATTCATTACTGATAAAATGAAGACTCTGTTTTTAATCCAAAGTAAAATTACTCTCCATAATTTATAAACTAAATTGAACACATTGAACAGCCTACTTAACCTGTAGGTATATTAACTTATAATATAGCTATATGCTTTCTATTGGCCGCCACAATCATAAGTTCATTCAATGAAGTTATTATAAAATACATCATAATCATAAATAAATTCTAAACTCACCAGTTCGTGGAATTAAATGTACCAATAAAAGCATAATCTTCTTCAAACACGCATACTGTCAAACTCTCTCTCTGCTGTAACTTCTGCAAAATATAATAAACACAATGTGCAAAGTGATATGAATTAAATGTGAGATTAAGTAAACAGAGAGCTAGATTAACGGATTTTTCTGAAAACAATTCTCAAAGGTTCCAAATCACGAAAACTGATGACAATTCAAATCAGACCACACTCGTTACTTAATTAAAAAATCATCTATGACAAACACTCTATAAAACACTAATTTAAACCAAATGCAACTCAAAATAATACTGACCAACTATCAATAATCCATATTTCCAATAAGTTAAGAACACTTCGAACTTTTTACAAACAAAGCCGCTTAAACATAGACAAAACTAGTGATATTGCGGTAAAACAAGGGAAACAACTCAAACAACAACAAAAATATATCAAGACACCTGAATTATCAACACTGTTACACAGCATGAAATCCAAATAAGAATTCCAAAACATATTACATTAAGTTCAAATAATATTGGTAAGTTTTCTGTACCTACTTTTAGAAAATGATGAGATAGCTTTCACATACAAATAGGCCTATAGCGTCGAAAACTTTGTTTTGGTACGAACTACTTCCTTA
This sequence comes from Ruditapes philippinarum, assembly GCF_026571515.1. Classification (NCBI taxonomy): domain Eukaryota; kingdom Metazoa; phylum Mollusca; class Bivalvia; order Venerida; family Veneridae; genus Ruditapes; species Ruditapes philippinarum. Next base: position 450,414 of record NW_026860903.1, read on the forward strand.
CGCAAAGTTAACGCGAATGAATACTAATGATACTTTTTACTGATTATATCCTGAAAACATGCAAATAAAATACGATAGAAATAACACAATCAAAAATGAACTACTGACAATACAAAATCTTATCACTTGTGTGTGACAAAAAAATCTGTGTAGAACTACATTGCGTTGTTCGGTACCCATTCTTCTATTGAAATCCCGCAAATTGTGATAGAACTGTATTCACTGCTAACGCAGCGAATACAAAAATAACTTTACTATTCCAAAACATTGACTTATATAATGGTGATTGACCAACTGTTGATTTTGGTATTTTGATATATATTTAAGATAAGATATAAATCTGGCTAAAATATGAAAAGACTGCCCCACTCTTATTTACAGGCATCCTTAAGCGACGTGTGTTTTTTATCGTTCGTGCGAAGCAAAGTATAAATATGGCAAAAATATAAACTTATTTTGTCTTTCATCTGTTCACTTAGTGTATACCCTTGAATATGCATAATGTCACTCGAATAATGGTTTAGAACATGTAAGATACCTTTTACCTGAAGAAAGTAGGGCTATATGTGACATTATTTTGTCATAAAAGAAGCAAAATGTAAACAAAGTAATATTTTAACATCCAGAAAAATACTAAATCACTTTGATTGTGCTAATTGCCAAAAAGTAACAGAAGGAAAAGATGGTTCAGGTAAATTACTTATGTATCACTTTTGGCTCCTATGAAGTACACCAAAAATAAAAAGCTTTCTAAGAAATAAAAATAAAAGCATTTCTGGGACAGAATGAGCCTTTAGATAATATTTATCATATTCCATATTTCTAAATTGACATTCATACAAACTTTGTAATGTATTTATTGCAACAGTCTTAAATTAACAAAACCTGTAGTTTTTTTTATTTCTTTATTATGAATGTATATATGAAATATCCAATACAGATCTTTATCTGTATGAAGAACTTCCTGAACATTGGAGAAACACTTTCATAATAGTATTATAGATCTTACTAATGTACACGCGAATCCTAGTTACAAACGAGTTTTGGTCACGAGACCAATAATGGTGTCGTAAGAATCAATGAACATGTAAAGGTCAACTTTACTAACAGTAAGGTATCGAATTCGTATCGAATATTCTTCATTACAAAATTATTCTAAACACTAGCCGGAAGGAAGAAAAGTGAGATGAAAACCAAAGCAAATGTAACACATCGTTTTTGGAATTTAACGCACAATAAGAAAAACATAACATTGAAGTTACTATCTTAAAATAATAGAATATTAATATCATAAAAATCACGTATTTATTTTATTTAGGATTTACTAGAGTAAGGAATGGAAAATATGAAAAAGGTATTTTAGTGTAGAATAGTTGTAGAGCTCGAATCATGGTTGACAAGAAAGTTGAAAACTTACTACAGTTGATACGAAACAAATGTTTATTGAGTAATGTAAGCGGAATAAAGTGCTTGTCAGTTATGTTTAGGAGAATGGACACTAATTTTGATAAACGATTGTCGTTCGAAGAACTTGATACTGGACTGAAAGAATTTGGTATTGACATCATTAATGATGATCTATGGATTTTGTTTAATCATTTTGACAAAGACAAAAACAGTGAAATCGACTTTTTGGAGCTGGTAGCTAAGTTACGTCCACCCATGGCACTTAGAAGAATAGAAGTAACTAACGAAGCATTTGATTCTTTAGATGCAAACAAAGATGGAATATTAAGTATTGAAGATCTCAAAAGTAAGATATTCTCTCAATTAGGGCATTAATTGGCATCAGACATTTTGTAATGAACATACTTGTGAGAGAAACATTAATAACTACTGTCTAATTGATAATATAACAATAACATTTATTCAGTACAAAGCAATAAAAGCCAACAATATACAAAAAAATAATTTTGTATCCAATAAAATGTAGATGCCATTCTTGTGCAAGCGCAATTATGAATGACAAATAGAAAATATTTTATCAATTTCATTATAAACTAAAGTGTCAATATTTTGCATACCTTATCTGTAATTTTGAATAAAATTATTTTGATTCAGTTATTCATATAAACCAATTATTTTTTGCACATTTTTTTTTTGCCCAAAAGTTCTGGAAATGGTTAAGTAAAATATAAAACCATAATGTAATATTACTTACACTAAATGAAAAACGTAACTTAAGGATTTTATTGTTCTTTAGGGAGTTGATATTTTTAATTGTTCTTTAGAGGGTTGATAATTTAAATAAGATAAAGATGACATGAAGGTCAATCTTAAACTTTTTATGACATCATATTTCTGATAACTTTTGACATACTTGTATTGTTCCCTGAATGACGTCAGTATAAAATATATAAAAAAAGAATAAAAGCAGCATATTCTTAAGTAAGATTTTACCTTCTATCACTGTAAGATATCAGACTACGTCATTGAATGTAACGAACTTATTGTTATAATGATAGTGCCTCTATTCAATGTTTTCCTTCCAGTGGCGAACGATCTTTTACACAATAAACAATGATTCCGTATTTCAAACACGGCAAAGTAAATATGAAATATTTGTAAATGTGAATTTCAAATCTTAATCGATTTTTTTGGTCAATAAGTTAAACATTAAAATGTGACCAACGTACATGCATTTGCTTTTCAATTATTGGTCAACATATTGGCCTTTGAAGAAGTGATCATTAACTTTTTTCTTTTCTGCTCTTATAAAGAAAGATGAAAAGATATTTTATTCTCTTTAATGTACATGAAGAGCTGAACATAAATACTTCATATTTTACATGGAAAGAAATTAGCATTATAATGACAATTGCATGTAAAACGCAGATGTGGTGATAGTCATACAAAATGCTACTTACACAAACTACACTGGTATCAACAGTAGAAATATAATTGATAGAAATATGCCAATCATAAATCATTGTGTAATTAATGAAAACTAGAAAGATATCCAATGTTATCTTAATATCAACTTTCATCTTTAAAGATACATGAAAATAAGAGAATACATATTTATTTTGAAAAGTACGTTTCTTACATAGTAATATGTGATGAGAATATATCATATATACTTTATGACTATATGAATCAAGCTGTAGACCAGCTATGAGTTTACTAAAATACAGAAAATATGAATCATAACGTGTTGAATTTGTGTAATGAAATTGCCCAACTTTTAATTTGAAGCATTCCGTTCAAAGTTAAAGGGATTTCAATGATAAAATACTGAATATGAGCTATCAGCCTATCAACATCACAGAGCCCTGTGAAATTGCAAGGATATGCTGGCTCATTTGGTTCTATACTGATGGCAACAGCTCGTCATTTCCGATTCCAGGATGTTAACTGTTAACTTATTAGGTCAAACGCATTGATTATACTTTGTATTATATTTATATTACATTTATTGTAAACACTGTAGAATTGTTGATTTACTGATTGGTTTACCAAGAAGCTGTGTGCTTTGTTAAAGGTCACGTGTGTTTACTTAGTTGCTTGGTTCCACATAAGTGCTTTGTATTTTTCAGTTGTCTACTCAGTCAACGCCAAGCGACATCCGAAGTTTATTTCCGGTGAATGGACAGAAGAGCAAGTTCTTCGGAACTTCTTGGACAGTATCGATACACCTGGTAATCCGGATGGGAAGGTGACACGTGAAGAATTCATGAACTATTACGCCGGGGTCAGTTCAACAGTGGATGATGACAGTTACTTCGATCTTATGATGAGAGCGTGTTATGGTCTACCAAGTAGAAGCTCGTGAACTGTAGAAAGTACATTATCTAACCTATTGACTGAAAGAGTTTATTAAACTTCATATAATCACCCACTTAAAGTATATAAATAACGTACATGTACAAAATGATATCATTTGAATATAGTGTTAGTTCTTTTGATAGTTACAGTTCGTGTCATGTGATTTATAGTGATAGTGTTTTGCAGTGTTAACTAATTAAATGACAGTTTGTCTTATATAGTGTTTTTTAGAGAAAATTTGTCTGCAGTGATGATAGTCCATTGGTATCGAAAGCTTGTTTATAGTGTTGTTCCATTCCCACTAATGTAAGTAGTTCTGATCCCATTAAGCGTTTAACTATAATTTCAGCTGAATAAAATGTTCACGTAATTAAATATCTTTAATTTTGAAATCGAAGAAAAAAGAGAAGTTCAACGTTGAAGGTACATTTTAAGGCACAATATGCCTACGGAATGAATGAATTTTTTGTGCTTCTGCAGAAAGGACACACGTGTAATTTATTATGGTTTCGTAACAGATTTAGAACGTTTGAGACGCCTAACAAATGAAGACAGCGCAATAATTTATTATTAAGTTAAACAAATCAATAATTGATTAAGAATGTAAAAAAAAACTACATTAATAATATCATATTTATATGCTAATCTACCAAATTGTCTTGTCTTTTAAACGCTTTAATACACAATATTGCTATTTGTCTAATAAGAAAATTTTCTATCTGCGTTAAAAAATTGTATGAATTTGTAAACACTAGGATTTACAGTAAAGTATCTTGAAATGTATCGCTATAAACTGGACATACAATATTATTATAAAATGAAATTCATCTTCTATATCCCGGACGTACATAATGCGCATTTTCTCCGACTTCACTTCCGGATTCAATATTGTGTGTATTTGCGTTTATTTATACTCGCCACCGGTTGCCCATATGGGCGAGCCCTCCAGAAGAGTATTAGTCATTTTATTTTTCGGAGGATAGTGCAATTACAGATACAGAAAGATGCCCCAATTCCAGAAGCTTCTCCTGGTTCTTTATCGTGCCAAGTGTTTAAGCACCCATACACGGGACCTCGATTTAAAGTCTCATCCGAAAGACTGATTAGTAATTTTAGTTGGCCAGCCCGGGAATCGAACCCACAATGTCGAGATTACAAGTCTCGCGCTCTAACCGATTGAGCTATGCGGGCTGTCGGATTCAATATGTAGTTTATGGGTTGTTTATATTGCAAGCATGTATGAGAATAAATATATTAATCATAATCATAATATTAAAAACCCTACCAACAATATTTGTTTTTATTTTATTTTTTGTGAGTAAAATATGATTTATGTTAATATGACGATCTTCTAATTCAACATATTCATGATATTGTACCTGTATTTTGTAAATATTGTTGTTATTGCACCATGATACTGTAGTATTGAATTTCTGATTGTATGCATTTTAATATGTTGGTATAATATCAATATTCATAATAAACTAGATCAATATCTTACAAAGTTAATACACTGTTGTCTAATTTGCACATTTTTATATTACTGTCATTTATAATTTAAAAGCTGAACATGCACATGCTTTTTCTCCGTCATTTGAAAAACATAATTAAAATATTCGACGGTATGCATACAACAAAAACACACATATTAAATATGTTAAGATTATGTTGTATAGTGGATGATTAAGAAACGCAAAACTGACTTTCACATTTTAATACTATAACGTATATAACTGCTCTGGTCAACTACCAAATTCGAACTCTCTCGACTGGGCTTTTAGACTACTATATATAATGACAACCTGTAATAATGACAACTTATAATTCATATACATGCACGCGTTTAAAATTACATGCAGATCTGTTATTAATCATTACCACCCAGTCCAGTTTGCATGTATATTGTCAGATAACATACATAAATCATTGTCATGTTCAATTCACATTATAAATAAAATATATTGTAAAACTGTGTTCATTATTCATTTACATAACTTATGTATGCAACGCAACAATTACTTTAATCATAATTTAATTTGAACAAACGATATGACGATTGGTATTTTTTTCAACCCTGATATTCTCAAGACAAAATAGCATAAGTGACAATGAATTTATACTTCACCTTTTTTTCTGATAATTATTCCTTAAGACAAAATTGAAAACTTCTCAATATACAAATGTTTTATGGTTAATTTGAATTAAATTCATCTACTTGTAAACGACTTTAGCGGGACTATACTCATTAAATATAATGTGTGACGAGTCTCCCATAGCGACATATTATAAAACCTTATCAGTCATACAATCTGATGAATCATATATATTTAAAACATGAGCGTGGTCCTTCGAGATCATTGATTCCAGCACTTTTAAGTGTTGAAATTTGAGTACCGCCCAAGCCGGTGTGAAGGGGGGGGGGGGGTCGTGAGGGATGTTGCATCTTTTCATTTTCCCTCATGAACAGACTCAATTAAACCGAGTCTGCAGTTTTCATATAATTTCGCTGATTTTTTTGCTAGAAGTAGGTATGGTTGAATATTATTATGTCAGATTACTTTATGAGTGCAATTGAAGACTTGTCATGTCATTTCTATTTTTTTTACAAGATATGAAGTAAAACTTGTTACAAGAAACAACTGATATTGTCTTGCGTTCGGAACCATAAAGTTCAACTTGCTGACGTCAGAAATGTCGCGTCATTAGCTCCAAGTCTTTCCTGGTCATCTCCTTGAAGGTCAACTCGATTTTTTGTTTGTTTGTTTGTTTGTTTGATTTTACGCCTTTTCCCAGCAGTATTTCAGTCATATAGGCGGGTAGTTTCCTAACCATCGTTCCTGGAGAGTTACACCAGTAGTAGACTACCTTCCTCCGCGCTAAACTACCAAAGCATCTCCCAGGGATCGAACCCATGCCAGAGAGGTAACTGGATTAGAAGTCATCGACTCTAACCCCTCGACTCAACTCGATTTACGTGAATGGCAATGATCAATGCAAGCGACCGTCTATGTCCCATCTTTTATATATTTGCCCACATTAGCTCCGACATTAGCAGATATACTTGAAACAGGATGCGAAATATCATAATGAGGACATACAGAAAGATTAAAAGACTTAATAGAAAATTTGATAAAATCAAAAAGGTTTAAGTCTTTAGCTAGAAAACAACTCAGCACTGCAACATCTCACTTTGTGGTCAAACGCAATTTGATGTCAAAGTTTAACACCAAAGTGCGTTACACAGGAACATAAGGATATTTAACAGGCAGACGACAATTTGGGGTCATAGTTAATGGCATTTTTGTGAACTACAAATAAGAAACAAAGTAAGCGAAATGTATTTAGTCGGTTACTGATAGCAGACGATAGATTATTTAAATTTGTTATATACGGGTTGTAATTTGCAATTAATGCATTATAAATATGTTTTATATTTAATTATTTCTCTCATAGGACGTTGGCCTCTCAGTATAAATATGTATGATGCGTATTGAGTGTAATAATACATTAAATAACATATTATTTAAATTTTACCCATGAGCTAACGTTATGTGCCAATATATTGCATGTCACATGTGTCAATCTAATGAGAAACCAGTTCCTTATACGATAGGATCTGTTGCGGACCCATTAAAATATGGATTAACCTTATTTCTAGTTATATTGAAGAGAGGTAACATGGTTGTACATGTAGTTCTTTCTACGTTGAATGTTGTATATTGAAAAGAAATCAGACTGTGTCAATCAGCCATAAGAGTTTTATTATCATACTCAACAAGATCATAAGTGTATATCTAGATGAAATGTACGTTCAATTATGGCAGGAAGAATTTTCAAACACGTTTATAGTAATTTTAGGAAAATACGTCATCTGGTCTTATTGCTTAAATTTAATGACAGCGGTTTTGGTGAAACAGATACGTCGTTTTGCAAAATCTGAAATAACCAGTACGTTTTCATTGGCTCAGAAAATTAACTGTCTCGTGCTGTAAATTAAATTTTACTGGCATCCAAAATGGCCAAAAAGTAAAAACAAGTCGTTGCGGGAATATTTATTAAAGCATATTTAAGAAAAGTTTATTTTCATAAAATAACATGATTGGTACCTATAAAAACATAAAAACATTAGGATTTACGAGATTGAAACTAAAATTTGCTGTAATGCATTCACTAATAGAGTTATCACGGTCATAATCATGTAGAAGTTATACATTTTTTACAAACTATTTTTTTTCTAAAATGTTTATAATTTTTCGACATTGTATACGTTTTCACTTGCGATATCATGTCTTCAAAAATATTTAGGAATATCGAAAATTATGAAAAAGGATTGAAATGTAGTGGAGCTAGCGCTGTAGCCGTCATAGAGTCTACAACTTTATTTTCTAACCTGTTACAAGTCACGTTAACAGAGAGTGATATAATTGCATGCCTTCCATTATACATTCTTTTTAAGCATATGCGACATACTTTTAAATTATGACTACTATAAATGAGCCGCGTCACGACAAAACCAACATAATGGGTTTGCGACCAGCATGGATCCAGATCAGGATCCATGCTGTTCGCTTACAGACCATATAACAAGTAGAGAAACTAATAGCGAACAGCACGGATCCTGATCAGACTGCGCGGATGCACAGGCTGGTCTGGATCCATGCTGGTCGCAAACGCATTATGTTGGTTTTGTCATAACGCGGCTCAAATTATGTTTAACATACTGATCATGAAATAACTAAGGCGATGATATATGCATTTTAATTTGCAATACAAATTTAGCTTTTAAACACATATATTTGGCTTTTTCAAAGGGTACAAATAAATACATGATTATGTATAAAGATAACAATACGGAAAGCTTAAAGCTTATATGAAACTCTTTCCTGCAGATACTATATATATATATATGATATACATGTATATTCATACATCAGATTAATTATTATTATGTCAATGTTTCTTAATATGATCTAAAATGTATGAATTAAATAGATTATTGTATTTTTATTTATTTTATTTATTTATTAGTTTATTACAGTCTCATCAATGTACACAGTTAAAATACATATAAAATACAATATAAATGCACATTGCCAATCTATAAGATTTACAAGAGACTAAAGGTTGACTTACTATTTACATATAAAATTCTAAAAATCTAAAATACCCTTGCTAATTTAAACCAGAGTAGAACATATGATAAAATGAATCTACTGATGTAATTTAAAATATTGAGGTAGCAAAGTACTTCCAAAAATTCTTTATAGAAATTATGTTGTGGTTAAATTTAATCAGAATCCGGTTTAGAAGATTATTAGCAAAGGTATTTTCTAAATCGTACATGTATATCTAAGAACACATAAAAGTTATTTAAAATAATGTCAGTTGTATAAAATTAGTTTTCTTCTATTCAATATGTTAAAACAGGTTTTGGCAGTTAAAAATACAATGTCTGCATTGGAGAGAATATATCCTACTTTATCAATGTCTGAGAGGGCATCAAAACCATCGTTTAGCATTTGTGCTTCTCGAATCAAGTCGTTACGAATGGAATCGTATAGAGGGCAATATAATAATACATGCTTTTCATCCTCTACAATAGTTTGACAGTGGGAGCACAATCGTTGTTCCACTGGCAAACCATTGTAGCGTCCTAGCTCTATACCGATTGGAGCTGTGCCACTGCGAAATTTAGCTAAGGCACCCCTGTGTGACCTGTTCAAAATTAACTTACAATAATTTTCAGTTTCAAAGTTATTCTTGAATGTTTTATATAATCTTAATTTGTTTCTACCAGAGCCATTTCGGCCTGATTCTTGATTAACAGTACAGTTCCAATTATGAATGTAATCTTCCAGTACTTTAGGCAATATAATATTAAACAACTCTTGTTTTTGTATCGGATTTTCAACATTGCAAAATCGTTCCATATTATACTTCTTAAACAACGTACAGACTTTAAAATTCCAATTCTTACATCTGTTACCTGACTTATTACTTGCCCATAAAAATTGTAATAGTTCTCCGAGATATCCTTGGGTAAATATAAGGGGAACAACTCTGTTTACTCTGTTACGAATAACATTATATTAAAATATTAAATACAAGGTAAGTGCACTGTATCTCGCAATCTAACTTTTCTTTTGACGTATTTTAATTGTTTATTATGTTGTGTTCGGATAAAATATAATAACGCTTATTTATTTTATGAAAACTTGAGACGAAATATAAATAGGGATAAAGTTTAAAAATGAGAACAAATGTGTGTGTTAATTTGTGTACGAATAACTTTTGTAATACTATCTCAGACACCTATTTGTAAAATGTTAGATATGGATGATAACCAGGTGAAGAACTTCAACCGAGATGGTTTCGTTATTGGGTTAGATGTGCTAACAGCGGATGAGGTTGCATTTTATTTAGAATCATTTCTGGCATACGAAGAAAGACTTGGTGGGAAGGTGACAGGTGCTTATAGGTATGAATCTTCTATCTTCCACTAATGTCAAATCCCTCGCGAGGAGGTAGACATGAATCTTACTAAAAGTAATTCCACTGTGGTCCAAAAGTCTAAAATATATGAGCCACGCCATGACAAAACCAACATAGTGCGTTTGCGACCAGCATGGATCCAGACCAGCCTGCGCATCCGCGCAGTCTGATCAGGATCCATGATGTTCGCTGTCAGTTTCTCCACTTGTAATAGAGTTGGTAAGCGAACAACATGGATCCTGATCTGGATCCATGCTGGTCTCAAAACGCACTATGTTGGTTTTGTCGTGACGCGGTCAATTATATCATTTGAACTTGTTACATAGATCAGCTAGGGCACTTAGAACAGAGATGTATGCAAACGAAAGTAAAGAAGTATACAAAGAAATAAATTGAAAATCGTATTTGGGAGCTATTCTTACCCTGGTTTGAGTGAAAAGCGTTGCAACGCTTTTCAGTTGTTTTCATTTTACAATTTAAATGATTATTTTAGAAATACAAATTAAGCAAATGATCTGATTGTTTTACACAAAAGTTATTTGTCTGGGCCTACACCGAATTAAGCATTAATCTCGAAACATTATTTCCAGTCCCGTCTTGTATAAAACCATGCATCAGTGGAGTCCTTTAAACTGTCTTAAAAAGTCATAGAATATTTGTTAAATTAGTTCATTGAAAATATTATTGTAGATCTGAGTGACGATAATTTGCTGAATATATTTATGAAAAGCAAATGTGCGTGTCATTTTATGGCTCAATCTTGCTATCTTGATCTCCATTTTCCCGATGTATAAAGTAAATATATCTAGAACTACAACCGCTAAAATGTTGTTTTTTACCGTCAGTAATTTTATTTATATCAATTAGATAGACGAGTGAATGTTTTAAGCGACTTATATTCAAGTTTACTCGTTCTTTCAGTATCAAATGAAGATGTTTTCATGGAAATTATGGTCTTGATTTCACATTGATGAAAAGTATAAGAAATAAAACGGTAAAACTGGCGTGGTCTAAATTAAAGTAATAAAGTCAACGAATAGATTCATTTGAGCCGCGTCACGACGAAACCAACATAGTGCGTTTGCGACCAGCATGGATCCAGCCCAGCCTGCGCATCCATGCTGTTCGCTTACCAACTCTATTACAGGTAGAGAAACTGATAGCGACCAGCATGGATCCTGATCAGACTGCGCGGATGCGCAGGCTGGTCTGGATCCATGCTGGTCGCAAACGCACTATGTTGGTTTTGTCGTGACGCGGCTCATTTATCTAACACAGAAATGTAACGGATCGAAAGTATACATTTGGCGTTTCTTTAATTGCATATGTTTACAATGTTCCAGGTTCAAATCTCACCTCTTACTTCCCTGGATGCACCAGCTTGTTACTCATCCAAACATTCTACAAATTGTTAAGCAAATATTTGGTAAGGCACAGAAGCTTGTAAATGTTTTTTAATGAATTGAAAAACCTTTGATATAAGCTATACGGTTCAACAACTGTAACATGTTCAGCGTTTGATATAGGCTATACGGTTTATTAAGTAATATATGTTAAGCGTTTGATATTTAAAATGCTAAACGATTCATGATCAATGTAACGGACAAGTTTTTTTATGTAGTTTTGGCGACACCTTTACCAGCATATCCTAATTATGTTTTTAAAACTTCTTTACTTATCTATGGTACTTTTACGAGTGAATTACACTTATATGGTGTTAGCTCTGAATACATAAATGTTAAGCAGTTTTCTTCATCTCAAACTACCGCTATTACTGTTTTTTTTCTTTAGGTCCAGATATTCTTTGCTGGTCGACAGATTTGTTTCCGAAAGATCCAGGAACGGGTAAAGTATGTGCCTGGCATCAAGATGCCACATATGTAGGTATGTTATCTACTATTTTCTCTAAAAGTTTATTGATTTCTGTCATTAAAAATATGATGAAATTGGACGGAGTGTGGAAAATAGAAAAGATATGATCAAAGTTGTTTCATTGAAAAGTGTCGGACTGAGAGAAAATAGTTTATAATTAAATTCAGAGTTGAGGTTAGGCGATTCTTATGCCGAACTATTGTCCTGGATATAAATACAATTATCCTTCCCGTAACTTAATTAAAAACATAATTTTGTGCTACTTATTTAAAAAGCCTTAAAGTCTTAGAAACACGACAGAATTACAACGTACACTATTGTATATTTGATTGTTAAGATCTATTAATGTATATGCATATAGGAATGGATCCTCCTGATGCACTTACCGTATGGGTTGCTCTAACAGAATCTAATCTACAAAATGGCTGTGTGCAATTTTCAAAAGCAAGTCATCTGAAGGTATTTCATACAAAATACATATTCATATTTGAGTGTGGGAATAAATTTACACATGTTCATCTATTATTTAAAGAGCATGACGGGACTTCAGAATTATTAACTACAATTTATCAACAAATTTGTAGTGTCGCTGACAGAACTCTTAAAACTTGCTTGAAATTCAAATTAAATTGATTTCTTGTCATCAAATTATATAAGGAATATAATGTATTGAAATGATGAAAGTTGAAAGTTGCGTCCAGTGAACATCGCTTTTCCTTGTTGAATTTTGTTTTTGTATTTGCTGTATAGTTATCGTATATAAAAACTAAGGAGGGAATAACCTTTGAACAATGGCCCCTCGGAATGGAAAGAAATGAAAAAAAGTTGCACATATTATCAATTACAAAACAAAATCTAGATATGCCCGTGTGTTACGACAGCCGGTGTTTGATGTCTTTTTCTTGTATATATCATGTAAATTATATTTCGAAAAAAACAACAACAAACATTTCGTTAAGCACATATTAGCTCACCTGAGCTAGCTCAAGGTGAGTATCGAGGATCGTTGAATGTCCGTCTTCCGTCCACATTTAGCTCTTTAACAATCTAATGGTCACATTTTTGTCTCAATCGTCATCAAACCTGGTCAGGATACTTGTCGGATGAGTTCGAAAATGGGTCATCTTGGATGAAAAACTAGGTCAAAGGAACTTAAAATAGAAAAATCTTGTTGACACTCTATTGGCTATTGTTTTGATCAAAATATCCAGAAAATTGGTCAGATCAGTTGTTTTGATGATTTCTAGGTCAAGTTCGAATATGGGCCTCTTATGATCTGAGTAGTTTTGATCTAAAAAAAACCACCTGAAAATCGGTCAGAAAAGCTGTATTGATGATTTCTAGGTCAACTTAGAATATGGGTCACCTAGGGTCAAAAACTAGGTCACAAAGCTTAAATATGGAAAACGCTTGTTAACACCTAGATGCTACTGTTTTGATCCAAATATCCTAGAAATTAATCAGAAAGGTTGTTTTGATTATTTCTAGGTCAAGTTCGGATATTGGTTACCTGGGGGTTAAAATCTAGGTCACACAGCTCAAATACACTAGAAGCTACTGCTTTGATCCTAATATCCAGGAAATTGGTCAGAAAAATTGTTTTGGCGATTTCTAAGTCAAGCTCGAATTTGAAGTCAAAATCTAGGCCACACAGCCCAAATATTTGAAAACCTTCGTCCTTGTTAGCACTCTAGGGGCTACTGTGTTAGTCCAAATATCCTGGAAATTGGTCAGAATGGTTGTTATGATGATTTCTAGGACAAGTTAGAATATGGGTCACTTGGGGTCAAAAACTATGTCACATAGCCCAAATATGGAAACACCTTGCTAACACCTTGCTAATGGGATTCTGTTCCAGTCTAAATATCCTGAATATTGGGATTGAGCTTTCATAATCAGGTGAGCAATGTCAGGGCCATCATGGCCCTCTGGTTTCTTATAGTAGCGTTTAGATTTACAACTTCATTAATAAAGGCAAAACATCGGCTGTCGTCACAAACGGATATATCTGCTTGTTGTGTACACATACCGGTCTGTTACAGTGGTCGGTTTAAGATCCTTATATTCTAACATCAGTGTAAACAGTAAATAATCCTGTCTGATATGCAAGAAAATAGATAAACAAAAATTTATTGTTAATATATTTAGGGTCAGATGGAGCATAATAAAACGTTTGCCGATAATTCCATGTTGTTATATGGTCAAGAAATTCCAGTAGAAGTAGACGAATCGTCGATTGCTCACGCTGTCCTGAAACCAGGTCAAGCATCTTTACATCATATAATGACTGTACATGCTTCGGGCCCTAATGAAGGTATCTCCTATGTTTTAATTCCTATGTCAGCGGCATCGATAATTTGAGTAGATCTTAAAATTTCAACGTCTAATATATGATGCTCTTCAATATTCATTACATGCGACTCAATTTGTCCGCATATATCATGTTACCGAACCGTAATTGAACGTTGGTAGAGGGCTATCAACATAAATTTCAAAAGGATTTTATTATCATATATCAAGGATGAATACCTAGATTAAGAAAGTGAATGATAACTGGATTGTTATCGTCCTTCGATGATGTTGAGTTTTATGAATGATAAACAATTTTTATTGAAAAAAATCATTTACATAATATTAAACAATTTTTTATTGCTAAATATTTTCTGCATTTCTAGTAAATGGTCAAAGTACATAAGGTTGGGTGTCGTAAGATTTATCCTGATACCAAGGTTTTAAAGAATTGACGGATTAATGAATTACCTATTGTCACTACGAACATTTTTTTATGACAGGTAATGCACGACGTATCGGCATTGCTATAAGATACTGTGGTGCTTATATCAAGCAAAAAGAAGGGATTGGAGATTCAGCTATGCTAGTGTGTGGTAAAGATCGCGGTAATTTCCCACTAGAACCTGCTCCAACTGCAGAATTCGGAACACAGGAAGTGGAGGCACACAGAAAAGCTGTCGGGGCAGTTGGTCCAGAAGACCTTATCAAAATTAAATAACTACAAATTGTATGCTTTCAGTTAGAAAATAAATGATGATTTCTTTAACGGACTTGTCTTGGATGAAACATGTATTAGCTTATGAAATTACTGGACAGCAATGCTTCCTTACATTTTATGCTTTCACTCAACGAGTAGGTAGAAATTTGCTAACTGTCCATCCCGCTGTCTTACTCAGCTCTCACGCTGTCTGTCCATAAACTTACAAAATAGTGGAATGTTGGAGCATATGTGTCTTTTGGACTCATTTCTTTAATGACCTCTGCCTTTAAAGTAATTATTCTCCAACCATAAAAAATAGTTAATATCATTGATTTGATATCAATACATTTAATTTTCATGCGCAGGTGATTGGTTTATACAGAATTTATTTTAGTTGGATTGTGTAGGAAGCTATTAGCTTATAAACACACTTTCGAATCCGTTCCTGGAATCAACCAGTACTGAGCAATGAGTGTAAAGTTTATTGCTCAAGGAAACAACGACTTGCCCCTGTCAAGGTTTGAATCCATGCGGCTAGCGATCATAAGATTACTAGTCTGAAGCGTTAACCACTCGACCATGCGCAGGTGATTGCTATAAAGCGGTTACAAGCTTAGATGTGCTCCAAGACAGAGGAATATTTTAAATAACTATGTCCAAAGATTAAGGATTTGCTATTAGTATTAGCCAAATACAATAGCGTCCGTCTTCCGATGTCATCAATTATCTTATCTGATATTGCTTTCTTGATTAACTGGAAACTTACTTTGAAGAACTGGTTTTAACATATCATACTATAACATCAGAGCTTACAAATTTAGAAAAGATATTCATATTTTACACATAACAAACAGAGGCAGAGTTTCAAACAAATGAAAACTACTATTTTATGAGCAATGCAATGCAGTTTCTGAAAGTTTCCACAGTCGATCTGTAGATTGAACTTTGATATTTCTTATTTAAATTAAATAACAATCTAATTTGAAAAAATATGCAGTTTACTTTTTGAGAAAGCTATAAAACTTAAAATGAGTTTTTTTCTTAATCGAGAATAAGCTTATACGTAAATTAAAATTCTGCCCAGAAGCAAAGAATGAATCTTTTTAGGTTTGATTAACAGCAGTGGCAATGTTGATATATTTATCAAGTAATTGTATTATTTTCTCTTGTCATTATATGCAATGCATGATTGTAAAGTGCTGAATGAGTTTCATCGGCGTGAACAATAATAAGAAATTAAGAAAACTTACCTGTAGAAGAAACTTAAAATAGTCCAATGATATCATTCTGGGATTCTAAAAAGGTGCTCTATCTCGTTTATTTGATTAACTTTGACAAACCCGCCTAAGGCGCTATATAACGCTACATATAAAGCTCTCGAATTCAACGGGGTTTTAAGGGATTTAACGATTAAACTCGGATTGTTATTTAACTGAACAATTCGGCACATAAAATAACTTATATTGCACCAGTTATTCTTGCCGCCTCGTTTTGAAACTGCATATATTAACTATTTTATGACTGAGTACAATGCCTAACAAGTAAAATTTGTTAAGTTTGAAAGACTGTCGAAATATTTAATGTTATACCTGTGGTTGTGCAAACCTGCAATCACTAACTTAAACTTTGTGTTAGGCCATACACCTTCTTATAACAAGAGGGTCATGATGGCGCTGAATCACTGTTTTTCAGTGTTAGAAATATTTATTTCAAATGAACTTGCCGAAAGGCAAGTCCTTGCCTGTGGCACCGTTATATGTCTCAAGGCCGCTAATAGTCGCACCATTGCAGCTAAATGTCGCAACCACCGCTAAATATTGCAAAATCTCTTACCGTTATATGTCGTAATTGTAACGTTAAATGTCGCACGATTTTCCCTTACCGTTAAATGTCGCAACACCACAGTTAAATATCGCAATATCTAAAGTGATGTATGAAAACTAGTATTATGTCAATATTAAAGTTATGTAAGTGAACTGGGACCAGCTTTCTCTTAGATAGGAAAAGATTTGCTGTGATGTCTAAAATATTGGTTGGAATTAAAGTATTCTTTGTCGACATTATAAATTGACGACCATTATTTATGCCAAAAAGGCCTTTTGTGATAAAACGCATTTGTATACTTTTTTCATTTAGCAACATTGATGTCGTGGGTTCAAGCTAGAGGATTGTCCCAGAAAGATTCAATATGAATTTAAGTTTCAATCAGTATTTGAATACTGCGTGTCGGCCTTTCATCTACAAGCATGTTTTGTAGGTATTATTCTATCTCGGTATTATTATATTGTCACAGTTGGATTAGTTTTATAAATTTCATTGGTACAAACAAACCTGATTAGTTTTGCACTTGTTTCTAAAATACCGATCCTGTTCATCATAATTTGATTGTTGATTCTATGCATCTAACCATTGACACCCACATAGATAACATTTTAATATAAGAAGATTTCAACTTGAATACTCAAAACCCTCCCTCTGGTAGAAAAGTAAATGGCTTATGCTCACAGTTATCACTGTTTCAGGTAATAAACGCTCCAACACACTTCACGGAATCCTCCACATCAACAATTGACTTGATTTTCACAACTAACAAAAACCTTATTCACTCGAGTGGTGTTGGTGATCCTTTCCTTCAACAAGACTTAAGATATCATTGCCCAATCTATTGTCTGCTAAATCTTAAAAAAAACTAAACGTTCTTATTTCTATCATCAAGTTTGGATATTCGACAAAGGAAATTATACCATGCTTAGACAATTAGCCGCTGAATGCGACTGGGAAATTTGAAAAATAATGACATAAACATTTATACTTCTAATGTCACAAATGAAATTATCAACATTTCTAAGAAATGTATACCAAATAGGAAAATATTGGTACGCGAAAATGACCCCCTTGGCTTAAAAATGACTTTCGAGTTCTTATAATGAAACGCAAACGCTTGTATCGCATTCCCAAAGTATCAAATTTACCGCGTCACTTAACAAAATTTCGTCTTCTTAGAAACCAAATTACTACACTTATTCGTGAGGCAAAAAAAACTCATTTTGACAATCTTGCACATAGGCTTAAAGAGGAAAAATGTAATTCTAAGAGTTGCTGGACCTGTCTGAAATCCTTCATTTAACCTTCTGTCTCCTTTTCTATACCTCCTCGCGTAAACGGAATTGACACTATAACAGATGAAACACAAAAGGCAAATTTTCTTAATGAATACTTTGTGGCTCAAACAGATACAAATGCAGCACCTATTTTTCCTGATTTACCAAATTCTAGCGGGTCAATATTATCCGACATTTTCTTCAGTCCTGACGAAGTAGACTCGGTCTTAAAATCACTTCCCCTTGGAAAAGCATGCGGCCCAGACAAAATAAATAATAGAATCCTACGAGAACTCTCAATTGAACACAGCGACTCTCTTTCCTCTCTTTTCAACTACTCTCTCCAAATGTGTCAGTTCCTGATGCTTTGAAAGAAGCAAACGTCTCTCCACTTTTTTTAAATCTGGTGATCCTTTTCTAGTAAATAACTACCGTCCTATTACTCTTATTAGCACTATCAATAAAGTTTTTGAAAGAATCATATTCAAACATACATTCAATTTCCTTCATTCTTATAATATGCTTACCCCATTACAATCAGGTTTTGTTCCTGGTGACTCTTCAATAAATCAACTCACTTATTTGCTCAAGCCATTGATTCTGGAAAAGAGGTGAGAGCTGTTTTCTGTGACATCAGTAAAGGGCTTGATCGTGTATGGCATAAGGGCCTTATTTATAAATTAATAACAATGGAAATTCCGGTCGTCATTTACTTTGGTTCACTTCCTATCTTGATAACAGAAAACAAAGAGTTGTTCTTAAAGGTTGAACATCTTCTGATAATTATATTAATGATGGTGTCCCTCAAGGATCCATACTCGGGCCACTTCTTTTTCTAATATATATATAAATGACATTGTTCTTGATATCAAAGCAAACATCAGACTTTTCGCTGATGATACTAGTCTATTCATTATTGTTGAAGATCCGCTATCAGCTTCCAATATTCTAAATGCAGACTTGCAAACAATAGACAGGTGGTCAAAAAATGGCAAGTCAAATTTAATCCTTCAAAATCTGAATCAATGTTAATATCCCGTAAAACAAGACAAGTAATTCATCCGTCCATTATTATGCACGGTCAACCAATAAATGAAATAAATAATCCTAACACCTAGGTATAATTCTTTCAAATTATCTTCGCTGGTCGGCTAAAACTAAAGCCTGGAAAAGAATAAATATAATGAAAAAACTTAAATTTACACTTGACCGAAAGTCTCTTGAAACCATCTACCTTTCATATATTAGACCTATCCTTGAATACGGATATGTCTTATTTAATAACTGTACCAAATTATAAACTAGAATTGTGTCCATAGGACACGGGTGCCCCCACCGCGCCACTGTTCTGTCAATCTTTTCACTAAGTCAAGGGAAATAACTCTACAAATACTGGATAAATCCACAAGCGAAACCCCAGGTGCAAATCTAAATATAATGAGCAACCTGCCCATAAGGTTTAATGACTATGTCAAATCCTTTTTGAGTAACTTGCGACACAAGTTGAAAATTGCAAAAAAATTCTAAGTGAAGGGCAATAACTCTAAAAATACTAAATAAATCCAGACGAAAATACCTGGTGCACAACTGCACATGCTGATCAATATTCCTGTAAAGTAACATGACTCTAGGTCAAATACTTTTTTAGTTACGTGTGACACATGTTGAAAATTGCAAAATTTTACTAAGTCAAGGGCAATAACTCTAAAAATACTAAAAATATCCAGACGAAAATACCCAGGTGCACAACTACACATGCTGATCAACATTCCTGGAAAGTTTCATGACTCTAGGTCAAATACTTTTTGAGTTACGTGCGACACAAGTTGAAAATTGCAAAATTTTACTAAGTCAAGGGCAATAACTCTGAAAATACTAAAAATATCCACACGAAAATACCCAGGTGCACAACTACACATGCTGATTAACATTCCTGTAAAGTTTCATGACTCTAGGTCAAATACTTTTTGAGTAACATGCGACACAAGTTGAAAATTGCAAAATTTTACTAAGTCAAGGGCAATAACTCTGAAAATACTAAAAATATCCACACGAAAATACCCAGGTGCACAACTACACATGCTGATCAACATTCCTGTAAAGTTTCATGACTCTAGGTCAAATACTTTTTGAGTAACATGCGACACAAGTTGAAAATTGCAAAATTTTACTAAGTCAAGGGCAATAACTCTGAAAATACTAAAAATATCCACACGAAAATACCCAGGTGCACAACTACATATGCTGATCAACATTCCTGTAAAGTTTCATGACTCTAGGTCAAATACTTTTTGAGTTACATGCGACACAAGTTGAAAATTGCAAAATTTTACTAAGTCAAGGGCAATTACTCTTAAAATACTAAAAATATCCACACGAAAATACCCAGGTGCACAACTACACATGCTGATCAACATTCCTGTAAAGTTTCATGAATCTAGGTCAAATACTTTTTGAGTTACGTGCGACACAAGTTGAAAATTGCAAAATTTTACTAAGTCAAGGGCAATAACTCTTAAAATACTAAAAATATCCACACGAAAATACTCAGGTGCACAACTACACATGCTGATCAACATTCCTGTAAAGTTTCATGACTCTCGGTCAAATACTTTTTGAGTTACGTGCGACACAAAAGTGAACGGACGGACGGAAGGACGGACGGACGGACAGACGGACGGTGAAAGGGTAAATCTAAATGCCCGCCACTAACGTGGGGGCACAAAAACGGAACTAGAACAAATTCAACATGAAGCTGCAAGAATAGTGACAGGAACAACCAAACTCGTCTCTATTGACCATCTTATAATTATGTCTGAAATTGGCTGGGAAACTTTAGAAAAAAGGAGATACAACCATAAACTTTTCTTGCATATCAGACAGGATTATCTACCGTTTTCACCGGTGCTAGAAAACTCTGTCTTACACCCCCCATGTAAGACAAGTCGCGTGCTTTAAATGACGTCATTGACGCGCGCCTTTTATGAATGAATCGCGTTCTTAGGATGACGTCATTTTTCCTTATGAATGAAGTTGTATGTTCATACGCTACTATAAGAAAAAGTGCGTAATGAGAATATCAGTTTCATAATTCTGTTCCGAAAATAATTGACATGCAAGAAAAAGAATCAAACACTGGCTGTCGGTGCAGACGGGAATATCTAGCTCTCGGGTAACTGTTTAGCGGAAACCCGGCAGAGCCTCGTTACCGCTGTAAACAGTTACACTCGAGCTAGATATTCCGGTCTGTACCGGCAGCCGGTGTAAGATTCTTATAATCTTATTTTACAAAATGAAAAATAATCTCACTCCAGACTATCTCTCTGATCTTCTCCCTTCTTCTGTTGGGTCCGAACATTGATATCCCTTAAGGAATGCCCAAGATATACAGACCATCCGATCACGCACATATTTTTACTATAAATCATTTCTACCATCTGTAATTAGAGACTTCATCGCCCTTCCAGTTCAAACCCAGCATACCCCTACGCTTGCCGCTTTTAAGCGCAGTCTTAAAAATGAAGTAACAAACATACCGAACTTCTTTTACTATGGTGAGCGAAGAGACCAAATAATGCCTACCAGACTTCGAACCAATTGTAGCTCTCTTGCATCTGATTTATTTGATAAGAATATTGTCGAGTCTCCATTGTGTGATTGTGGGCTGGTTGAAAATTCCTATCATTTATTCTTTATTTGTCCAAAATATGTTCATCTAAGTCCCAATCTATTAAACACTCTTTCCAACTTTTGCACTCCAACTTGTTATTCTTTATGGAGACCCTGATTTACCTGCGGACTCCAACAATGCTATCTTCGCTGCTGTTCATCAATTTATAAGAGATACTAAAAGATTTTAACATGCAACATACTAGTTGTCATACAACAAAGTGTTCACATAACTTTTTTACCACATTATGTTCGTACCAAAACGACAAATGATACGTCAATTTTATATCGAAACATCCGCAAACCCCTCTTTTCTCGATCTTTCTCTTTATTATTTTCTATCAATTACATATATGTATTTATTTTTTTTTTTCATTTACTTTCTTTATAGGGTTTAATTAAAGTTATGATAAGCCATGTATTATATGAACATATTGCTTTTGTTTAAGGAGAGGACTACCATGAGCTATTGTAGCTCTCGGTCCAATTCCTTTCTGCTTAAATTGTTAATTATTAACATACATATATTACCTTAAATAAAAATATGTTTAATATGTTTAAAAAAAAGTCCTCTGGCGAAGAAAGGTCTCTTTTTTTGTCAACAACAATGGGTGCATTACTATCTTCACCCATAATACTGAGCACGCCACGTAGTTTTTGTTGTGAAGTATACTTGTAAAATTGTTCAGCGATGGTGGCTTACATTTAATCATATATATATTTAGAATAACTGTTATCATTATTTTCACAAGAAAATCGTGCACGCTTATGCAAAACGTTAAACTATGGTTGATATAGACAAAGTTTTCTTGCATCTCAGACAGGATTATCTACCGTTTACACCGGTGCTAGAAAACTCTGTCTTACACCCCCCATGTAAGACAAGTCGCGTGCTTTAAATGACGTCATTGACGCGCGCCTTTTATGAATGAATCGCGTTCTTAGGATGACGTCATTTTTCCGTTATGAATGAAGTTATAAGTTCATACGCTACTATAAGAAAAAAGTGCGTAATGAGAATATCAGTTTTCATAATTTCTGTTCCGAAAATAAATGACATGTAATATGCAAGAAAAAGAATCAAACACCGGCTGTTGGTACAGACGGGAATATATAGCTCTCGGGTAACTGTTTAGCGGAAACTCGGCAGAGCCTCCGGTCTGTACCGGCAGCCGGTGTAAGATTCTTATACGATCAGCATCAATAACTTAAAAACTCAGCATGACAGCGATTAACCACAGGGAACATACCCACGTTACTAAATTTTACGTTAAAATACCGAAGGCTTAAGTCCTAGGCATCTCCAGAAATGTCTTAAAACATCAAAATTCTGTTAGAACAAGGCATTAACAAGTTGCCACCATGTTACCGGAAGTCGCTTTTTCAGAAATGAAAGTCTCCAAGCCCTAGCCCAAGTTTAACGTCCGATAACTCAGTGTGTGGGGCCCAATGTTCGTTGTAACGTCCTTATTGATATGTAAATGTGCGTAAATAACACAAGGCGCCTGAGTCCACTGCTTTGACGCCATCCTTCCGATTCCGTTGCGGATTCGATTTTGTACAAGTTTGAAGGGTAACCTTTACAGAAATGTAAGGCTTAAAGCCCTAGAGCGAGTGAAACGACCATGAGAACTCCGCGTGGCGGGACCGTTTAAAGTTGCTACATCCTTATTATGAAAACGTACGTAAAACACAAGGCGCCTGAGTGGACTGCTCCGACACTGCTCGTCCGATTTCGTTGAATATTCAATTTTGTATAAGCTAAAATTTAAGGGTCACCTTTATAGAAATGTTAGTCCAAGTAAAACGTCCTTGAGAACTCTGCGAGCGAGGGCCGTTTTTCGTTGTTACGTCCTTAACAATATGTAAATGTTCGTAAAAACACAGTGCGCCCACAGCCGCTGCTTTGACACCATTTGTCTGATTCCGTTGCGGATTCGATTTTGTACTAGTGTGAAGGAGGCGATGTACACAAATGTAAGTATCCAAGCCTAGCTCAAGTAAAACGTCCGCGAGAACTCCGTGTACATTTTCAAACTCTATAAATACTTGATACTCTATAAATACTTGATCTAGAAATAATATGCATATTGTAGTAATGTAATATTTTGTTATTAATTTATTTACGACTTGTACATATGCCGCCCTAAGTTGCAACGATAATTTTGAGACCCGTGGTATCTTCCTTCGGTAACTTGCAGACATTTATTCTTTTACTTTATCTTGTCTGGTTCGATAATGAATGCCCATATATTTATTGTTATACCTTAGATGTAATCAAATATAAATCGGTAATTTCTTCAATGTCAAATTGAGCATTATAGAACGACTCCATATAGTCAGGAAATTCCTGTTGAAATATATGAATTTTCGGCTGTACATGCTATCCTGAACAGACTGCACATAAATAAGGGCCTAATTAATGTGTGTCCTTCAATATGATATTTAAGGCCAATTGTTGATGCACTTTTATTATCATTGCGTACGTCTCAATTTTCCCCCATGCATAAAAGGATTAAATTTGTATGAAAACATCCGTTACAATGCGGACATAAACCGTTAAATTAGGACTGCTGCGTATAGTCATGTTTGTTGATTTAACATTGATGTACGGTAATATGAAGGCGGAGTTTCTCATGCAA
Organism: Ruditapes philippinarum; assembly: GCF_026571515.1. Classification (NCBI taxonomy): domain Eukaryota; kingdom Metazoa; phylum Mollusca; class Bivalvia; order Venerida; family Veneridae; genus Ruditapes; species Ruditapes philippinarum. The sequence continues at coordinate 474,947 of NW_026860903.1, forward strand.
ACAGAAATTGTACTTTTGATTTCGCGACAATGAGGTTGCCCATTTTTTATGCTTATAAAACTCATTTTGGTTGTCTTGACACCAAAATAAAATCTGGAGTCGATATGAAACCCAATTTATTAATGAAATGTCGCTATTTCTGTTTTTATGAAATTTATTTAATGTAGCTTTAAATTTTGATGAAAATGAGATCAATTTTAACGGTTAGTACATTTTAGTTAAACACCTGTCTGCAGTAGAGAAACGCTGGGAAGAATCAGAATCTCGCTCAGGTGTCAGAATAGGATTAATATACTTGATACCGCAGTATATAGTTATAAAATTGACAATGATTTCAACTGATTATACGTCACGTGACATTTTAACATTTATTTTCTATTATCATTTATTATCAATATTGCAGACTCATTATAGCCTTTTTTTCTCTAATTCTGAATAATTAAAACTGATATACCATTTTATGATATTTAAGGTGTATATTTAAAACCCGCGGGAGGTTAAACATAATTAAGAGATATATAGATATGTACTGTCAGTAAGTACAAAATGTAAAACAAAATGCAGAACGTTTTTTTACAGTAATTTTCTGAAAACAGTGACTAATGCATATTTACCTTGACATACTTTTTGACAGGAATATAATAAATGTGTATTTATGTTCCTGTTTTTGGTAACAAAAAGTTTATACTTTTAAAGCCACGTACACAAAAAGAAAAAGAGAAATAAAATTAAAATATGCGAGGGCCTCATGGAAGATTGATATGTTTGTTCTAATGAGTTCTCTCGTTAAATAAAGTCTTTATTATTATTATTATTATTATTATTATTATTATTATCATTATTATTATTATTATTATTATTTAAGAACATTTTACTTTCGTTCAATCTCACTAGATATAACAACTGGAATCAAAAACATAAAGATATGTTTGTTACACAATTTATATTTCTTGCATATCAGGTTCACACTGGCCATAGCTTTCGCACAAGCGGTGGGTCCATCGCAGCGGCGTTGGAGTATTCGTCGCAGAGGCGGTGGATAAAAATGGCCATTTGCTGTTGTCAGTAAGTTTATCTATCTCGTTTTATTACTAAGTATTAATGTTAGCGTAAATTTCCTAAAAATACTGCATGTTTGTAACGTAACTTTTAATTGGATTATCGAGACGTTTATTTAGTTATAAAGATTTTTGTTTTATTTGTAACTTCATTTTCTGATTTTACATACATGTACAAGCATTATAAAGAATTTTGATAGGTGTTAATATTGCAAACAACCGTTTATATACGACCATATAACCTGTCGGAAATTTTTATAACGAATTTATGATACATCTTGAGCATTTTTTAGAAAACAGTGAGATAATTTCATAAATCGACGGCAGTCATGTATATATAAAAAGTACAATGTATATGAAGAGATATACGCAAAATTCAGGATGTTCAATATATATATTCTTTAAAGTTGGCATGATGCTAGAATATGATAACATAAACATTTCAAGCGAAAAATACTTCGGGGTCACCGATCTTATTTTCTGTACGTGAATTTGATTTTTTTCCTTATTTGAGGAACAGACAACTTAAACATACGTCTGAAAATCTTTTTTCCGTTTGTTATGTTCTTCACTACATTTGTATATTTTTCTACATTTTCAAAAAAAAATTTGTTACCTTTTATGTTATTTCATTTCATTTCATACTTAAATTTCTTTAAAAATATACCATATTGGAAAATATTTTCTTCGATAAATGTTACAATTCAAGAAAAAGAAGAAAAACTAAACTATAACGGGCAGGTCCTTACAAAAAGTAATAGAGAAAACTTTCCTGAAATAAATTTTATTGGTGTTCTCAGTATATGATAATATAACACAGTGACATTCAAAACTGAGATTGTTCTTCGTATTCAAGAAGCATGTCCTGTCAATCTTTACGAGTGCTGTATCTCATTTGTATGTATGTATGACAAAAACATTGTTGAACCTGGAACGTACGGTTATGTTAAGTCCCAGGTTGAACGTGGATTATTTTATGATAATTACGGCCAAAGAGGGATTTTCAATGGAAGGAAAATGGAAGCGGAACTCGGACATTTATATGTGCTTTTGTATGTTACTCAGAAGTAATAAAATGGTTGTACTCAATTGGAAAGTGCGTTACGTCAAGTTAAACTCTCAACATTCACATGAATGGTATCGGGCTCACAGAACTGCGTTGCAATCGAATCCACTGCCGGCTGCGTTGTAATCATATTTGTCATTTATTTTTTAAACAGGCAATAACAATTTCCCAAAGTTCCAAAATATGGATGTTTTGTGGAAGTATCATTATACGATGTGATGCCGTGGTATTATAGGGTCTTGTTGCACACATTTATACGTGTTTTACCGAAATTAGAAATTAGGCAAAAGTGACGTCCCCTCGTCAAACTGTACAGAAGTGTTTGCATAAACGGCAATGAATTGCACCGTGTGAGTGTAATAAGTTGGAATTGTACATATGTGGGCTCCAGTCTCACTAGGTGTTTTCAGTAAAACATTTAAAAATAAAACAAAATTCAGTCATCAACTTAACCACAACAGCAAACGGTCATTTTCTATCCACCGCTTCTGCGACGAGTACTCCACTGCCGCTGCGATGGACTCTACGCTTCTGCGAAAGTTATGGCCAGTGTAAGACTGGCGATTCCGTTTGTTTTACCATTCCGGATATTCCATCTGGCATGGGGGTGCCAGATAAGTCGCGTGTTGTACAATTGCACGCTTTTGCTGACGTTATTTTACCGTTGTGAATAAAGTTATATATAATTCATACGGTGTTGTAAGAAAATAATTACGGGTGTAGTGACATAAGTTTCCATGGAAAATTATTTTATGAAGGTAAAGCGTTTAAAATATAAAGGAATATTGTACAATATGCAAGAAAAAATATCTGACATATGCTTGCGGTTAAATATGGCAGATATTATTAATCTCCAACGCTACGAAAGGCTTTGCGCCCTGGCCTGTTTTTGTTTTGGGTCAACCTGGGCTCCTTGCCAGTAGTTTTGTTGCTGGGTCGAGTAGGGGTTGCGTTGGTCTGGATCCATGCTGGTCGCAAACGCACTATGTTGATTTTGTCATGACACGGCTCATTAATGTTTTTGAATCATTATTGTAGGTTAACTACAAGTTGTTTTGTGAAAAAGAGATCCTACAAATGGAAAAAAATGAAAAGCACACTATATTATATACAACTAACAGAAACATATGGGATTTGTCGTTTTATATAGAGGTGTCACATTGAAGATTCCATGACAATCGCCAAATTAATACTCCTGGCGATGTTTCCTAGTTCAAACTATGAACATTGTCAATTATAAATGTTGAATATTGCTTAACTTGATGACTGTAGCTTGCATTAATCACTTCTACGCATGCAACGTTTTCAATTTTGCCGTTTTCGGCGAATCGGGAAATATGCTATCTATCAGTGTAGCAAAATGTTACAAATACAAGCCTATGTAAGTCCATACAAGTTTGCTTTTCAAAAAGCTAGTAGCGGCTCGCGTTGTCATGCTCTCTCAGTTTAACAAAAATCAAGATGCATTCACATAAGAAAGAATGAAGTCCCTATTTATATCGAGGGTTGATCGCAAAACTGTTGTACGGCCTTCTTTTTTCATATAAGACACTGCATTTTGGCGGTCATCCCTCGATATGCACTTTCAGTTGATTGTCCGTTAATTTTTTTTTGATATATCGGGTCCCACTGATCTTGATCTTTTGACCTGAACATGTGCGTGGAAGAGATGTGTGAAGTTGGCGGCCCAGCGGCCTGGCGGCGTGAAGTTGGCGGCCCAGCGGCCTTGCGGCCAAAATTTTTAATGTTCTAGAAATGTTATTTTAACAATAAAACGGCATTTAATGAAGTTTTAAAGATAATTATTGTTATTTAAAGGATATATCAAAAGAAAAAATCACTTTCAGAGAACTTTTTTATTTTGTCAATTTTATGAAGTTGGCGGCCCAGCGGCCAAAAATGTTAATGGTATAGAAATGTTATTTTAACAATAAAACGGCATTTAATGAAGTTTTAAAGATAATTATTGTTATTTAAAGGATGTATCAAAAGAAAAAAATAACTTTCAGAGAACTTTTTCTATTTTGTCATTTTTGTGGCGGCCCAGCGGCAACACAAGTTCTTTACAAGTCTATATAAATCAAGTATACCATTGGTATACCGAATGTTGACTCATGGGTCATGATTAATATTTGTTTTGTATAAGTTCATCAGGCAATGCTTCATATCCAATAAGCTCCAGGCATTGAAGTTTCATAGAATAAAAACATAACATATTTTTCCTATGCAGGTTAATTTAAATCATGACCCCCTTGGGGCGTGAAACATTTTTACCTTAGGAACATGATTTAGATACATGTACATTTTGTAGTGGTCCAGAAGGCAATACCATATGCCAAATATCATAGCTTTTAGCATTTTAGTTTGAGAAGATAAATAAATGTTTTTCCTATATAAGTCAAGTTGTCCCCTTATCTACATTAGCAACCAACATATGAACAACTTTGAAAGGGGACCACCGAAGGATCATTCCTGTAAAGTTTGGTCAGAGAAGATGTTGTTTAAAGAAAAATAAAACATTGTACAGATAATTGCATCAAGAAAGATCTTAAATCATCAAAACAATTTTTAAATTGGTAAAAGAAAATAAACCAAAACTATGTAAACATTTAGTGGTCTGTGCCTAAACTTGACCTATACTTGAATAATATAAATTAAAAATTTGAATAATTAAATGAGCCGTGTCATGACAAAACCAACATAGTGCGTTTGCGACCAGCATGGATCCAGACCAGCCTGCGCATCCGCGCAGTCTGATCAGGATCCATGCTGTTCGCTTACCAACTCTATTACAAGTAGAGAAACTGGTAGCGAACAGCATGGATCCTGATCAGACTTCGCGACTGCGCAGGCTGGTCTGGGTCCATGCTGGTCGCAAACGCACAATGTTGGTTTTGTCGTGACGCGGCTCAAATGTTGTTACATTAGTTACAATGATTACACTCCTTTCTCCTTAAGGTTATCATTTGGAAACCATCTCTTTGATATTTTACAGATAATAATATCTACATGTATGTAGATATTTAGTGGTCTGAATCCAAATTATAATTCAACCTGTATTTCAATTATTTCAGCCGTGTTCTGAAAACTATTTTAAATCAAGTGACTCCTAAAAAACTCATGTGCAAACTATTTCTTTGCAAAATTAAAGATAAAAAGGACTAAACACTATGAAAAATATTTAGTGTTCTGAACCTTAATTTAAATTTCACATATATTCAAACATGCTTCATCTGTGTACCAAAAATAATTTCAATCCAGAGTAATCAAGTGGAAGCAACATAATTTTTGCTAAATAGATGTTGAAAATGGACAATAACTATTTAAAAATTTAGTTGCGTTAATCCATATTTGATATTGACCTGTATTTTATGATGTTTCAACAAACAACCAAAAATAATTTCAATTTTTTATCATCATCATATCTTTGCGCTAAAAGCAATACTTGCTGCTTTTTAAACATTGCGTTAAAATTGAAGGGTTTTAGCCGCTACGTTAAATCAAATTTGATTGGCCAAATAAATATTGGAGTCCAGCTTAGAGAGGTGAATCATATAAAATTTTGGAAGCCAAGCTTCGGTAAAATTTGGATGGATTTGGAGTTTTAGGCTGTCTCAGTAAAATTCTAACGTAATACTGGAAAAAAATGTAAAAAATACTACATCTCATTTAAAATCTAATTTAAAACAACAATGACAAATAAAAAACCCAGAAAATTCAGCGACATCGCCGTTTGATGTTTTATCGTGTGATATAATTGCGTAATTGATTATTGGCCTTGGTGTACTTCATCTATATAATATTTGTTTTTACATATTTCATAAGCGATATCTATTGCGCTGTACAGTTTTCTGAAAATAGTGAATCATAAATAACCTTGACCAAAAACAAATCATTTTTTCTAATGGGTTCGATACAACCTAAATCTAAACAATAAGTAAAACAAAGTTAATAATAAGTTAATACAACGAATTGAAGAAATTATATTTGTTCTATTCATGCTTACTGAAGCACAAATAAAAATTTAAAATATCTAAAATTGATCTTTGAGTGTACAGATATTCCCAACCTCTTTGTTTACATTGCGTAAATAGAAACCTGAAACTAGTTCGTCCTCTTTTGACATGTAATAAAACAATAAATATACATGATTGTCAAACCTAATCTTTGATATTTAGAAAATATATCCTGTGTTAGCCAAGCCAAGGACGAAGATATATATTACTTCTTGGGCTTAACATATTTTTGGTTGTAGGTTGAAGTATCTCCTGATTTGTGGGATTTATATTGGTCCACAAAATATATATGATAACGCAATGGGCGCTATGGTGTAGTCGAAAGCATACTAGACTGGCAATCCAGAGACCCGTGGTTCGAGTCCCGCCTGTGGCCTACCGATATTTTTATATATAAATTTTTAAACTTTAAGGTCCGTAATTAATCATTTTCAGAGGGAAACGAGTCTAAATTTTGAAAACCCACTAATATTTTTATCTAACATAGTTGTGTCATTTGAAACAAAAATATGCTGATATGATAGCACAAGATGTACATCGATGAAACTGTATTTGAGCCGCGCCACGACAAAACCAACAAAATGGGTTTACGACCAGCATGGATCCAGACCAGCCTGCGCATCCGCGCAGTCTGATTGGGATCCATGCTATTCGCTATCAGTGTCTCTACTTGTAATAGAGTTGGTAAACGAACAGCATGGGTCCTGATCAGACTGCGCGGATGCGCAGGCTGGTCTGGATCCATGCTGGTCGCAAACCCATTATGTTGGTTTTGACATGGTGCAGCTCAATTATATAGCCGTGTTTCTTACAGTACTATGGTAACTAGAAGGTAATATTCTACAGAATTTATTTAAACATGCAAAGGAATTATTATTTTTTTTATCATAGTTCACTATACGTAGGGCACATAACAAGAACTGGTTTTCAGATTCAACATTTCGAGAAAAACGGTTACATATTCATAAGTTTCTATTAGTACCAGAATATATACAAGAGAATCTCTGCATAGTCTTAGTCGAGAGATTTCTTTTCTATGTGTATAATATTTAATAACATATATGTAATTTTGGACATAAATACAGTTTTTAATTGCCATTAGGATTGATTTGCTACAGTGTCATTCCAAGCGTATACATATTGATCACGTAATCTTTGTTTAAACATTGGCATATTTAAAAGGGGGAAACAGACCAAGCTCTCCAAGGACAGCAGCATTTGATGTTTGAGGACGAACCCCTAGAAACTACTTTACAGAACTTCAGGTGGAGTTTGTCAACTTCTTTCTAATTGTAAATCCCCTAGACATCGGAACCATACCAACTAGGGAGTCAATCAAAGGCTGTTGCGCTTTTTGACATCTATGTTAAATCTACCCGACAGTGACAATAGATAAGTGTTTGCTTTAAGAGCTTGGTCGTTTACTGCCTTCGCAGCATTTATTATTTTGCCTGTGTATGTAAATGTTGCACAAAGGTAACAAAAGGAATCGACAGTTTCGACATTTTCTCCGTTGATAAACCATGTAAAATTATTTCTTTTTTTTTTCTTTTCAAATATACCGATCATCAATTTTAACCTTTTACCTCATAAAGGCGTGTTTTGAAGGCTTTCCACCAAGAGGCCTCCAATAGTGAGAAAATACCCTATTTAAGCCCCAAACACTGTTTTTTGTTTGAGAAGTGTTGTTCAAAAAAGTGATAGCAGAGGGGTGTGTGCCCCTTCTGTTTGGGGGTTTGATGGGTGGCAGTAGCCACCCCCCTCCTCGGTCGTCGCCAAGAAAATTTTGGATTTTTTAAGGGGCTAAAAATGGCCTCAAGTCGATCTTAAGGTAACGTGTGTAACAAACGCTGAAAAACCTTTGACTCTCTCTCTCTCTCTCTCTCTCTCTCTCTCTCTCTCTCTCTCTCTCAAGACGCAAAATAGTGATTTTTGGCAATTTTGAGACGTCCCCCGTTGTCATGGTAATAGGAAATTTAGGATTGAGCACGCTGTTACAAAGGCTATGGTTCAGTCAATATTTGTGCCAAGTTTGGTTAGAATTGAAGCATTTTTTATAGTTTCATAGCTATTTGAACTTGTAAGAGGAGGTTTTTCAATGAAAACAGCCATTTTTTGCAATATGCTCATGCGGTAAAAGGTTAACCCCAATTTCTTAGAATTTTCACACAGATTATCAATCTGGCTTTGCAGACTATTTGCATTGGTTGTCAACAAAGCAATATCATCAGCAAATAGTAAAAAAATACAAAGATAACAAATTGATGTCCTCATTTTACAGTTGTAATAAATCAATTACATTAGTTAAACATAATAAGAATGAAAACATTTTCAAAGTTATAAGTATGTTTATAGAATTTTTTTTAAAAAAAAAATAGGAGTTTAATTTGAAAAATAGGGCACTTTTAGGAATTCCTTTTTAATTTTTCATTTATTTAGGAATTTTAGCAAAACTGAAAAAATATGACATTTTTTTTAATTTAAGGCACGCTGGACAGCCTGCATAACAAGATAGTAAGCTGCTTCTGAATGGACTTCTATTCAGAAGGATCTCCTGCTAGCAGTAAAGGCCATTCTTGGTTGTCTACATTAATTAGGATGTGCCGCATTCGGTATATGATTCGTATACATAGTACTCTGTTGTCGTGGCGGCTTAGTCGGAATCGGACCGGATGGGGGATTGTCAGCAGTATAACGTCGGTTTTCAATGTATAGCATGTCATATGAGAGAACAGCTTTTCTTCTTTTGTTCTCTGGCCTATATGAGGTGTGGCATAAGTTTTTTACGCCGTTCTTGAACAGTTTTTGGAAACTGATCACTTGTACGATATATTTTTCTATCGAGTTTGTTATGTATCATCTTCAACTTTGCCCGGAAGAAAATCAGATTTTACTACGATCGATCGTAATTTGTTTTGCTCGAGCCTACCAATTCCATTTTAATTTGACATTAGAGTCCATGATGATTGTTGATCTGTACAAAATTTAATAATCGTTTGTGTAAAGTTTTCCTTCATCTTTACGTGTATCAAGTGACTTCTCCTCGTCTTATGATCAATTTTGAAAAATGGTTAATTCATTAGGTAATAACGTCGGGTTTACGACATTTTGGGACAGCCCTCGTATTTATTTATTTATTTGAAAACAAGAACCCGATAACTAGTTCCATAATAAAGTATTTGGCGCACAGCCTTGCTGGAAAGAGAGGGGGCCTGAGACGGTAAAAAGCATAAACCACTGTCGTTCATAAGCGTGTTTGAGGACGTTAAAGGTTTCCATTTTTGACCATTTTTAAATAAATTCTTTCTTAAACCACAAACAGGATCAATTTTCCAAAATACTTGCACCACTTTAAAAGAGGTAGTAGCTTTAAAAGTACAAACAGTAATATATTTTTCAACTATTTATTTGTAAGACTGTTACATTTCTTTGGCATTCATTTTGTGTAACAATCATCATTTTTTCGGAGCCTCAAACCGTGGGTTATTCGGGTTCAACTGATTGGAATGGTTGTCGAGATCCGATTTTGTCCCTGTACCGCTAAATCCAGGAGTATGTCCCCTGAAATACAAAACAAATAATTTGTATTACAAATACCGAACAAATGATTCGTATTACGTTTTGTTTCACATAGAATGTACGGTTAAAACGTAATGCAGTGAATGCAAAAATAAAATTAAATCTTCCTAAAAAGCGTAATTTTCAGCAATCCAATGATTTATAAGAACGCAGTCAAATTGTACAATGATGTCAATATACTTAATATATTTCAGGCTATAATAAAAACTTACTGGAAGTTCGGGTTGTTTGGGTTACACTGATTGCCGTGATTATCCAGGTCTGCTTTTGTTGCAGCACCTGTGTTACTACCACCTGTTTGCTGACTTGACATCTAAACAAAAATAAAATGTATCATAAAAGGTTATCATTACATATAAATATATATAAACTAATTAACAAGTAAACTTTGCCTCCTTCTATTTTGTGTTACGTTAATGACGTGTCGATTAGTATTAGTAAAGATTGTTAACGGATGATAGTGCTATCATTTTCCTGTAAAAATCTAGATCTAATTGACAGAAGGTTAGGACTAGAGCTACAGTCTTGTAATGAATGGCTCAATGACAAAAAACATTCTCTTCACTTAGGAAAAACTGAATGTATCTTGTTTGCCATTAAAAGAAAATTTAAGAAAGTTAAGTCTTTTACAGTAACCTGTAATGACAATGTCATTTATTCTCCAAAAGACGTGTAAAATATTTAAGTCAAGTAATTGATAAATTAAATGATTCATCTGGTAAATCAACTGTTAATGATGAAGTTAAAGAAAGTTAACTCCAGACTTAAATTTCTATTCAGGCAGAAATGGTATTGACTAAAATTTACGCAAGACTTTACTAAATTCTTTGGTTCAATCCATTTTTATTTTTCTTGCTCTTCATGGTATTATGGCTTGTCTAACGGGTTAAAAATTATACTTCAAAAATGTCAGAATAAAGTTGTAAGATTTATTCTTGGTTATTGTCCTAGAACATCAATTAGAGATATAGTTTTGCAAAACTTGGTATAATAAGAGTATGTTATAATGTTATGCAGCCAGGATTGAACCATGCTCATAAAATGTTTTTAATAAATGTCATTCCAACCTATAATTATGATAATTTTCAAAAGACATCCATACAAGGACTAGGTCCAGCAATTTTTATGTCCATACAGTTCATAACAGAATGGATGCCAGTACTTTTATTATATTTGTACAGACCTTAGGAATTCTTTACCAGGTTCAATTAAAGAGACAACCAAAAGCTATGTGTCCTTTAAAAGGAAGTGAAAAGTTTTTTTCTCAAAAAAAAAGAATGATTAAACATCTATCCTCTTTTGTGGACAGTAAATAAGTTAATTTCTTTTTATCTCAAGTAATTGTTATAAAGTAACAGTTTTAAGAACATTTTTATCATTATTGTTATGACCCCATACGAAATAAGTCTATGACTTTAATGGGTTATCCATCTTACTCTGTGATTATGATACTAAAGTCAAAGTTACATGTGATATATAATGTGATATTTATGTTTGTATGATGTTTTTGTATATGATGTATTGAATTCAGTTGAAATTTGATTTGTTGTATTATGTACTTTTATCTTTACTGATGTATACACAATGTATATGAAAATAAATCTTTTATTATATTATATAAATAATTTTATTTATAAAATTTATATATATATTTTTTGATATATATTAAAATTATTATAACACACCTTAATTAATTAAGTTGAATGCGACATTTGAATGTATGAATGAAAATAAATTTTAATTATTCGAATAAAAATCATTCATTTATGCTTTACTTAACATAATAGTTCGTATTTCTTGATATGAACAACAACAAACAATTTAATTTAAACCATTTATCTAGACAAAGTCTGTTCCAATAAACAAAGTGTACAAGTATCGCCACAATAGTTCCTTTTAAACATAATAAAATATAAAATTATTTCCCAATATTAAATTATCCTTTAAAATTTTACCTTTTTTTAAGTTTTAACTTTTCCGATAGATTTAACTTTCGTCTTTGATTCGTCTTCTAACGCACAAAAGTCTCGTTTAAAATGCGCCTTAGAAAAACAACCTTTATATAGCTTGTATTTTACGAAATTTCCGATAAAATTTCCACTCAAATGTCAGTAAGTTATTTTCTGAAAACTACCCGGAGCTTACAAATAAACCCGTTTGTTATATTTAATTGTGGTAAGCAGAGAACACATTTTCGGAAAATGTAATAGGTTGTGCGTGGGTATTGAATATCCATAAGCGTAAGTTAAGTTAAACAGATAGTTGAAATGTTTGAAAACCCCTAAATCGTTTGTGTTTATGAAGCGATGACGATGTCTTAGGTAAGCAATGTTTTTGCTCTCTTGTGAAACGATGATATTATTTTGTCGTTAGAGCATGTTAACATGTGCAATTCACATCATGTCTTGTCAAAGTATCGTGATGACTTGTGCAAAACACATGTTAACTTCTCAAAGTATCATGAGCATGTCAATATGTTAATTCGACAAGTTAACATACTGTTTGCACATGTCATCATGAAATTTTGACAAGTTAACATGTCGTTTGCACAAGTCATCATGATACTTCGACAAGTTAACATGTTGTCTGCACATGCCATCATGATTATTTGACAAGTTAACATGCTGTTTGAACAAGTCAGCATGGTATTTTGACAAGATAAAATGTAAATTGCACATGTTAACATGCTTAAACGACAAAATAGTATCATCATTTCACAAGATAGCAAAAACATTGATCACATAAGACAGTCACTGCGTTCCATATAAGTCTATCAAATAAAGAAATTTTCGTCATCATTTTGATCATGTTTATATGGGATGACCTACCGACTCTTATGATTTAATTTGAAATTGTATCATAGGTTGGGGACCTTTCTGTTGAAAATGTTTCAGAGTTAAATTGTATACATATACATGCACATCGCGTTAACTTGAGTGCAGGTATTAGTTACCCGCACTCCAGAGCATGCCCATTGATTGGCTCATTTTTGCTGTGGTTTACTTATTGTGACGGAAGAGAAAAGGAAAGAGACAGAAATATCATATTCAGATGCTCGTTCATTGGTTATTTTTTCCCGGGTTTCATATTGTGACAACAGGGAACGTGTTTTTATGTTTGACTATGATACAAAAGAGAAAAAACATCAAAACACTCGGCAATCTGATTAATACTCGGGGGCTACGCCCCCTCGTACAAATCAGATATCCTCGTGTTTCGATGCTCTTTCTATTACTAACAGTATCATGTTAATCATTTTATAAGGTAAGTAATCTAATCTGTTACAAGGAAGATTTTTAGTAAAGTAAGAGGCAATTGTTCATAATAAAACTCTTGAAAACGAATTCACATATCCTTGAAACTTCAAAAGTAGTTATAACTTGTTGTCTATGTCAACCATTTTCTTCCAGCACTGTTTCAGTTTTATAGTAAGTTAAGCACCTTAATAGCAGTCAACCTCAGATATCAGTCAAAATCGTCTTTGAATCAAAACAAACATTTTGATAAGCTATTCCTCAAAGCCTTTTGTCGAACCAAATTGATCTTTTTCACATTATAGTTTCAATCAAATGCTTTTTTACAGAATAAATGACATGCTCTTCGTATCTCACAAAATAGAAAACATTGTCAGTGATTCGCAGCCCTTGTGTTAATTTCAATAGCTTACAATAATTACAAATTAACTAACACGATTAAGATTAAAATATCAGCTTCAAATAAAGAAAAAGGTCATTTAAATAAATTTGGGCTATAGTTTGTTATAGCATGTTATACTAGGTTAAGACGTAAGACAATATGATTATGTTGTTATTGTTATATCAATGTAAATTATTTTATGTGATATTTGTTGTTTAATGCTATAATTTGGCATAATAATTTATCAATTATTACATTGTGATGTTGTACTTCTATGTTTGACTTAAGTTACATGCATTGTGTTGTTTCCTGAAGGACTTACTTAAAAATGTATGTCTGTGCATGGCTTATGAAATATATTGATAAATAGAATTAAAGATGCTATCAAAATCCGATACAAGACTAACGTTTTAGATATGTATTAAAGTCTTCACATTATTTTATGCATGTAAACGATAATGAAATAATTCATGTGTATATGACGATGTTTTGGTTAATGTGATATGTATCGATGTTTTTGTACTATTCTATAAACCATTTACTATGTACTTATATTCTTTACTTATAAGTAAAGCAGATATCTTTTAAAAATCTCTTAACGAAGAAGAACGAATTGATTTAAGCGTTTCCTTTGATTTGTTTCTCAAACGCTCAAATGGTCAAATTTTTATCTTGGTTCGTGCACATGTTTGAAGTTGTACCGTTTGGTCGGGCGTGCCGTTTAATGACAACGGCATATGCGGCATATGGAAGGGTCTTTGATCAACGCCGTATAAACACATCTGTGAATTTTTCTAAATTTTGAAATATACCATATTCTGTTTCCTTAAAGCCGATGCGGAAGAATGGGGAAGCATAAAAAGGTCACTACCGTTCATCAACAAGCTAAATAAAAGTGAACTTAAAATATAAACATTTTCAGTTGGAGTATGACTATATACTTTTCTCCATGCAGTATAACCTTTGCAGAACAACGCCTTATGAAAGACGAAATATAAGTTGTCGGTGAAAGGTGTTGCTCTGGAGTGGTGTCTTACTTGCAGAAGAATTGAAACTATTGTGGAAAGGAGGTACATGTAATTTGTCTTCAGAGTGCTGCAATGTTTGCACTGTGTTTTCGCCATTTTAGGAAAACTTTTTACATTAAATGCCCTCAATATATGTTGAAAGTACTCTTTAATATAAAACAGTAACATAATTTTCTCAAAATTAATTTTCTTTATTTATATTTTTATGGACATTCAACAGTCTTTATCTTCACATAATGTTAAAACATCACTTTTTCGGAGCCTGATATCTTGAGTTGTTTGGATTGAGCTGATTGGAATGGTTGCCAAGATCAGCTCTCGTCCCTGTACCGCCATATCCAGAAGTATGTCCCCTAAAATACCAGACAAATACATTGTATTACATTTGAGCCGCGTCAAGACAAAACCAACATAGTGCGTTTGCGACCAGCATGGATCCAGACCAGCCTGCGCATCCGCGCAGACTGATCAGGATCCATGCTGTTCGCTGTCAGTTTCTCTACTAGTAATAGAGTTGGTAAGCGAACAGCATGGATCCTGATCAGACTGCGCTGATGCGCAGGCTGGTCTGGATCCATGCTGGTCGCAAATCCACTATGGTGGTTTTGTCGTGACGCGGCTCAATTTTGCATATAATCTACGGTTAAAACTTAATGTAGTGAACACAATAATAGGATTAAATTCTCCTAACATAACATTTCTATACTCCATCATTTTTGTTGAAAACTAGTTAAACTATCTTTAATGTCTTTTTCGAACTTTCTTTCATAAGCTTTAAACTAAACAAATTAGTAGTAGTCACTTTCAAAGGGTCAATAAGCTATATACAGTTAAAAAGAAAGAGATTGCAAAATGGATGTTAAAGCTCAAATGCTTTATGAGAATAAAGTTATTACTTTCTTGGTTTTTTTTAGCAAATATACTTTATTACAAACCCTGTATCATACAAGCGAAATAAATCAAACAATAAAATATTTGTAGCAAATACAGTTTTATTTCATAATTATTATGATTATGTATATTTCCTCTAGTATATTGATAAATATTTTGTGATTATAATAGAAAAATGGTTGAACTTACTGGTAAGTCTGGTTATTTGGATTACACTGGTTGCTCCGGTTATCCATATTCCCCTTCATTTCAGGACCGGTGTAACTACCACTGTTCTGCTGACTTGACATCTGCATAAGAATAAAATTTGTTATCACACTCAATTATTTGTAAATATATAATAATTTAACCCTCAGAAGTTAAATCCTGTCCTATCCATAATGTTACTTACATACTTAATCAAAACCTTCATTTTGTCGAACAAGGACTGTGTCTTGGTATAATATTCAGTTTAAGCGCTTGAGTTTAAACTCTTTATTTTTACACTATACGTCACAGTATTTTTGCAATGACCTGTATATTTGGCTCCTCCTCCTAACAAGTCATTCAATCTCGTTCGCGCATGCTTAGTAGACTGGGTATATAAACCGAGCACGCTTCTGCAAATTCCTTTTCGATCCAGTCTCCGAGCTCCAGAAGCTGCCGTGAACTAACACGGAAAAAATACCAGAAGCTGCCGTGAACTAACACGGAAAAATACCAGAAGCTGCCGTGAACTAACACGGAAAAATACCAGAAGCTGCCGTGAACTAACACGGAAAAATACCAGAAGCTGCCGTGAACTAACACGGAAAAATACCAGAAGCTGCCGTGAACTAACACGGAAAAATACCAGAAGCTGCCGTGAACTAACACGGAAAAATACCAGAAGCGGCCGTGAACTTACACGGAAAAATACCAGAAGCTGCCGTGAACTAACACGGAAAAATACCAGAAGCTGCCGTGAACTAACACGGAAAAATACCCACCCGCCCTTCCCATTTGCTTTGCTGTTGTCTCTTTTTTCTGTTTTCAGGTAATAATGACCGCCGCGATACTTAGCCCTTCTTCGTCATGGCTGGAATTATCATTTCAACAGTCAATATTTGTTTTGCGACATCCGGAAATTTACCAACGTCGACTGCCAGACCCCTATCATTTGAATCCGACGTCGGTTCAAAACATACATTTAACTGGCCTGTACATAAGCATAAACATTTCGAACACCTGTGGGATGCAACTGACTTTCGGATATTTGTAGAATAGTCAATAGATAACCTGTAACCGATGTCGGTACAAAACAAAACACTGTTAATTAAATTAACCCATGTGTAAATAAAACACATATTGTCTTTAAAAAAGTATTGATATAATGATTATTATCTTATCATTACATTGTTATACATGGTTTCGAGCAAGTTTACTTACATTATATAATTATCACACTACTATTTAATTAAAATAATAATTTTTCTTATAAAGAACGTTTCTCTTTATTGAGCTGTATGTATTTTGTATTTTATATGTTTACTGGCATATCTGAGCAGGTCCGTTGTTCTTTATTCCGAGGAATAGTCTGAGGAGGTTTCCTCAGTGCATGCCAACGGATGCTACGGTTCCTCTTAAAAAAGGGGTTTTACGTAGGCGGCCAGTATTCCTAAGACGAATATACGATCAAACCTGTTGAGTAATTGTTCTGGTTTGGAATGTCCTAGACATTCTATGGCAGTTTTGATCGTGATATGCTTGATAAATGTATTTATATATACAAATGGCTGTATCACTCTTTTCAAAATTTAACTAATTTTTATTGATAATATTTATAAAACATATTTTATAAGCTTCGGATAACAAGTGTTTATCATATCTGGCATTTGTCAGCACATTGTCTCTTTTTCGGAACATAATTTTAATTGATTATATCTGAATAAACATATTAAGCTACCGAAGCATATATAAGCAATATATAAAATGTCACTTCCGACTGTTAGGATATGAGTATTAGTCATATAATATTATAATTGATATACATGTAATTGTTAATATTATTCTATAACAGATTGTCTGGAATATTTAATGCTCTTATTCAGCCGTCGATATGGCGAAAATCTAACATAAAATTACAGGTTTTTGCAATCGATGACGAAGCAAAACCTATTTTATAATATTCTATTTTATATAAAGGTTCAAACTCTATTAACTTTATGTTACTTAATGACCAGTCATGACGGAAATTTTATGCCAACCATAAATAAAATAAGTTAAACATATATGTTGCATTTATTATCATTTGTTCCTTTAAAGTGACTATGTTGGAAAAATAATTTCTAGTAGTTCAGCGTACAAAAAAATCACTACCATTAGCTTGAATTTCAATATTTCAGCAAGAAAATATAAAACTACTGGTGTATTTTAAATATGAAGAAAGATTTTTCTTAATTATCCCTAAATAAAACGTAATTATCCAGAAAGGAAATTTTACCTTTTATATAATTTCCTGACTTTGTGATTTGTCTTGAAAAAATTTCTGAGTATAAATACGCGTTGGATTTGTGGACTTTATATAGCAAACATCTCACACAATTTTTAGAAAGTCTTATTGTAGGTTAATTCGTTTTCTAAAATTTGGACATACGTGTATTTTAATCATATGATGTCTATTACATGCTATGTAACATACGAAGCAAAGATTACAGTTTTTGGAAAATGTAATGATGTGTCGGGAAACTATGCATGTTAATTACAAGACAGTATTTCTTTTTTCGGGAAATGAGATGCTATGTAGTCTTAAAGGAAAAGGGCAAACATAGTGCTGGCTTCCATAACTTTATTTGTTGATGTAATCTAGCGATACTGTAAATATTGTACGCTGAAATCTTTTTTTAAACTAGCACTGAAAACGTAGATCGAAGATAAAAATACAATCTACAAATGAATTTCAAGCTAGCTTTACAAACCTAATAAAATCAAATTAACCATTTACACAATAAGTGTGAACTACGAGCCGGTTCAAAGATAAGATAGTCAACAATTGTAACTTTTAACGTCTGCAAATCCTGTTCCTGAACGGTAAATGGTAAATACAAGTTGTCTTGTTCTAAAAAGGGCTTTGGTGGTCAACTTTGACGTCATGTGTACAAAAATGGCAGGAACTATTGGAATAAAATCAACGGAATCTAATCTGAAATATGGTCAAATCTTTACATGCCAATCTCGAAAGTTTGCAAAATGTCCCGTTCCACCTTAAGCAGAACTCAACATATAAACGTAAACAAAATGGTTTTCAATAAAGAATTTTAATACCCGTAAATATGTTCGTCACCGGTGATCATGGAACTGTCAATGCGACACTTTCGTGTCATATCAAGAAAGGGAAGCAGGAGAGTGTTTGCACACTAAACGAGAAATCGTTTCAAGGAAATAAATCAAATAAAATTTTAATAGCGAAAAAGAAGTTAAATAGCCTATATAGTTAATAAGTCATAATACAGACAGCCGCATAAGACACATTTTAAAAGCAGACAACATATCAAAATAGTCATTAAAGGCTTTTATCTATTGCTACAAAATCTATGAAATTTATCTATTTCATATTTTCATTATATTTAAAGCGATAGAAAGACTTTCTGATTGTATTGTTTCCCTAAATATCACCAGGAGAGTATTTTATTCTCAAAGTTTGTACACTTTTAATTAAGCAGAAAAATCGTTCAATGTCAATATGGTGTATGGGGTTTCAATTTGATAATGTTCCTTATTTCCATTTTATATTATATAAACTTCCCGATCCAACATTTTTTCAGTCTATATAAAGATCCAACTAATTTAGAGCATTTTCGACAATAGAATAAAGTATTTGTAAATATCTAGACATGTTATTGTATCGGAAACCAATGTAATACATGTGTGATTTTACCGCATGATTTTTTTAAATTTTCTTCATGTGTATGAAATTATGAAATAGATAAGAGGAAGAAGGACATGAAATATATAATGTTTGTTTTGAAAAATACGAGATATCATCATCTGATATGGATATGCGTTATTTATTTTAGACCTTGGCATACTCTTTATACATACTTCTTATGTAACACGAGTATCTATTGCGTAGTACAATAATTTTCTGAAAATAGTTAATCATATTGACCTTGACTTAAGTAAAATCATTTGATATTTGTCTTGTTTACGTAAAACTTAACCACATAAAAAGGAAATATATTTGTTTTATCAATGCTTATGCTCAAATAGAAAATTTACTGAATTGATGTTTGATCTATAGAATTACAAAATATGTTATTTTTATGAAATAAGTTATTTCATACAAAGTGTATTGTTTATGAAATGCGAAAAAATCTCAAATTGCTTTTTTTTTGAAAATGAAACACAACACAACACAGTTCGTCTTATATGAATACAATTTACAAATCTAATCTTCTGTACTTAGAGAGATAATGTTGTGGGTGAACTTAACAAGGGACGTAGATACATAGAAAAATTCTTGAATGACAAACTAACGCTTGCTTCTTTTGCTTTGTTGACAATTGGTGTAATTATAGTGAATTAGTATTTTGTATGGAAGTTAAAATGATTCTTCGTGTACAATTGCTTCCTAAATGACACATAACTGCATGTTCAGCCTACTTTCATCGGTTGTTAACATGTAACATCCTCTAAATCTATTATTATAACAACATTTGAGATTTATAAAAGAATAAAGATATATGATTGATTTGTGAGGCATAATGTGCCTTTAAACGTAATGTGCTTATACTGAAAAAAAATTTACCTCTTAGAATGAATTTCGACAGATGCATCGTTTATTTTTGATTTTCTTTTTGTTTCTTTTAATTGGTTAATTTCAAAATTTAAATTTGAATCATATTATACCATTAGATGTTTCAATTGTATGTACATTTGTACATAAGTTCAGCAAATGTAATGATTTGGCAGGAAATTATGTAGGTGATATACAAGATAATTGTTTTCGGGGAAAGAAATGGAGGTCTATACTTTGCTACATAGATAATCAATGTACAAAGGGAAACTAATTTCGTTACCCGAGAGTTAAGATTAAAATAGCAACAACAATTTAATTCTGACATCGTAGATCGAAACTACAGGGAAATTTAAAGCTAGCTTTGAACTTCCACCGTTTTCAAAGATCAATATTCACCAATTTGAACTAAGAGCAAGGGCAAATAATAGAAAGCTTTCTCATCGGCCAACGTTGAGTCTGTTCATGGAAGGTAGTGATAAAGACTGGCTATCGTCCACGCCACTTGCACCCTTCTGAGCAGAACATGATTATAATTTTCAATATAGCATGACACGAACCTTCAATATTATTATTTTTTGGCCATTTCATGAAAAAGCAACGTATGTGCTCCACGTAACAGAAAGGGTGTGACCTAAATGAGAGAAAAAACGAGAGGAACAAAATCAAATTGAATATTGAAGCTACCTGTAAGAAGACAAACCGTTATAATAGACAGCATATCATAAGGTTCATTAAAGACTATTGTATGGAACGCCATAGCTGCCTCATGTTATTACATTTCTTTTTATCTTGCTCAGAAAGCGTCTTATTATGTCAAATATAAGCGTTGTAATGTCATTGTAATTTGTCGACTTGTCTAAACATTGCCTTATTATACCTAACAGTAGTCTTATCTCTTTAAAATGTGATGTTGACTTGTGTTAAAATTGTTTTATTATTTCAAACAGTAGTGTTATAATGTCAAACATGTCGTTTTGGCTTGTCTGAAATGTGTTATATTATGTACTAGTCGCGTTATTTGGTCAAATTGTGGAGCTGTTTTTTCAAAAGACTGTCTGATCATTTAAAACAGTAGTGTTCTGTTGTCGAAATTTGGTGTTGACTTGTAAAAGTACAGCTTTATTTTATTAAACTGCTATGTTATTTTGTCAAAATACGGTGTTTAAATGCCTAAACATGGTCTTATTGTGTCAAACAACTGTGTTAATTTGCCAACGTACACTACTGAATTGTCTTTTTATATCAAATATTCGTATAACCTTGCCGAAATGGGGTATTGACTGGGCTAAATCATGCCTTATTATGATAAACTGTATGCTATTTTGTCAAAAAGCAGTTTTGACTGGTTAAAACTCAGTCTTATAAAGTCAAAAAATTGCGGTATCTTGTCGAAATGTGGTAATGACTTGTCTAAACTCATTCTTATAATGTAAAACAGAAGTGTTTTATTGTCGAAATTTGATGTATTCTTGTAAAACACAGACCCAGTCTTATTATGTCTAATAATTGTGTAAATTTCTTCAAATTTAGTTCTGTCTTGAGAAAGCACTGTCTTATTTTGCTAAACTGTCCCGTTATCTTTTTTGCTTTATATTTTATCGCTCCGCGCGCTCTGGTCACGTGATACTAAATTTTGACAACATCACATCTGGACAGGATAACATCATAAACTGGCAAGTCAACGCCACTGTATTACATAACGATACTGTGTTTCAATAAGTAAACACCGCATTTGAAAAGGAAAAAAGATACTTCGCCATAAAAGGACGATGTTTAGTAAAAATAACACCGAAGCTTGACAAAATAAAATGACACTTTGACAAAAAGATAGTAATTTTAGACAAGTCATCACCACGTTTCGACAAGACGATATAACTATTTGACACAGTAAGACGAAGATAGACAAGTTGAATCTGCATTTGGACATGAAAGCATGACAGTTTGACAAATTAAAATAGCGTTTTAACAGTTCATAACCATAATTTGTAAAGATACCACAATTATTTCACATAATAAGACGGTGTTTAGGCCGGTTAACATAAAGTTTTGATAAAATAGCATGGCGATCTGAGAAAATAAGACAGTGTTTAGACATGTCAATACCATCTTTCGACAAGTCAACAATACTGTTTGACATAATAAAATAACGTTTACACAAACAAACAAAATTTATTGGCAAGTCAACATTAGTATTTCACATAATAAGTATATTTTTAGACAGGATAACAACAGTTTTAGACAAGACAGCATGATGTTTTGGCACAATAAGACAGAATAACACCACCTCATACAAAGCAACATAACAGTTTGACAAAACAGGACAGCACTCAGCCAGGTCAATATAACGGTTGAACAAGATATCACTACTAGCCGACATAATAAGACATGAGTTTGACAAGTTGTCACCCAGTTCAGACAAGATAACACTACTGTTTCACATAATAAGACAATTTCTAGACAAATTACCACCACAGATGGACAAGACAGCATGCTATTTGACATAAAAGACATTCATTAAGCAAGATATCACAAGTCAATATCACATTTGGACAAGACAAAACGACAGTAAAACATAATACAACAGTGTCATAACATACCAGGATCACATTTGGACAAGATGATACGCGCAGTCTGATCAGGATCCATGCTGTTTGCTATCAGTTTTTCTACTTGTAATAGAGTTGGTGGATCCTGATCGACAGACTGCGCGCATTTATATATAAATTTAGAATATAAATATCGTGAAAAAATGAAGAAGTAATTATAAAAATAATAAAGAATATTGTGAGAGTTCGACAACTGAATTAGTAAAAAGGCAGCTAAATGCGTTAAAAACTTAAGTTTAAAGTCATTCAAGTTATGTCCCTTTAACATATTCTGTCTGACAGCAGATTGGTTTTAAAACTCTTTATATTATATGATTTTATAATACAGTATACTCAATGATGAATCATATCAAAATCCTGTAATATTTAATCGTCTGATAAAGTTCAAAGTGCTTAGTTGAAAGTATCTGTCTGAAAATGACATTTTTGCAAAGTAGTTACCAGTGTGAATAAGGCGGCTGTAATCTATTATTTAGGACTATTGTTTTTGAATATTCGATCGTAAAACAGGTTAGTTGATCATGACTATATTTCTGTGTGATATTTGAGAAATCTTCACAACATAGGTGTTAAAAGTCAGTGTGATGGTGTTTTTGTTGCAATATTCTAAGTGTTAGTACGCACATCAATTTATTAAAGTCACTCTTCGCTATCGTAACGATACAAAAGGCTATCCTGGTTCTATCAACCCAGTATGGATTGATGACCTACGGAAAACCTTTGTTATGTTTGTTCAAAACAATGAGAATAATTACAATTAAAATCGTTTTTATTCTGTATTTTTTCTTCCTTACACAAGAAAGAGTAGTGAATCGTAAATGCATATTTGTACATGTATATATTTTAATTCTAATAAGGAGAGCTGATATGCGTTACTCAACATGACAGTCTATAATATTATGATGAATTACTTCCATGTAAATTGAAGGATGGTAGGGCTATGCTTGTCCTGTATTGGGAGAGATATTACAATTTGACATTCTATACAAATGTTTGATTAATGTCTTGCACCTTGCAGGCGTGTTCAAGACATTTATTTGGATGCTCTGGAATAAACCTTTATATTTTACTGATTTGACAGGAATTAAAGGAATTGAATTTTTAACAATAAAATATGGATGAGCATGACATATCATGTTATAATGCAACATTCGACGGACAAACAGTATGAAAAGTAGGCATAACATTGGCAAAACGCAATATTGACATAATAGTATTCATTTATATATAAATTAGGAATATAAATAGCTTGAAAAATTGAAGAAGTAAATGCAACAAATACTGAAGTTTAAGAAAGGTGTGCAGACACACAAAAAAACAATAATAAAAGTAATACAGAATATTGTGCGAGTTCGAGCTAAGGTTTAGTACAACTGAATTTGTAATAAGGCAGAAAACTGCGTTTGAACTTAAAGTTTAAAGCCTTTCAAGTTATGTCCCTTTTACTCATTCGGTCTATAGTCAAGCAAGGGATTTAAGCAGATCGTAGGGAACGCCTTGAGGTTCGAACAGATATTATGTAATTTTATAATACAGTATAATCAATGATCAATCATATCAAAATCATGTAATATTTAATCGTCTGATAAAGTTCAGACGTTTCGTTCAAAGTGCTTAGTTGAAAGTATCTGTTTGAAAATGACATTTTTGCAAAGTAGTTACCAGTGTGAATAAGGCGGTTGTAAATCTTTAATTTAGGAATATTGTTTTTGAATATTCGATCGTATAAAAGGTGAGTTGATCATGACTTTATTTCTGTGTGATATTTGGAGAAATCTTCACAACATTGGTGTTTGAAGTCAGTGTGGTGGTGTTTTTGTTGCAATATTCTAAATGTTAGTTCGCACATCAATTTATCAAAGTACTCATATTTAAAAACTTTTTTTGCTGTCGTAAAAGAAATAACTTGTTCTCAAACGATACAAAATGCTATGGTCGAAAACGATCCTGGTTCTATCAACTCAGTATGGATTGATGTCTTACGGAAAACCTTGTCAGCAATTTGAGTATGATGTCCTTAGAGTTTGTCAAAGGGTAAACAGACTTTTTTTCATGTATGTTATGTTTGTTACAAACAATGAGAATAATTACAGTTAAAATCGTTTTAATTATGTTATTTTTATTCCTTACACAAGGAAGGGTAGTGAAACGTAAATGCATATTTATACGTACATGTATATATTTCAATTCTAATAAGAATAGCTGATATGCGTTACTCAACATGACAGTCTATAATAGTATGATAAATTACTTTAATATAAAAAAGGATGGTAGGGCTAGGCCAGTGATATCACAAGTTGACTTGCTTCAAATGTTTGATTACTTGTCTTGCTGCTATTTTCGGAGGCGTGTTCGAGACATTTATTTGGATGCTCTGGAACAAACCTTTATATTTTACTGATTTGACAGGAGTTAAAGAAATTGAATTTTGAACAATAAAATATGGATGAGCATGACATATCATGTTCTAAATCAACATTCGACGGAAAAACAGTATGAAGAGTAGGCATTACATTGGCAAAACGCAAAATTGACTTAATATTATTCATTTATATATAAATTAGGAATATAAATAGCTTGAAAAATTGAAAAAGTAAATGCATCAAATACTGAAGTTTAAGAAAGGTGTGCAGACTAAAAAACAATAAAAAAGTAATACAGAATATTGTGCGAGTTCGAGCTAAGGTTTATTACAACTGAATGTGTAATAAGGCAGGTAACTGCGTTTGAAACTTAAAGTTTAAAGCCTTTCAAGTTATGTCCCTTTTACTCATTCGGTCTATAGTCAAGCAAGGGATTTAAGCAGATCGTAGGGAACGCCTTGAGGTTCGAACAGATATTATGTAATTTTATAATACAGTATAATCAATGATCAATCATATCAAAATCATGTAATATTTAATCGTCTGATAAAGTTCAGACATTTCATTCAAAGTGCTTAGTTGAAAGTATCTGTTTGAAAATGACATTTTTGCAAAGTAGTAGTTACCAGTGTGAATAAGGCGACTGTAATCTATTATTTAGGACTATTGTTTTTGAATATTCGATCGTAAAAAAGGTGAGTTGATCATGACTATATATTTCTGTGTGATATTTGGAGAAATCTTCACAACATTGGTGTTTTTTAAGTCAGTGTGATGGTGTTTTGGTTGCAATATTCTAAGTGTTAGTACGCACATCAATTTATTAAAGTCACTCATTTAAAAAAACTTTTTCGCTATTGTAAAAGAAATAACTTGTTCTCAAACGATACAAAAGGCTATGGTCGAAAGCGATCCTGGTTCTATCAACCCAGTATGGATTGATGTCTTACGGAAAACCTTGTCAGCAATTTGTGTATGATGTCCTTAGAGTTTGTCAAAGAGTTAAAAAGACTTTTGTTTTTCATGTATGTTATGTTTGTTAAAAACAATGAGAATAATTACAGTTAAAATCGTTTTAATTATGTTATTTTTATTCCTTACACAAGGAAGGGTAGTTAAACGTAAATGCATATTTATACGTACATGTATATATTTCAATTCTAATAAGAATAGCTGATATGCGTTACTCAACATGACAGTCTATAATAGTATGATAAATTACTTTAATATAAAAAAGGATGGTAGGGCTAGGCCAGTGATATCACAAGTTGACTTGCTTCAAATGTTTGATTACTTGTCTTGCTGCTATTTTCGGAGGCGTGTTCGAGACATTTATTTGGATGCTCTGGAATAAACCTTTATATTTTACTGATTTGACAGGAGTTAAAGGAATTGAATTTTTAACAATAAAATATGGATGAGCATGACATATCATGTTCTAATGCAACATTCAACGGACAAACAGTATGAAAAGTAGGCGTAACATTGGCAAAACGCAATATTGACATAATATTATTCATTTATATATAAATTTTAGGAATATAAATAGCTTGAAAAATTGAAGAAGTAAATGCAACAAATACTGAAGTTTAAGAAAGGTGTCCAGACAAAAAACAATAATAAAAGTAATATAGAATATTGTGCGAGTTCGAGCTAAGGTTTAGTACAACTGAATTTGTAATAAGGCAGAAAACTGCGTTTGAAACTTAAAGTTTAAAGCCTTTCAAGTTATGTCCCTTTTACTCATTCGGTCTATAGTCAAGCAAGGGATTTAAGCAGATCGTAGGGAACGCCTTGAGGTTCGAACAGATATTATGTAATTTTATAATACAGTATAATCAATGATCAATCATATCAAAATCATGTAATATTTAATCGTCTGATGAAGTTCAGACATTTCATTCAAAGTGCTTAGTTGAAAGTATCTGTTTGAAAATGACATTTTTGCAAAGTAGTAGTTACCAGTGTGAATAAGGCGACTGTAATCTATTATTTAGGACTATTGTTTTTGAATATTAGGTCGTAAAAAAGGTGAGTTGATCATGACTTTATTTCTGTGTGGTATTTGGAGAAATCTTCACATCATTGGTGTTTGAAGTCAGTGTGGTGGTGTTTTTGTTGCAATATTCTAAATATTAGTTCGCACATCAATTTATCAAAGTCACTCATATTTAAAAACTTTTTCGCTATCGTAAAAGAAATATCTTGTTCTCAAACGATACAAAAGGCTATGGTCGAAAACGATCCTGGTTCTATCAACCCAGTATGGATTGATGTCTTACGGAAAACCTTGTCAGCAATTTGAGTATGATGTCCTTAGAGTTTGTCAAAGGGTAAACAGACTTTTTTTCATGTATGTTATGTTTGTTAAAAACAATGAGAATAATTACTATTAAAATCGTTTTAATTATGTCATTTTTTCTTCCTTACACAAGGAAGGGTAGTTAAACGTAAATGCGTATTTATACGTTTATGTATATATTTCAATTCTAATAAGGAGAGCTGATATGCGTTACTCAACATGACAGTCTATAATAGTATGATAAATTACTTCCTTGTAAATTGAAGGATGGTAGGGCTAGGCTTGTCTTCTGTATTTGGGAGAGATATTGCAATTTGACTTGCTTCAAATGTTTGATTACTTGTCTTGCATCTTGCAGCTATTATGAGAGGCGAGTTCAAAACATTTATTTGGATGCTCTGCTTTATCTTTCGCTGATTTGACAGGGATTATAGGAACTGAATCTTGAACAATAAAGTATCGATGAGCATAACGCATAACGTTGGTTTGGTCGTGACGCGGCTCATTTGTTTCTTTGATACAGAAACGGTCTTCCTGTCATACCTCATACTGGTCACAGGTCTATTGACTTAATTAATTTAGTGTATCCAATATAAGAAAACAACATAATGTGATTTATTATTCACGATTTATTCACATAACAATACAATTCAAAGAAACGTGTAACATGCAAATCATTTGGCATATTATTTCAGTATACATAAAACAAAAAAAACAAACATGTGACTTTTTCTACTTGACCATGTCAGTGTGTATGGTTTCTTAAAACAAAATCAGCTGATTTTTTTTAATTGATTTAAAAAAGAAAATTTTTATTTCCATATAAGAACACATTTAAGAGTTTTTTTGAATCTTAAATTGGGTTAATACTAACATTATATAAAATCAAGTCATACAACTCATAAAGCAATTAATATAAATAGTAAAAGCTTGTTTCAAAACTAAATTTCAATAGATATATTTTAAATTAGAATTAACTAAGTTGTGTACAATATTTTCGATATACGTATACTGGTTGACCACGGTCTGAAATTGTTTAAAACAGTTTTGATTGCCTCTTATAACGACAAACGTCATATGTAAAAGTCAAACAATAAAATTATTGGCCCATCTAAGGTTTTCAATTTTTCAAACTGTACATTTTCATATTCAAAATCAAACAAAAATGATTATCGGAGAGTGCCAAATTTTCTAATGATATGATATACATAAAACGATTAATTATATGTATTCAATAATTTAAATTACTAAACTTCATTATTTGAATTTGGGGTTCAACATAAATTAATTTCTAAATAACTGCAAATATAGGGTAATACTCTACATGACTCTTTTGTAAAACTATACTTACAAATTAGGATAAATTTATTTTACCAAATCAATTCATCTAGGAAGTGTATATAGTTTCAATGTTGTAAATTTTCGTGTGCTTTTTATTTATGATATAATTACGAGAGTTAAACAATTCGTCGTTTAAATATTTCACAATTTAAAAAGTCGCATATATTTTATCAATTTCATAATGTTTTTTAAAAAGGAATCAAAGGTGTTTGATTGAACTATAAGTCGTTTTTCAACATGAAACATTGCTCATTGTGTCAAAGTAACATTTAAACTAATGCATGTATAATGCTTAGCATATAAAGCTTTGTACTGTTCAAGGTCAAACAAAAATCAGTTATTGACCAGCCTATAGTATTATATAACTTTTCTATGTCTATACATTTTGTATTGTTTCCGACTCAGATATATTTGTATCAATTTCAATATTAATCTGTATAAATTTACGTTATAACATTTTGAGAAAACAATATCTAAATCTAGACAAAAGTGGTTTCAGTATTTACATTATCATATTCTAGCATATATATGCTAAAGTTAAAACACTTAACAACTTTTTACTTGGTAATATCCGAATGACTGGCCTACATCCCACCATTTATTCAAAGTAAACAGTCCTGAACGAGGTACAGAGAAATCTCAAACATATTTCAATAAATATACACAAACGTCAAAATATGTTCAAAATATTCAACAATTTCTATATGCACCTTACCGGTACCAGAATTAACCCGTAATGTAACAGTGTTAAATATTTACACACAACACTTGGCGCACTATAATTCATCTTTTAAATGAAAGCAATTATTTAACATGAACATGAACACTCTGTTATTATTGGATACTGAATTCTAATCCATTTACATTTCATGAGCTGACCTTTCTTATTCAATGGACAATGCCATCTAAATATTGTTCGTGTTTCAGAACCTGTCGGCCGACAACTCATCCCCGGGGGTATCGAGCATGATCGTCCATTATAACAGTGGCCCTCTTTTATCCACTGCGGCCAGAATCTGATGCCTAAATCCTTCCATGCGTACACTACCGGACAATGCGTGTAATTCCACATATATTTCTTTATTTTCCTTTTAGTCCTCCTATTAACATTTAATCCTGGCAGTCTCATTTGATTTCCATATCGTATTGGTTTTCCAACATTTTGAATATAGTCCGGCCGCCTTCCTTTAGGCCGTCCCTTTCGCTTTTTAACAGTAACCGTCCCATTCGGTTGAAACACGGCAATTATAGGACGGCCGATACCCATGTACTCCGAATCAAAGTCTCTACCAAGAGCTTTTCTTAGTTTTCTATGGTTTAGCTCCGACTCCGGCGGATCAAACATAGAACTTGGATTTTCTATAAGGTCTAAGACCGGCAGCTTATCTGACGGAGCCGGTCTTGAGGTACCACGGCGATGGAATGTTATAGGTTCCGAGTTAGGCTCGTACTCGGCTTCCTTCAGAAGGTCAAGGAAAGCATGTGTACCTTCTCCCAGTTTGATCAACGTGACCAATATGAGAAGATTCATTCGTACAACAATCATTGTAACTGCTTCATCACATCTGTAATATAGAAACATTAGATATATTAAACATTTTATAATTAGTTAAACCACCATTCCGTTAGTTAAAGGTGTAATACAAATAAAATACCTGTCAGACAATTCACGCATAAATAAGGAAACTATTATAGATATACAATAAGCATAGCAAAGATTTGTTCAAATATGTAAAATGTTATAGAACTAAAATGCACGGATAAATTAGCAATAACAGACACCACCCTTCCAGACAAATTGGCAGAAAAGTTCATGATATTAACACTTAGTGACAGACGTATATAAAATTAGACTCAAATTATGAAATAACCCCAGAATTATCTTTTATACTCACTGGCGATGAAATGACGAAAATATATTATTAGAAATTGATTTTTTTTTCATTATTAACCTTTTCAATTCTCGGACGCCACAATCAAAAAGTTTCAGTATAAAATTGAGAACTTGTCATGTTAAGTATAGAACGCCTGTTTTTAATTAAAGAATTTCGTCACAATTAAATGATAAGTAGCAATCAATTAAATTTCTTCATTTCGCATTATCTTAATACATTCAGGCCACCCTTACCGAAAGTCTATGTTCAGGGTTCACTCAGTGCGTGGAGCGATCAGTTTAATAGGAATGAAAAGTCATTGAAACATAATTTGTGTTAATAAAACATACATTATAAATTCGGCGCCGAAAAATGCGTACTTAGATTTTTACACTGTATTATTAAGTACATCATATTTACGTTTCAATTTTATATTTAACAGTCCTAGTAATGTGGCGAAATGTTGAGGGCGCTGTTATTTTCGTATCAAATTTTCATTTTATACCATCTCATACTGACTTGTCCGTTACATTTAACGTCATTTATTTTCCTTTAAACATTATGTGCAAGTTTCATATTGTATAAATTTATTACTATATCAAATTGATCTGTTCTGATAAAGTTAAAGACCCATTAATTGATATAATAATGATAATAATATTTGAACCTTTATTAATTTTGTTTTATAGTGATCTTACATTAAAGGAGGAAGCTGCAAGAGTAAAACTTTATGTCTGTGGTGCGTCTTAATTAAAAAAATGAAATTATAATATTTTACTTTCTTTGTACAATATAATAAAGTTTACAAACGACACTAGTTTTTATTATGTTTTTATTATGAATAAAGGAGTCATTGTATATTCATCTTAATTAAATGTTGCCTTTCCCTTTTCAGTTTTCATAGATTTTGTATAGTAATATTTGCAGTCTCAGTTTGGTTCTAAAGTGTGGGTTTATTTATATAAAAGGTCCACCAGTTTATTTTCAATTCGTAAGGTTTCACACCCCTGTATATTTCATCCCACCTATACAGTTTCCGAGGACCAGTATCATTAGTGATACAACCTTATAAACACCATGCTGGTACATTAGCCAAGTAAATATTGAAGTCTAGAATAATAAGGATGTCAAAGTTTTAAAACAGCGCAAAAATATTTTCAAGATTGTATTACTTTATTTAAGAATTTATAATATATAATAATCTGAAAAAAATCGGTAAATGTTTTCATACAAAAATGTTGGTGGTTTTTAGTTGTTCCCCAATATACGTTTACTTAGATTTTTTTAGGTTTGGTATATCACACACCTCCTAATTTTAGAAACATAAATGAGCCGTGTCACGACAAAACCGGCATAGTGGGTTTGCGACCAGCATGGATCCAGACCAGCCTGCGCATCCGCGCAGTCTGATCAGGATCCATGCTGTTCGCTTACAAACTATAACAAGTAGAGAAACTGATAGCGAACAGCATGGATCCTGATCAGACTGCGCGGATGCGCAGGCTGGTCTGGATCCATGCTGGTCGCAAACCAATTATGTTGGTTTTGTCATGACGCGGCTCAAATATTATATGACTGAATAGCAGTGAGCGGAGAGCCGAGGTCAGCGGATAAGCTGTATTTAATGTCAGTTTGTATTTCATGCCGACAATTATCACGAGAGAACTTCGTTAACGTGAAGAATAAAGTCTTACGAATGATTACCCAGGAATTTTTACTTCAAGTAGTTATATCATATTATGTTTCTCCACAGTATCATTTAGTATAAACCTATTAACCGGAATACAGTTTCTAGCCGTGTGACAAATTGCCTTATTGCTCATATTTTCGTCTTTAATCTTTATCGGCTGAATTTCTTAAGGTTCCATTTTTAAAACTTTGGGATATAAGTATGAAAAAATAAAGTTAATACGCCAACAGAATAAAAGCTTGGTCATTTTGCACGAAAACTCTTTTGTTTCTCTCATGGTAAGGGTTAGTGTCCTGTCTTGTCTTGGTAATACTCTTAAAATTATAAGAATGAAAAAAAGAAATTAAATTATACATAAATTTAGGTTATTTTTTGTTGTATACGAATATACAGCAGCGTCGTATAGTGTCTGTCAATCAGATTGTAATGTTAGTAATATAAGTTTCTGACGGGATATAGTGAACAGAATGTGACATGGTTATATCCATATCAGCAATGTTATATTCCCCCTTATATCCGGTCAGCAATTTGTATAAAAACACAACAAAATCTACGAGTATCTGTAATAATCCAATTTTTGTTGAAGACATAAATAAAAGATATAAACTAACTCTATTATAAAATATAAAATATTGACTAGTAAGCCATTGAATTTGATGTGATGTTTTACCGGCAGAATTTTATATATTTGATTAAAAGAAACACATAGTGTAAAGTGTTAAGATGTTATTTAAACAACTTTTGACTGCTTCAGGAAAAGAAGCATAATTATACGCATGACGTCAGACGTGCAATGGCTACTCGAACGCTGTGCAAACAAAAGTAATTCAAGTATACTGTATACTCATCATTGCGGTCTAACTTTTAACTATTTTAGTGAAGTTGTCATTTCTTTTAATCGAAATATTTGCCATAAAGAACAAAATAGTATACCAAAATGTATGCGCAAGCGTAGTTTACAGTCTTTGATGCGGGAAACCAAGTGAACTTCCGTCGTCGCGGTATATACGGCACCGTAAACAAAGTGTGTTTACAAGACAATCAAATTTTGAGACTTATGTCTGCATTATTATATACAATCTTATTGTAAGTTCATATTGATTGATTAGGTATATTATTTAAAGTTTAATATAAGTTATATCTCCTGAATTAAAAGTAAATGTAAATATTTGTTCAATAAATTCATATATTGACACTTTCTTAATTTATATTTCTCTTCATCCAAGATTGTCTGTTTTTCAATTATTACTAGATTTGGAATTTAACTCTGTCAATCTAATAGCTATAGGCAAAATAATATTTCTTATAGTGTGTAATAAAAGTTTAGATTTTCAATAGTTGCTTAATGTTAATATATAATAAAAAAGATGAATATACAAGTACGGGTATATTCGTTAACAAGACATAATAAAACAGACAAAGTTTACTAAAACATAATTTCTATTCAGTAATTAGTTGGTAACAACAAATGAACACATACCTAAACAATGATGTAACAGGATGTATATTCGTATATAACAGATTTTTGGATACCTTTAACCACAATTTGGCATGTTTTGACATATAATGTTATGATGACATGAAACTGATGTTATATCCACATTTTCATACGGTTTCTTTTTTACATACTTTAATACTCAAAGGTGCCAAAGGTCTGACTGAATGTATTCCTGATTTTAGTATTCAGATGTTATGATTAATGATAATGGAATATTTCTGAGTCAATTTTGCCGTTCCGATTCAAAAGTTTCAGTGCCATTTAATTATAACGCATTCCATTCTAATGCTATAACCAAATTGAACATTATTTAATACAAAGTCTTATTTCTAAATACTTAAACGATACTTTTTTATTACAATAACATTTATTCGATTATTATTTTGGGGCCGACGGCCAGTCTGTTTTCAGTTTGACTTCCTGTAAAATTTACAGGGAAGAACTGAATATATGTACAAATTTCATTCGTCATTTTAAAATCACAGTCTGAAACCTTGGAATCTGATTGGCCATTGATAAATTAGTCAAATAACATAAAATAATATAAAGGATTTTTTCTGACATGGTATACGCGAATAATTTTCAATTGATCTAAAGGATTCTGGAAACGAACTATCTCCATTCATAAGTTCTTTTACTATCAAGTTAAATTTTAGATACTTAGGTTCAATGAAGCAATATCAGATATGATAACTGATGACACTGGACGACGGACGAAATAGTATCTGGCTAATACTAATAGCAAATCCTTAACCTTTCTATATAGCATTTTAGAAATTCTCCTGTTTTTGCACATCTTACCGTGTCACCGCTTTATATCAATCAAATGCGCATGAAAATTAAATGTTGATATCAAATCAATAATTCGGATTTTTACTATATGTAAATAAAAGACACTTTTCATTCCAAACCATTTCTTCCTTAGACAATATTCATCAATTTCATTTGTTTCAAAATTTTAATCTCGATAAAAAAATCATTAATTTCTCATAAAACGCTTGGTTCAATCCGGCGTCTGTGTTACGGTAACTTTCAAAACTTCCAAAAAACGAACATAACATGGTGGTCTGAACCTAAATCTAAATCTCGCTATAAAGGCAAAAAAAGTCAGAATAAAGCTAGTGTTATAGCTTTCTATTTCTGTTATATTTTTATACTCATTATCATATTTAAAAAAACACGTAGAAAACAACTAGTTATGTAAAATAATATAAATGATATATAAGACAGATTTCATGAAATCACACGCGTTCATTACATAACTGTATCCATTTCGGCAAAAAACTGTACGACCCTGTTTTATAGCTGTACAACTTGGTTTTTTCTTGTCGCCATTTCATTCAAATTTAAGGTTTAGTTGAGCGTAATGTAATAATGAAAACACAAAATGATAAATGATGAACATGCGACCCAGTACGGGAACCAGTAATGTAAATACTGCATGTTATGAATGACAAAATCATGTTACAATATAACGAGGATCGTAAATAAACCAATATAAAGTTAAATAAAACTAGATTTTATGTTTCATTCAAGGTTATCATGTTTCACAGTTAAGATGGAATGATAATTTCCAACATCATGTTAAGGGTATTTAAAAACGCATTGAGCAGTACAAGTACAGTCATTCCATAACAGATTCGAAAAAAAATATGTACGACATTGTTGTTGCTCGTCGATGACAGTACAAAGTTGTAAGCAACTGTACATAGAAAATGCCTAACAGAACTGAATAGAACAAAACCTACAAAAATCATATTGTGCACTATTGTTTTCATCCCAGTCTTTAATTACTTCATCCATGTCTTTAATTAATATAATTTTTTAAGAATTTTACCTGAGAAGAAATTTCAATGTTTTCTAATATAACTTGTAATACGTTATCTTGCTTAAGTTCCATTTCGTGAGTTTATAAACTATGTTTTATCCTATTAACGCAGTTACTAAATAATTTTTCTAAGATGTAACTTTTTTTCAATTGAAACTTTGATGATATTCTAAAAATGTCAAATCAAATGAAGTAGTAGGCGTGTCTTTTAAATTGGAGACTGTATTATTACACTGCCAGGGTAGAAATACAAGGTTTTTGACCCATTCTCAGTATGGTTACTTACAAAGATAGCTTATATCAGAAACTGCCTTGTAACCCGCATGATCTGGCCCATGTGAAGTGTCCACAAACGACTGTATTCGAAACGAACTCGCCTTAACATATTATCTTCTCGCGCCTTAATTCTACAATCCTAGACTGTTAATATAGATACCTCACCCCATGATACCACTTCTCTGATGTGTCAGTTACCAAGCTAGCCAAAATAAACTGACAAACTGATATTTTACATATACTTTAGTGCATAACATTCTTTTGTTTCTTTACTTTATCTATCTTACTCATAGATATTTAAATATCATGACTTCATTGGATATGTATGATGATTAGAAGAAAAAAATATCGCTTAGAATTGATATCATTTTTAAACGCCTATCAGGATGTATTTTACAGATGAGCTATGATAATTCAGTTTTGATTTTACATTATTCCAGTTAATCTCTGTAAGACAAATGGCTGAAGATACAAACTTTTTCAATATTTATAGATTTCATAGATTTCCTGAACACCAAAGAATAATCAAAAATACGAATTCAATATGCCCAATTGGTCTGAGTGTGCGTTGTACATATACATTGAAGAGCCTGCACATTGTACATAGAGCTCGCATATTATACATAGAGCTCGCATATTATACATAGAGCTCGCATATTAAACATAGAGCTCGCACATTGTACATAGAGCTTGCACGTTGTACATAGAGCTCGCACATTGTACATAGAGCTTACACATTGTACATAGAGCTCGCACATTGTACATAGAGCTTGCACGTTGTACATAGAGCTCGCACATTGTACATAGAGCTTGCACGTTGTACATAGAACTCGCACATTGTACATAGAGCTTGCACGTTGTACATAGAGCTTGCACGTTGTACATAGAGCTTGCTCGTTGTACATAGATCTTATACTTTAAACATGTTAAACATAAAAAACTTTTTATTCGGATGGATTCGTTTATCAATTATTATTTTACACATTTTTGCAAAGAACTTGTTTTCACTTTTAATTTTATCATCAGAAGCTGAACATTCGGATTTCTGGGGTTTTTATTGGGTTTTTCGGTGTTTCGTCTCTTTTACTATGACAGAAAAGAAATAATTATTTCATGTAAAATGATACGTTATAAAATCTGACTTTGCAATTCATTCTTGGATTTTATCTTATAAATATACATTTAAGATAAATCTAAGTGTAAATACCTTACACTAGTATCTTACAATAGTCATATATCACGGTATAGTCATATGACAAAACACTTGCTAACTTAACATTATAATAAGAACACTTTATAACTTAACATTATAATAAGAACCTGAAATATTATTTTGTTATGTCCAAATTTTCTACCGCATCTGATTCAAATCTATAAAACTTTTTCCTTTCATCTCAAGGAATATATTTTTCATTCAATTACATGCGTAAAATGTTATCAATGTAGTTAAAATTGTTTTAAAAGTGTTAAGACAGACATAAAATGGAACGATATTTGTCACTATACAAATTTGCACCACATTTTTTCTTCATAAATTTTCTTTAAATTAACGTTAATTATACCTAAAAAATATTTGATTGAAATTTCTCCTCCATTTTTTATGCTCGTTTATTTCTAAGACGCCGTATATTGTGATATTTAACATAACTGTCAAATTAACAGTATATTTTACCCCTGTACGGCGACATTCACTTACCATTTAATAAGCCTAGTGCGCCATTAAATATTAATTATACGCTAGTAATATTCATCTACTACAGAATGTCGACTCAAATAGATCGACCTGATACATTTCTAATTTCATTTTCTCGCTCTATTTTTACAGTTATTGTAGCATATATTTTATACCAGTTTTAAGCTAAATCTCAGCAGCCTTTAACGTAACGGTTTTCATACGTTTTCATTAATTGTATCTAAAGTAAAGCTTAAGCTATCGGTCTGTCCGTTTGAACATTTTTTAAACCCTGTTAGATGAAAAAGTCCTAACGCAGTTGATAATTATTTTAGCTTTACTCAAAAGGATTTTGATACAAAAATACATGTATCATTCATTTCAACATACGCTAACTGTCTTAACAAAAACAATGTAGGTTCAGCGTTTGCTTTCTTCGCTAATTAAATATAAAAGTAGAAAAATAAATATAGCGTAAAAATATAGCGTGAGAGACTTGAATCATGTACCTGTTGCTACTTTAGAGATGAGACTAAGTGCTGTACGCGTATAATATTATAAATACAAGACATTCAGGCAGCATCTATCTAGTTTTCTATTTTTATATAACAATTATGCACCTAGTTTGATAAAGATGATACTTTCTTTACTTTGATAAAGATAAAATATGTGTATATTTGTGTGGGAACTTGGCGCGTTAATGTTAAGCATCCGTATCGTGGGTGACCGACAGTCTATTCCACCTAGTTATTAGATCTTAATCAAGCTTATTGGGATAATTATCACAGTAAATTAAGAATGTTGATAAAAATCTCAACAGAAAATTGCCACCAATTTTGTCAAAACATTGAGAGAATACACTGACACACGTTATTTAAAACTTCACCTGGTTTTCTTTTTGATAAAAAAAATATACGTTGCCAGGTCGGGAAAAAAAAGAAATTGGTTTATTCAAATTTGTAAGAAGTAATAGATTGTATGTGAATTAATGAAACTATTTAGCAATGGTTTATCTATGTATTCGGTCTTGTAATCAAAATAATTATAGTGTAACAGATTCAAAAATTATTACAAAAATGTCGATTAAAAAATGAAAGATAAAAAATGACTTTACGCTTATAAAAAAATATTGTTGGTAAAATGTAGGACCTACATACTACCCTTAATCAGGTTCGAACAGTTGTCTAATAGTATATTTATTACAAAATTGTTTGTTGCGTTTTGCTCGTTTTTTTTTTGTTTTTTTTCTTCGTTTTTTTTTCAGTTGAACTAACCTGTTGTATGATTTATATATCATATGCCATATAATAAAATATCACACAGCAACAAGTGAGTTTATCATATATCTCAACAGTTATTTTATTGGTTTTATCTTTTCAATCGTCAATATTTCAAACGATCATAATTTCATGTTTATTCTCTCCAAATGCCCCAAAAAACACACAAATTACGATCAAGTTTTTTTCGGAGTAACTTGTCAAGTATTTAGCACGCACGATCAGACGTTTAATTTCCCATCATCCTTTTGAACAATCAATTTAAATCTTTTAAAATTGATTTAAACGAGCGCAACAATAACTGAACCTATTTTACCTCGTTTTGTTATTCATAAGACTCCTCAAAGTTCAAAAGCGTTTTAAGGAGTCCTGCTCAACAATTATATACAGAATATCGTTTATGTTCTTCTTTCGTAATTTTGTGTGTGATTATTTCATAGCTAGTTTACAAGGAGATTCTACAGCTGGCAAGTCATTTGATAATAATATAAAGAAGTTAAATTGAACAAACTTATTTAGCGTATTATAACAGGTTTAAGTATGATATCTGAATAAAGTAGAATATTTGTTCCCGATTTTCAAGTAGTTCAAACTCACCTTTTTATAAAAAATAACCTGCAGCGATCTGTTTATAATAAATTCCTCTCAAGACATGATTTTATTCCATATTTTGCTATTTCTTTATCGTTTAGGTACTTTATCCAAGAGCATGTTTATTCTAACAATGTCACATTTATTTCACAATATTAGTTATGCAGTTTTTAACAATAATTTATCACTGTCAAATCCGTCTTCTTTTTATTATTATCCTTTAAAATTTTCAATTAAACGTTATTTTTAATCTAATCTTTAAAAAAAAATCAATTCATTCGTACGTAATAAATTCCACAACAGTTCAATTTCTTTTCTTTTTCCCACAGGTTACGATCCCACGGAGAACTCTTTAATTTCTTTAGCAATCTCTTCAGAACATCTTTAATTCATATCTACCGAATTCGTTAAGGAAAATCCCGAATGATTCGGCACACATTCATCAGTAATCACCCAAACAATAGAAGATAATCCGGGGCGATCAACGCTACTAGAGAATCGATCACTTCTTTTTGTGTTACGTGTCCATCCTAAGTTGAAGTAGTGAATTGATTGACTCCTCGGAATTTCACAGAATTAATAACAGGACAAAAGATATTAACCATTACTGATAAAACTCTACTAAAAGTTCATCTAAAGTATTTCTATTGTTAACGCCGCCGTTTTCTACAATGAAAACGTGTTTGTAACAAATGCCTCTGAATTTTGTCACTATTTCAGCTTTAAATGCGTATCCCGGTAGATTTATCACTGTGCAAATACTGCGCGGTGTTTCTTTTTCACATCTTCTTTACCCATTAAAGTAGTAACAAATCATAATTGTTTCCTCTACGTCTGTCAAAAGCTTGTCAATTAACACTTTTAACACCTTATCGAGTGTCTAAGCAAACTCTGAAGCGATAAAACCAACCGCGGGTAAAATCTATGAAGAAGGCGGATAAAAACTAAGGAGTTCCGAAAAGAGCGTTTATCTTATTGTTGTTGTTTTTGTTGCGCTATTTGTTATTTCACAACTTTAGAATTATCAAAACTGTTCAATCCGGATAAGAAGTTTCCTTTAAGTCTACTGTAATTTCCTTATTTTTTTAACATGCACTAATTTAACACTTAAAAGCGACACCAATTAGCGTTAATCCTGGTGTAGTAATTCGATATAGAAGCAGCTAAATTCCTCGAGTATCTTACTATAACAATTGAGTGGGCTGTTTCAGCGTTTATATTTCAATTTGTATCACTTTAACATGCTTGAAAAGGGTTAACTTAAAAAACTATTTAAAACGAACAGTACTTGATTGTTTGATACCGCGATAGAACTGTAAGTTTTTTTAGTTCGTTAAACTTACTGTCTTATCGTTTAATTAAACCTGTATAATAGGTAAAGGTGTACATATTTTGTCACAGAGAAAAATAAACAAGTCGAAATCTGAAGAGAAGAATAATTTGTTAAAAAAGGATTACACAGTCTATGTGACCTTAATATTGTGTTCTGTTCTGCCTTGTTCTTATGGTCTATCATCATCTCGTTAGTTTAATCTATGAGCAATTCAAACACAAACAAAATTATTCCTTCATGAATGTAGGATTTATATTTAGTAAATAACCTTCATCTCGTCCATTCATTCATTTCCAAACTTGCATTTGCTCTTTTATTGAATACAATCGAATCTGTGGTTATTTCGTGAAAACCACAAATATATAAAAGTGAATTGGTTTACAAAGGGCATATTTTCTTTTCTTTAAGTATCTAAAATATTGATAAAAACAATAGAAAAGTATCATTTGGCTATTCCTATGAAATATTGCTTGAAATGTCATTTATAAAGTTCTTAGTGATTTAGTATTAACATTTAAATATAATTAATATAAAAATATATCAGATCATGCATCTAACACTTGCCAAAATCATTTGAGTTTTAAAATGTTTCAACAATGTTTTAGAGCATGTAAGATGCTTATTACCTTAATAAAGTAGTGCTAAATGTAAAACTGTTTGTCATAAATGTAAACAAAGTAGTATTTTGACTTCCATACAAAATACGAAATATTTTTAATTGTGCTAATCCCAGAAAGTAACCGAAGCAAAATATAATTCAGGTAATTGGCCAGTGAGTATCTAAACTATAACATGACACCAAGTATAAAAAGCTTTTGAGAAATAACAATCAAGGCATTTCTGGGGCATAATGGGCCTTTTAGTAACCCATAACAAATAATTGCACGTATAAACACAGTGGAGTGAATAGTGCATGGAACTATACTTTATGTTGTATAAGTCTCTGATAAGTTCCCTAAAACTGATGAATGGTTTTGTCAAGAATAAAAGATGGACAAGTCCAATTCAAATATTAAGCGTGGTAAATGATAACGTTTCAATGAATGTTCAAAGTATATATATTTTAGCTTGTCTGTGATAAAAGTTGGATGCACATTTTAACATTTTTATATTCTGCATAGCACTGATAGTCATGGTCCAAGTAGGGTTCGAACACATCAGACATGGTGTGCGAAATAAACGATAATGTTGAACAGAGTCCTGCTGTGCTGCCGTTAAGTCGTTTTGGTCGTATAGTATTTACTCTTGCATAGGCAAAAAAAGAAATTTCTTTTGTTTTACGATTTGAAACAGGTGTAGGGGCTAAAGATAACAAGTTGAAAAATCACCCATTTAAAGGGCCATTGATTTCAAATACAAAAACTCATAAAACAAAAATATCACCGTAAAATGATCTGATTTCCTGTTATAAAGACTGCATGTAAATTTTATTTTATTTCATTTTTTAGGAAACTAAAGACATGCATGATAATACATTGTTGTTTTTTAAAGTGTTTCCAGACCATTATGCCACTCTTGAAATGCTAGATTTTCAGTGAAATAGGTAGGGTAATGGCCACTATACTAAACATTGTACCATATGCACTTAAGTATTCTCTAATTAAACATTTTTTCTTTACCAATTGAACCTTTTAATCACAGGTTGCCAATGTAACAGACTTAAATAGACGAGTTGAGTAATGTAGGTTTTCTATTTGATGAGAACGGCAGAATCCGCACATGTCTGATGAGACAAATTGATCACTACAGTAGAGTCTGCATTATACTGTTTGATCTCACATTGTTACGAACGTTGTGATAGATATACAGTAAGAGTCTTGTTACATAACAATTTATACAAAATCAAAACCTTCTTTTATATTTTATGATATGTAGACCAAACAAGATGATTGCTAATTAGATCTATCAATTCAGACTAAACAGATACATAAATACATTACAGGATATTATATTAATGAGCTTTTTTCAGTCTTTCATAAGTAAAAAGACGTTTTATACGAAATGAATGGATTGCACTTTGTGAGACTGACTTTAATTTGGAGCCTCACTGTTCATATTACTTCACAAGTCTTCCGCCACGTAGCTAGAAAAATAACATCTTGACTGGCACGCGAGTTTGATATGTAATAAAGCTAAGCGGATGAATACAACATGGCGCCACTAAATATCACTGCGTGTTTAAGGTAGTATTTTATTAGAAAGAAATAAAAGCGACCGGGTGGGAAATCACTATGTCTCTACTCTCTTTCGCAACATTAAAGGTGAGATGAAGTGATCCAAACTCCTTCTCTATTGTTCACATAGAAACACAATACTCCAGCGACATTGATGCTGGGACTATTTAATACGCGGTTTATGAAAGCGAGAACTAGACTCCGTGACTTCATGACTGGCACGGCGGAGACATCAGACAATACCCGCAAGGCGCTGTAACAAATCAATCGACAATGTACCGTTGTTTACCCACTTGCATGTTAAGAACGATATTTAAACAGCATGAAAATAATAATTATTTTTAAGAATAAACGCTAAAGTCGTATTTGCTGATAATTTCGTCAATTGAGGAGCATTAAGATATTAAAACTTGGTTTGATACATTTTTAAGGCATAATATCGACAACATGTTTGACAATTTTGAAAACAAACTAGCAGTTTACATAGTTATAAAATATAAAAATAATGTACTTAAACTTTGTACATGTATATTCAAAATTCGTTTTAAAAAGATGCTTGCATATACAGAACTACTTTTCCGTAAAGTTTATAAATATTATACAATAAAAATACCATAAACTCAAATTTTTGTTAATTTTTAAACTAAAATAGTATTGCCCCAGAGATATCCTTCAACCTTTGTTAAATGCTGATTGTGACATATCACTCATTTAAAAACATTTTAACGTTTCTTTTGTTTGACTTGATAGGCTGTCTGAAAAGAATTGGTGCCGAGGGGATTTATCATCTTGACTTATTTCGAATTTAAAGCCACTCTTGAGCGCTTAAGGATATAAGATACAAAACTTTAATCCGTTATCCACGCCATATGTCACGTACACAAACAATTCATAATTCAATAATTTGGAAGAAATTAATGCAATAAATAATTCATTTAGCAATTTCGAGGCGTAGATGTGTATCCAGTGTCAAGAAGTCATGTTTTATCTATCTGTGAACAAAACAGTGCATTGTTAATTGGATAAGCACAGTGAGCGATCCACTAACTTGTGAACAATTGTTCGTCACTTCACTGACTTGCAGCCAACCTACTTCAAAAGAATCGCAAAGATTTATTAATAGTTTCATATGCTCTCGATACACGTAGAACCGTTTATACAAATATAACAGTTTAGTTTGAAACTATGAAAAAAGTGAGGAACAAAACATACCTTGTCTTTCTGACAGAACTTTGGCTTACAAGCTTCCACTGGCCTGACGGTAAAAAGAATATTCCAAAATTTAATTATATACTCGATGAATTCGGATTGATTTACACTGATAATGAAATACATGTAAAAGATGTATGCAGGTCTTTAGTGAAGAACGACTGATGGTTATCTAATACCCGTTAACTTTGA
Organism: Ruditapes philippinarum; assembly: GCF_026571515.1. Lineage (NCBI taxonomy): Eukaryota > Metazoa > Mollusca > Bivalvia > Venerida > Veneridae > Ruditapes > Ruditapes philippinarum. Next base: position 519,203 of record NW_026860903.1, read on the forward strand.
AAACCAGAAAGGATATGTAGAGGTGTTCGATTTTGTATTCCTTATAAGAGCAAAGGACAACAATGTTTAGATGGTAGTCTCGCTGATAGACTAATGTAACAGTTAAGTGTTATCAGATAGTTATTACAATGGTAACAAAGTGACAAAGTCAGCCAGCACTATTCTTACTGTTTCATACTCGTGACAAATGTCTACCATATTATCTGAGGAACAGAATGTCTGGCATCTCAACATAGTCTTGTGAAATCAATGTCAATAACTTTGTCAAGGATTTTGATTAAAAGACAAATATGGCAATATCATTATATATGTTGTAAGTCATACTGAGATATGTTGTAATTATCTGGTAAAAAGTGGTCCCTCGGAAGCATTTAAATCAGCAAAATTACATGAAAATTGCACAATCGGTTTAATTGAGTCTGCACATGAGGGATAATGAAAAAGTGAAACATCCCTCACGCCCCCTAGCACCGGCTTGAGCGGTACTCAATCTTGGACACTTAATGTGCTGAAATAGATTATGAGACCGTACTAATATCAATAAATACAAATTACTTAACTCCAGACTTAAGAATTTTAATTGCATTTGTCTGTGTTGCGACATCTAATATATGACATCTCATATAGACATAAAGAATAAAATTGTTCACACTTTGTCAAAATATTCATGTTTTGTGCTTTAGGAATGGTTTAAAACATTGGCATGCTAAAAATGTAGACATTTGTTTTAGTTTACCCTGCCATATATAGAGTATGTTCTGTTTAAAAGTGCAACAATGTTGTTTTTTCTGCAGGCTAAACTATTGTAACGACAGACTGTCTTGTTGTTGTGTTTATATATGTCCGTTGTGTTTACAGATTGTGTAATTGTGTTTATATAGATTATAGTTGAGTTAAAGGTCTGTGTCGTTGAGTTTATATATCACAGTTGAGTGTACAGGTTGTGTTGTTGTGTTCTTAGATTGCTAAGATAAAAACTGGTGTTGTCCAGGACGCGTTTTACATTCTGCATTTGAAAACAATGTGTACCGCCAAACATGTACATCTTTTTGTTACAAAAAAAAATCCGATGTGACAATGTTTAGTTAATAAAACCTGTACATGTATGCAAAAAGCAGACCATGTATCTAGACCAGAACATGGTCATCTTAACCTTATCAAATTTTTAGTATTAAATACTCCCTCTTATGAGATAAAGAATGGTGGTTTACTGAGATCTGCGTGAACTAATCACAAACATGGCAGGAAGTCTGATCAACTGCCTCTTTCTTAAACAATAATGAGATATCAGCCAAGTTCAGTAAGAGTATCGCACATTATAACAGAAAAACCTTTAGGTGCTCGTAATTTTCTTAACAACATTTCATTATGAATTGAATTGAAAATTTTATTCCCGTGCATTTATTAATGTTAACTACAGCATAGTAAGTTTATAAATAATTGCCGCAATACTTTTTGTCAAATGACTTACATCGCGGTGTTTTATATTGTATTGTTTTCAGAATGTTTGAGCACATTATGTGTGACTTGAAATGATAGAATGCAAGCAAAGTTAAAGGAACCATTTGAGCCGCGTCACGACAAAACCAACGTAATGCGTTTGCGACCAGCATAGATCCAGACCAGCCTGCGCATCCGCGCAGTCTGATCAGGATCCATGCTGTTCGCTATCAGTTTCTCTACTTGTTATAGAGTTGGTAAGCGAACAGCATAGATCCTGATCAGACTGCGCGGATGCGCAGGCTGGTCTGGATCCATGCTGGTCGCAAACGCATTACGTTGGTTTTGTCGTGACGCGGCTAATTTGTAAACGTGTTGTATGAGATAAAGATGGCAAAATGTCACAAAATATTTGTGATCTCCGTTTTCATTTAAATGAATTAAGCAGAAGTAACTAATACAGATTCCGGACCGAGAGGAGCGTGTAAAAGAGACATTAATCTTTGTACCGTCGTATCAATGTCGCTTTTATATTGGCTCCATTTTCCCAACTATTAAACGTCCAAATTCATTCAGAATTACAAAGTTACAATTTGTTAAAAGCCACAACAATTTCTGTTGACTGTACATGCATTTTCTTCTTCTTTTTTTCTGTTGTTAATAATTGAAAATTATATAAGCTAGTAGTTGAATAGCTGTTAACTCTAGATCATTTAGGATAATTGGATAATCAAATGTAGTTTTTCTGTTCTTTTATTTTTCGGAAGAGTTTAACCTTATATCATTATCTTAGGAGTATATAAATGTTAAAAAATGTTAATATGTAAAGATAGGAATGTCCTCTGCGCTGTTAGTGTTGCTAGACTTACATTTATTTCAGATAAGAAATGATTGTTGTTAGAATATGAGATATACATTGTACCAGTATATTAAAATATGATATAAATGATATAATAAAACAAAAGGTACCCGAAATATAAAAAAATACATGCGATATAAGAGATATATGAAATATTTAAACAAGTGATACATGGTGTATATGTGATACATTGTAAAGTCAAAAAAGAAGATACATTAATAGAGACGAAATATGATGAAATAGCGCGTACGCTACATGAAACATTTTAACAATTAATGCAATGTTCTCGTACATGTATACCAAAACATGTCAATGGAAACATCGTACATTTTAACAAATGATACACAATAAACACATGATATCTTAGAACAAATCAATTGTTATATACTCACATAGTATATGGAAATATGCGACACATTATATATATGTAGAGGAACAATGTGATTCATGATATATCATACCCGTGCTATATAAATAAAACTGCACTATATATTATATTATAACAAATGATCAATTATATTATTATATTCAATACAATAATTTATTAGATAATAAGAGAAACAATATACATGACATATAGTTAAAAATACCATAACAAATGATATCTGTTTTATTTAAGATTGGTTACCTCTTTGTCGCTTGGGAGTTAAGCTTCTTACTCAGCTGGCGATGTTCCGACTAAAGCCGATTGTATTGGCGAGGAATGTGTGCTATGATACGTGAGCACAGAGAGTGACGGCTTGAAAGGCAGACAATCTGCTGGCATAACAGTCGTTTTCAGGGCTACCTTCTTACTGCACTTACTTACTGCACATTAGGTTCTCGTTGACCGCCGTACAGTGACCTACTTTTAGCCCAAAATTCCTATTTTGGCTAATACTCCGTAGAAGGTTGCTTTTTGTGCCTTAACGGTCGGATGGACCCTCATTTAACATAGAAAGCGGGAACGTCCGTGGTCAAGTGGTCACGGCTGGCTTCTTGCCAATAAACGCTGTAGGTTCAAATCCCGCAAGGGATTCTTCATGTAAAGGAGGTATCCAGCTACCTTATGAAACGTCGATGGTTCTCCTCAGATATCCGGTCTCGTATGAAATAATGCACGGAGGGACACAAGAGGTCTTCCTCCACTAGGACAGCTAAGAAGTCACCATATGACCTCTACTGTGTTAATGCGACGTGAAACTAAACCAAAAAGTTAAATATGTGCTACATGAAGATGATGCATACTATGGTTGCATGTGCGATCCGTAACAGAAGAAACCCTACAGAATATAGTTAACCATGATAAATAAAATGAGCCGCGTCATGACAAAACCAACATAATGGGTTTGCGACCAGCATGGATCCAGACCAGCCTGCGCATCCACGCAGTCTGATCAGGATCCATGCTGTTCGCTATCAGTTTCTCAACTTGTTATAGAGTTTGTAAGCGCAGGCTGGTCTTGATCCATGAGCATTATGTTGGTTTTGTCATGACGTGGCTCAAATTATGATGAATAAGAACCAATTTCATGTATATATGATGTACTAAAACAATTCAACTTAATATTAAAATCAACGATACTTGATATATCAGACGAGAAATATGATATATATTTGTATTAGAACACGCAAAAAAGATACATTAGAATATGTGATTAAATGTATTTTGTGCATTCATTAATACATATAGATATAATGATTTTTTCACGTTCCATCCTTTGAAAAGTGTGTTCTTTATTTTACATTTATTTTAATAAAAAGGCTGAGTTTTGCTTCTGATTAATTCTACGTAAACTTACGACATATGCCGAATTTATACGACAATAATTTCTGTACCATTAGATCATACAAGAAAAGAATAAAGTATTTTGAAAGAGCTACATTATATACGTCAGATGCATATATCCCAAATGAATTAATTTTACAATTTCTTATTTATCAAATTTAAAACGTGAACATTAATCCAATAACTACCTTTAATGGAATTGAGTCTTTTATTCAAAATAAATATTACTCTTTCAATTACTTTGCTAAATTACATGTAACTCTATTCTGTAAATTATTGTTTTTATGTACTGCAGATATCAAATTCTCAATTCCTTATAAAAATTCATAGAATAATTCCCGGAACGGTAAGGACTTTATTATAATCACTTTAATTAATTCATCCCTTGTGTTCATATATTGCGTGTATTTTAGAGCTTGTGAAACTATCAAATTAAAAATAATAAAGGCTGAAACTACCGCAAAACACGCTGATCAAATTTTATCACAAAAGATATTTAATTGCTAAGCACGCCAGTGCGTCATTTAATTCAGTTTTTAGTACAATTTTAACAAGGAGTTATTTTCTTTTGCACTTTCGAGAAATTGTATTTACATTTTGATTAAATTCACATGGTTAAAATAAATATCAGAAGTCTGTGTGATTCTGATAATTACCTTTATTTGTTTTTAATTTGGTATTGGAAATTGTAAATAACATTGACTTGCCTAATCTAATCTATTACATTATTGAATGTAAACACGAAGCCACTTATTTCTTTGTCATTTTTCTCGCCGTTATCATTTTTAGTGTTACTCTACTGTAATCACATAGTGAAAGATGTGTTATAATCATACAAAATTATAATTCAAGTAACATTTCATTTGTTAAATGATTTTACAAGCGACGTCCTGGGACATGTTCTCCGTTCAGAGATTAAACATAGAAAACTAATTAATAGAGCGGGGGTGAATGAATTGCGTTCAATTTCTGGTATTTGCTCTTTCTGACCCGATCATTATGATTTGTAACAGGTTTACTGAAGAATTTACCTCCGCTTAGTATTGCTACCATATGCCATTAAACAATCACTAATGAGTTTAACTTCCTTTGAACAGTGTGCAACTTGCCAAAGTTTTACAGAATAATGTTGTATTTACAGCAAAATCAACATTCACTTATATTTTTATTGCTTTTATCAATACAGCAGCAGAGTTCCGGAAGTAAATCCAAGACCTTGGTTTGTGTGCGTTAATAAGCCAGATATTCTTAAAGTTCTGACAAACATCTAATTAATGTATGACCACCCTGGTCGATGTATTTATAGGAATGCTCTAATAGACAATGGAAACAATCTTCAGACATGGTGAAGTTATTGGGGTTTGTTATCATTAAATCGCTCTCAAATTGTGACATTATGGACGAAATGCTAAAGAAAACTGATTCAATTTATTTGTTCATGCATTTCGGTCAGTGAACTACAGTAAATAATCGTAGTAGTACAAATTTGATCCTAAATTTTTATATTTTTATATATATTTATCAATCTTGCCCTTTGATCGCTCTCAAAGAACCGAATAATTAGTATGCGATACTATCAGAGATTCATATCAACAACTTATATTGTCATGTAACCGGAAGTGTTATTGCCTTAACTTGGACACCCATTGTAGACTGTTGGCTATTTGTTTAAATGGAACATGTTTTAGAATTCTAAATAATAATAATAATAATAATAATAATAATAATAATAATAATAATAATAATAATAATAAAATAATAATAATAATAATGGTAAAGAAATTATAAATATTGCCAGTATTTTTTTTCTTTCCTAGCCTCTTCATAAGATTGTGTCTTGTTAAGTTTGCAACTGTTCATTTTCAAATCTAAAATGATATGATACTTTATTTCAGTTAATGTTGGATAAAAATCGGTTAACATTTCGTGGGAAGACGATAACTCTGCTGAAAGAACAGATGCTTGGGAGGAAACTTACACAAACATAACTCTTCTACAGTTACAAATTATTTTCTTTAAACAGACATTTTCTATATGGCGTCACTGTTTAGTAAAAGGTTCCGATTCTGCTTAATTACTATGTTGAAGAGAGTTAGACGCAGGGCGCCATAGAGAAACATACCTGTTACTATTCTTCAAGTCGGATTGAATACAACCCGCCTGATACCCTTTTATATGACTCCAGTATGAAAACTGCAGAACGCTAACGGGGCGTGGATTTTAACGCCCATCTGTCAACAGAAGGTATCTCTTTTCGAAATAAATAGTCAATGATGCTTAAACTTAATATTTATGCTAATTTATTATACTAAAATCACATTTCATCCGAGTTTGGAGACAAAATTCTTGGTAGTGTTTTTACTTTAATGACAAGCGTGGAAATTCAAAAGTAAAAATCAAGATTAGGTATCGAATTAACAGATGAAATGCTTAAGGCGTGCAAATACTCATTTATTTAAGAAGCTCGGAATGTTTCTAGTGAATCTGATGCGGCGTTTATCTTTTAAATTACCTGTCCGAGAAGTAATAAATCAAAGAGAAAAAACTAGAGTGCATAAAAAAAAAGAATTTTTACTCTGTTGACATTTTTTGTTTTGTTTTTATACTTTCTATCATTATTTTTTCTTTGATGAACGGCAATTCGTACCCCACCACAAGGTAGACTTTGTGCAAAACATAACAAGCACATTCGTATCTCAATTGTCTTTTTCTTATGTTCTAAACAAAGATTGCAGTTATTTGTAAATTTTCATGGTTCCTATTGACTAAAATAAGATCGAATATGTTTTACATTTCGTGTGTCATATGTGTCTTTCTACGGTATGGTTGAGATTTTCTATCTTTTCTGTTGATATAAATAATTTTTTTAAATTGACATAATACTGATATCGTATACAGATGTTTGTATCTGTGTAATGTATAATCATTGTGCAATGCGACCGTTTGTCATAGTATGCTATATTTGTTTCCTTTGGATTTTTCTTCTTATGAATTGAATAAAACATACTTTCATATATCTTCAAAAATATCCCCTATAGCAACACATTGGAGTATCATATTTTATAGATAAGAAATCTGCTTTCATAGTATCGGTATTGCGGAAAAATGAATTCATTAGTTTATTCCTAGATAACCTGCCAATTATCATTCTTACTGGCACATCGTTACATGAGATGCGTCCGAATGATCTCAAGGTCAAATAATGTTAATTAAATTGTCGATGATATTATGATAATATATTGTCGCATCCCGGAAAAAAAAAACTATTATATGTGTTTAGTAGAAGTAATTTTGAAATTGAGTAAAGTAAAAATCAACTACAATGTATTAACTTGTTATTATCATCATTATCATATTTTTCTACTTACTTTTCTTATATGCCACCATTTTCCCTTTATAATAGTCATCATATTCTTCTTCTTCTTCGTTTGCCTCTCCTTCATCATCATCATCATCATCAGCAGCAGCAGCAGCAGCAACAGCATCGTCGTCATCATCATTGTTATTATTGTTATATGACAGCAGCAGCAGCAGCAACAACAACAATAAAATAATAATAATAATAATAATAGAATAATAAATTAATGAATAATTTAATAATCTGCTGTACTTTGTTCACATATTGATATCAACACAAGTGCAATAATTCTAAATCAACCCTAAAATTGATAGTAGAGACAAAATAATTATGATTAGGTAAAGTTTATATTCTTAAGTGAAATATATCATTATTTATAAGATTCATATATAATTGATATAAATATAATGCACTCGAAGGTGTATCAGAGAGTGTAATCAGGCGCCAGAGTGCTGCATCTATTCTCTCTTATATAGTTTATTTCACGATTAAAGTAACAGTTGGCGACACAATGACAAGTTTACTGCCATACATCTACACGTCTATCTCAAGAGCACTTCACACTTTCTTAATACGTTTCAAACACATACCCTTATATTAACAAACGAATGCATTAAAGCTATACTTGGGTATATATATAAACTGTAGTGTGACACTTGAACATTGACGTATCAGGTTATAACAGGCTATATAAATACTGCCTCGGACACATCGTTATCTTTTATTCGCTGTTTTCTTGTCTCAAGTGTTTTATTGAATGAGTTTAAAAACCTCCGATTATTTGTGTCGCCAAAATAGACAACATTTGAAGCACTTCAAAGAATAGGGGAAGTTTATAATAAAACGAACAGTACAATAACTTTAAATTGGTCATTTGTTTGGGATAATGAGATTTTTCCTGGCTTCAAATTCAGAAGCAAAAAAATGGGTACTTTAAATAAAATATTCTATTTCAAGAAAAAGTAAACATGCATTGCTGGTGAATTGTATGCAATTTTAGTTACATTTAATTTACATACTGTTTATTTTTTGCCTGTATTTTTTACACATTTTTAAGAGCTGTCGGGTAAGCAATGCTAACGCCACGGAAATCTTTACATTTTAACTGCTTTAAAAAGACTATCCTTTTAATTTGAAACAGAGACGACAAAATATAAAATAGTTAAAATGAAATAAAAGCATTATTAAACTACTAATATATACAAATATGCAGTTATACATTTGATGTGTATCTAAAAAGAACAGAACAGTGTATATCTAGGTATTTTATAACACTGACTCGTTTTCTCGTTGTTTTTTCTCGATTATGTTTAAGCCTTACATTATTTAAAGTGAATAATGATTTCATTATCATTATAATTATTGCATGTATTATTATTATTATTATTATTATTATTATTATAGGCCCGGAAGTGATTAGCATTTGCCATAAGTAAAAACCTATAGGCAAACATGCACATCCATGCAGTCTGACCAGGCTCGCTAATAAATTTATTCTAGAATTTATATAAAACAGTTCTTCTCAAGTCTATTTAATCCAATACTTCATTAGGAGTGTTAGATACGGTCATTACCTTAATGTGTTTATGTTGAATAATGTTATTTGTACACCTGAAATGGTTTTGCATTCACAGAGTAACACAAGACGCAACATTTCTATGGGTGACATTGCTTGTGTTAACAAACGAAATATCATTTAATTTTACAAACAAAACAATTTTGCTCTTCTTCATGACGTTATCAAATCATGATGTGTAGAAAATAATTATCTAACTTTGTGACTAAAACTACTAAAATTTGTGACAATTTAACATGACTTGTGCAAATATTTATTTGCTTCCCTTTAACTAATGATGTATTTTTTACTTAAAACGCAATATGTATGTCTGACGAAATTTCAATTCATTAAAATGCTGCAGTTCTTTTCATCCTCATAGGCTATAGAAAAATTATCAAACTATGATTTCACTTTTTTCTGTAAAGCACGTAATTAAATTTTGCATTCAGCCTCTTAATAATTCTTTTTGATAACAGAAATGTAAAATGTAAAAAGGAAATATTAAAAATGGTTTGAGAATTCAACTGCTACCATGCATTATGTTAAATTCCTACACTGTCATAATTTAATGTTTAATTGTTTAGTACGAGTATATATTTTCCCATAAAAGAAATGTTGTCACAAGGAGAAACTTTTGAAGCAGCAGACTTGAATAAAAGTTCACTCATAATAGCAGCGTCCACTTTTGAAATATTTTTTATTACAATTCTCATTTAGACTGTTCTTATCCAGTACATATATCTCCATACACAGATATCTCTACTATACATGATTATTTTTTATCAAAAAAGAAAACGTTAAACAAGAAACGGTATTGTAGAAATATATGAAACCGGCATTGAATCAAGATATGTTTTTAGATTTCGGCATCACTAGATTAGGAGAAAACAATGAAGCCGTAAAGTTAAGTAGAAATCTTATGTAGATTCTCTGATAGATTGGCAAACTGTTTCCTTGACGCGCATCAATAGCTTGCTGTCACCAGGCGATCAAATTGTGCGAACTTAACGCGACCTAATGTATTTACTGCCATCACTTGTCGGCAACAATCAGACTGAGTCATTGAATTTCATATATACTGATGTATATTATAAAAGACGGCGGAAAAAAAGTTCTGGGCAAATCTTTTTTGTACGGGAATATGGATATATATTTTTCAGATATGTATTCAATTTCAGCGTTGAATCACAATTTTCAACTTTATGGACATAGTAAGAATCTGCGTTATTGTAATTTTCCAAAGAAGATGCAAGATTATATTATTAAACTATTTAAAAACGTTCTGAATGGTGTATGTTCAGCCCTTTTTGCAACGGACATTTTCAGTTTATCTTTTTTATCGTCTGGCGAGTCTTGTGAGAACCATGTGATAGGCAGTTCGTCTTTATAGCTGTTAGGTCTATTGTATAATGATGACATTTTGAGTGATGCATAATATTAAAGCTGTTAAATGAAAGGGGCAACATCAAGAACATCTTATGAGTAACTTTTCTAAGAGATGCAAACATATCATATATTAAGTATCTGTTTGACTTTCACTTTATCATTTTAACGTACAGATGTAAATTGCGCCAGTACATCGATACAAAAATATTGATTGTTGTCACTCCATGAGTGTTAAATGGAGGTTGAACATTGTATATATAAATTCCTTCCATCGTACAGTACATACAGAATTGCAATAATATCATATATTTAATTAAGTTTGCTCTTTATTTAAGTTATATAGTTAAAGTCTTTACAATAGCTTGTTTTAATTCTGCAAGAATATACCAAAATGCAAAAACGAAAATATATTTAACAAAAACGTTGCAAAATATACTCCATTGTATCACTAATTAACTAGAGTCTTGCGCAAGGCAAAAGCTTCATAGATAAATTTACCAAGATTAAGTAGTGTATGCTTATTAGAAGATTGCATCAATTTAACAAACTTATGAACACTTGGTCTATCATAAAAATACGGTTTAATGAAACGTTTTCTAAAATGTAAATAAATTGGACATATTAACACAAAATGGTATTTGTCCTCTACGTCATTTTTATCACATAATAGACACAAACGCTGGTTTCTATCCACACGATTTCTGCCATGCCGACCAACTTTAATATTCAGCTGATGAGACGAGAGGCGTAATCGGGATAGAACAGTTCTAAACTTACTAGGAAGAATATCTAAATACATTTCAAAATCGACTGATCTTTTAAACTCTTTATATAAGAACAAAGAGCCGTAAAAGGGAAATTTTTTGTTTTAACCACCAAGTTGTTTAAAAATGTAAAGGGCCCCTTTTCTTAAACAACAGAGGGAAAGGGTTTTAAAATTTTTACAAATCTGGTTTGTGGAACACAGGGTTAAAAACCCTGACTGTCTAGTAACTTTTTAACAAAATTTCAAATCAAAAATAATCAAAGGGTTTATCTATTTTTAAGTAGGGGGTAAAAATCATATAAATAATAATGCCTAAAAGGCCCGGGCGGTAAACGATTGTTAAGCTACTTTCTTAGCCAATGTAAAGTCTAATGAAAAAGAATTCGCTCGGGGAAACAGGAAATAAAGGGAAAAGGGTTTTGATTTGACCCAAAACAATCAACTTTTTGACGTTTTTTAATATTAAATCCCCAAAGTGTTCCCAAAAAGAAAATTTCCTTTAAAAAAAGGTGGGGCGAAACAGATGTTTAATGTGTGCTTTTATATCAATCCATTTGTAGTAACGCGTTTTCCATTTTGCAAATAACTTTTTTCTCTCTAATTATTGCTGTTGTCGATCCGTTGTGTTTTCTTCTGGGAAAAATGGGTTGCATGAGATGGAATGACATCATAATTTTTTTCTCTCTCTTATAATAACCAATATACCAAACCATAGAGTAAATCATATGTAACGTCATTCATAGAACTTTCAGGACTTGTTGATATGCATGACCAAAACGATTGACAGCGAACCATTTCTACCGGTGAATGGCCAATTAGGGAGATATCCTTTATAAATCAACATATATGTTTTGGCTGAAGCCTATAAATGTCGGTAAAAAGCAATAGATAGCTATTCAGATGGTACTTAACGCTACAGTTAAAACAAAACTCGTGCTTGTTTGGAACTATTTATTGCAAAGATACAAGTACGAACATACATGTATTAAGAAATTAAAAATTTTTTCTTTAAATTTAAAAGTTTTTAAAACTGGAAACCTAAGGGAATAAAATGTTTGCGAAATGTAAGGTTTTTTCCCGTTAAAATTTCAAGAAATTTAAAAATTTTTAAATTTTTTGTATTTATCTTTGTCAAAAGGCCCTTTTTTGGGCTTTTAAAAAAAAAAAACAAAAAAAAAGTTTCTTATTTAAAAAGTTTTTTCCCTTTTTCTTTTTAAAAAATATTTTTAAGAATTTTTAAAAAATTAGACCCTGCATGTACAAATTGGCATGATTATTCCAATCAGATAATATATATAATTATACTTGTAAATTAAGAAAAAATATATAGATGTAACTGTTATTGTTTGTTATGTAACATAAGACATTTAACCAGTGGCGAATTATTACAACCGCATTCTTTTTGAAAAGTATACATTACCCTTTTGAAATGTATCTGACAAAAGTAATCTTTCTTGATGTTGATTTTTTATTATTCTTTTTGCTTTCTTCTCTTTTTTGCAGTCGAGATTCGAGACATATGTATTTTCCGTTCTAAACAAACTAAAAATATACACCGTGTTGAACTTTTTTATGTTTTATTAAAATCATATGTATTTTTGTGGCAATGATGCTATTGTCTTTGTTTTGAAATACTGTATAAAATACTATTATCCTAGTTAACTATTTACTTTACTGTTTTTGCCAATAACACCAGACAAATATGACTTGTTAATCGTGTGATAATACGTAAAGAATAAAGCACATTTTAAACAAAACACTATATTTTTGATGCGATTCATAACACAATGCCGTTTTTCACTCATGTCTCACTTAAGTCTTCCCACTGTTCTATGACATTGTGGATATATAAAGCCCGAACATTCCTGTAAGATATTTTTAACAATTGGCTACTGTTTCAATTGATGTTAAGTTTGAAGCGCTAAGTGTAATAGCTTATTGGGTTTTGACTTTGCTAATGACAATGCGCTTTGACATGGAAGGGTAAGAAAAACAGCACACTCTTCAACTAAATTCGAAGTAGTTTTCATTGCCATTAGTATCCTCTTACAAAGAATCGTGGTTATCATGAAACACAGGTTATTTTCGTCATTCTTTGCAGATTTTGCCATACAAAACTGTTTTTTGATATTACGAATATAAATTTCCTGAAAATCAAATTTGAATTGCTTGTCTTCAAAGTTGATATCATTTACGAGTCTAAATTGCAAAACAACGTTTCTCATACATGGTAACGTATTAATGGTTTTATTCAATAATAATAATAATAATAATAATAAGCTTACAGAAATGTAGTTAACATAAAACATAAGGGTTTACAGTATTTACGTAACCATTTTTTTTTAATTTTACGTTAATTTGTATTTTACAAGCGTAATTTTACCAGACCATTTACGAGGCTCTTAAAATCGTGCGTCTGACAATATGTTTTCAATAATATCAATGTTATTAAACTTGATATATCTAGGGTGGATTTTTGTTTGCTTATATTCTGTCATTTATTAAAATCATTTATTGATTTCTCATAAATGTCTTTGTCCAACAAAAATGTTCAACATTTACGAGCCTATCATTTACGGGGCTCTGCCTCTTTCACCTCTTGTGATTTATTCTGCTTGTTTGGTTAAATTATTTCAACTTGTCACTAGATCTTGGTATTATTGAAATTGTATTCTTCCACGAAAAATATCCATGTTTTTAAAAATACGTATCTTGCGTGTTTATCACTTGCAATAGCTTCTAAAAATCATAATTTTGATATTGCAATTGATATTTAGACGTTTTGACTTTTATATAGTTCAATGGATATTTACTTTTATGAACGAATACATTTAAACTTATATTGCAATCACAAAAATGATGTTGACATGAAAATAGGCGTGTACCGTATCTGACAGAACTGTCCTGTAAATGGTAAAATTAATTGTGGAATATTCATTTGAGAAATAGGAAATTTTGATTCCTCGAGTATATTGTATTAGTTGTAAGACAGATGGTTCTTTGGAGCAGAAATGATGAGAACTAACTAGTATTTGTCCTTAAATAGATGAATTCTGAAAACTTTATAACATTTTCATAGATTTTTTAGTTTAATAGGATATGACTAGTCGTGCAACTGTTTATAATATATTTTACTTTATCAAGATACTAGTACCTAATATCTGTTTAAACAAACGTACTGTACATTGTTTTGCAGTTCAATTATACGATAAAAGTAATAAGATTGGTGTGTCCAGTAAATGACCAGAGCGAAAGAAAAATATAAAACGGTGATTTTCTCAATAAAAGTGTATTTCTTTGAGAAAAACTATTTGTTTTGATTCGTACTTTTGTTATTTGTTTACACAACTTTAAAATTATTTAAACAAATCAGCAATTTTGTTTTCTTTTTTAAAACCCCCTTTTTACCCACCTTTTAAATTTTTTTTTGGGCAATTTTTTAATTCAAATTTTTTTAAATATTGGTTTTAAAAGGCCCAATTCCTTTTTTAAAAAGGGAAAAAGTTTCTTTCCCTTTAAAAAATTTAAAGGTTTTTTTTAATTTTTTAAGGAATTTAAAAAAAATAAATTTATTAATAAAGTTTTAAACATTTCTTTTTGTAAACCATCGAATTTTAGATTTTTCAACTTACCGGGGCCAAAGTTTTTAAAAACAATTTTTAAGGAAGTCCATTTTAAAAAAAATTTGCAATGTATGAGATGACGTAATTTGTTTCACATTTGACATTTGAATAATATATAAGTAGGCACTATCAAGAATTCGTCAGTAATTTTCACATTTTCTATTTTCTGGTTCTATATAAAAAAAGAACCTGTCATAGAGAAAAATCTAGGAATATTTTATATTTACGATGTCGAGATACTTGTACTTTTGAAATGGAATAAAATTTTATTCATTTTTAATGAAATCAAAATAAGTTATGTGCGTGCAAATGTGTAATTGTTGTTTATTAGTGAGGGAGTGAGTGGGGATGTCTGTCCTTGAGTCCATATGTCCGGTCTTATAGGTTAGACATGACATTATAATGTACATTCCGTACAAACTGCCATTCTGGGGTTGAAAAAGTGCCCTGTAAGGTTGAAGAGGTTGTATTGTTAATTAAGAAAAAAAACCATTAAAAGCAACATCAACAGAAGATCAAAGGAACAAACCCATAATGTCTATCCCCTAAAGAACCTTCCGTCTGTCCCCTTTTGTCATTTGGCATTTCCCATTTAAACCACTTAAATTTGCACTTTAAGCCACGGCTTATGTAAGTTTTCCTTTCTTTGGTTAACGGAATAAAGCTAGCCACGGCTTTATGTAGTTTCCTTTTGTTATCGGAATAAAGCTCATTAAGCCTATCACTAGTAATGCCAAAGGTTTCATGAGCTTTGTTTTACTTCATAAACATTTTTTAAAGGAAAAAAACAAACATTTTTATCTATTATTATAATTTTTTATTATTATTTAAATATAGACTACTGTTACTTAAGGCATAGATAAATAATCGATATAGATTATATCATAATCAGATTTTATTACATTTTCTTTATATTTCAAATATTGAATTTTGATTTTAGAGTATAGATTTTGGTTGTAAAAACAAAACATATTCACAGGCAGTTCAGGTACTCAATTACTATATAGCGTTTTTGACAGATCTTTTTATATTGTAGATTAATACCGTCCACTGATACATGTGTTCTTTTGATAATTATACAAACCAGAAATAGGTGAACATGGCAGGTGAGAACAGAAATCAGTAAACTTAAATTTTAACTGATAACAAACAACAAGTTGATAATTTTTATTTCAAGTTTTTAAAGGCCAGTAACTGTACGTCTTGATAGAGATAATACATGTACAGTTAT
This sequence comes from Ruditapes philippinarum, assembly GCF_026571515.1. Taxonomy (NCBI): domain Eukaryota; kingdom Metazoa; phylum Mollusca; class Bivalvia; order Venerida; family Veneridae; genus Ruditapes; species Ruditapes philippinarum. Next base: position 535,192 of record NW_026860903.1, read on the forward strand.
TCCGCTTTTCTTTACATATTATAAAAAGATATCTTAGTTTAACATTTTGCATTAGTAAAGAATAGTGGCTTTGTTTTAACTTTTCCCCTGTCCATATCAGCAAAATTTTTTTTTAATGATATTGATGTTTATAAATATATTTGCAGATTGTGTATGTGCATCTCCAAAACAGTACAGCTATTCACACAACTCTTATGTTTTAATCTTACTCAATTTAACTTTAAATCAATGTTAAATGTTTCTTACGAGAATATTTTTAAAAAAAAACTTTATGGATAACAGACATTTATCGGTATTTATAAGAATCAGCTTTTTTAATAAATTTAATTTGTCCTATATCGTGATTACGCTTAACGTTTAATTACATACGATTTCGAGCCAATAATAACAAAGATCGACTCATACGTTTATAAAAGAAAGAAATTGAAAAATAGGTTAATATAAATGGCTATCATTGGTAGCAAAAGAAAGTTTTTTCATGATTGCTTATAACCTTACCTAATTTTCAGCTTAAGAATTTAAGAAAGTATTAAATGGGTGATTGAGTACAACAAAAGTCTTGCATAAATGTTTGAAAAATATATACTAAACAATATATCATTTCAACTTTTTTAACAATACGATATGGAATAAAGTCATATAGTCTCAAGTTAAGTAAATGCTTGAATCAAAAAATAAATCATGCTATTATTTATACTTCACGAGAATTCAAAAGTTATTGATTTAATCACGTGATTTATGAAATAATTTTTAAAAAATCATGTTAAATGTACAACCTTACATTAGAGCGTAAGTTGACAGCTTATTTTCAATTATTAATAACATTGGCAATTACATGAAATCCATTCATTTTCTGAAAGATTTTGTATTGTACAAGTATGAGCATTTTTAAACAAAGCAACACAATTTAATTACTACATCCACGTACCATTTATCTGATTTTGTAAAATTTCAAATAGATAAAGGTAACATGGTGGGAATGGTTCTCCTTGATTTGCAGAAAGCGTTCGACACGGTCAATCATAGTATTTTAATAATGAAACTGAACGCAATTGGCCTCAGTTCTGATGCTGTCCGATTGTTTCAATCTTATCTTTCAGATAGACAACAGTTAGTTCAGGTATCTGGTGTTTATTCCAGCCAGGCTCCCGTCACTTGTGGGGTACCCCAAGGATCAATATTGGGCCCCCTTTTATTTTTAGTTTATGTTAATGATTTGTCGGCTGTCGTCAGAAACAAACTATTATTGTATGCCGACGACTCTGGGATTCTTGTGTGTGGTAAAAGTACTTCCGACATTGATTCTCTTTTATCACTTGAGATGGAGTATGTAAGTGAATGGCTTGTCGATAACAAGCTTTCACTTCATCTTGGCAAAACAGAATCTATTCTGTTTGGTTCTAAACCAAGGTTAAGGTCAAAAGGCCACTTGAATATTTCATGTAATGGTACAAATATTCAGGCTACCAGCTCAGTTAAATATCTCGGTGCAACTTTGGACCAGAACCTTTCCTGTGAAGAAATTGCACGGTCAGTGGTTACGAAAGCAAATGCCCGGCTGAAATACTTGTATAGGAAAAGTCAATTCTTGGATCTCCACACTAGAAAACTCTTGGTCATGTCCTTAATTCAATGCCATTTTGATTTTGTTTGTTCTTTTTGGTACCCAAGTTTGACTCAGTATTGGAAGAATAGGCTCCAAACAACCCAGAATAAATTGGTTCGTTTTGTTTTGAATAAGGACAGCAGGTCACATGGTGGGCCAGAGCAATTTGAGCTTCTTAACTGGTTACCGGTCTCCAAAAGAGTTGATCAGATAACTCTTTGCCATGTCCATAAAATAAAATCTGACACAGCCCCAAAATACCTTAAGGAGCATTTTGTACCCCTTAATGTCCATGACCGCTGTACCAGGTCCAGAGTGTCTGCACTTTCGTCATCAGATTCCTGTGTAAGTTATTCTTTTAGTGACACAGGACGATTTTCTTTACCAAAGGTAGGAAGCTTTGGTAGAAAATCTTTTGCTTTTAATGGTATTTCACTATGGAACGGCCTTCCTCAAAATCTTAGAAATATTCAATCTTCCCACACTTTAATTCAAGCATGCCATCAAAGCCCATTTAATGGCCAGTTAATATTAGTTTATTTTTCAATAGTATTTGAATCTTTTAATAGTCTTAATAGAGTCCCAGATTTTACATATTCTTAAGTTTAAGCACAACACACATATGTTGTAATTGTCCTTTAGTAATTTACCCATTTTAAGCTTGCACATTTAACGTTTTATAATATTTTTATTGAATTTTTACAGTTTGACTGACAATTTTTGTGATGCCATATTTCATGATTCATTGATGTGATACAAACTTGGACTGTGATTTTAATGTGATACAAACTTGGACTGTGATATATTGTGATCTCAACTAAATTATTGCAATTAATGCCTTATTGAATAATACAAGAATTTATTTCAATTTCATACAAATTAACATGACTTTCTGTGTCATGCCTCCAATGTCAGGGACCACAATGGAAATAAGAGGAATCCTTTCCTCTTTTTTGTGTTATCCCTGGTATTGGTGGGCACTACATGGCTCATATATTTATATTTTGTCGTATACTTATGTCATGTCATATTTCTAGTCTCCTTAATAATTTGATTATTGTTATATGTATTGTATCATTATGCATCATTATGTCATTGCCATGTCATGTACACTTTTACCGAATAAAACTACTACTACTCTATTTCATTGCCTGTTGTATTTGAAATATGATGAGAAGCAAATCTTTTTGGGATTTGATTTCTCCTATATATGGCGTATAAGAAATGCCTTCTTCTTAGATAGTTTAATTAATGTCGATAAAAATCATTGTTTTTGCATCATTCAATTTCTTTCATCAGTCTACCTGAAATCCCTAAAATAGATAATGGGTAATCTAATATTTGAAACTTGACAAGTCTTTTAAAAAATCAGCATGTTACAGATACACATACGTTAAGAGTTAAAATGGAGCTAGCAAATGAAGTATTAAAAGTGTTTTTCTTTCGACAATCTCCGAAAAACATCATTCTTTCAAATCATGTTATAATATACTGTACTGTAGTGAAATATTTATTCAAATGATGTTACCGTTTGTAGTGACATTGTGTATGCATGACAGGTTTGGTCTATTATAAATAATTGGCTACAGATATGATCACATTTACAAATATTTCATTCATAATACAATTTTTTTATGACCAAAATGGATACAATTTTCACACAAAAATCATACAAACTTTTAACTAAGAAAAAGTGTGGTAAAATTAAATTGTCTTGTATAACTTAACAACTTATAGATATTAACCCTGACCTGTCGAAATAATTTGATGGTATCGCCTTGCCTCCGTTTAAGGCATGTCCATTATCATTTTGGGGGATATCAGCTAGTCAGCCAACAGCACTGCAAGTGAGTGAGTGAGTGAGTGAGTGAGTTGTTTATTAAAGTGACATTTGCATATATCAATATCCAATTACTTATACATGATAAGAATACATATAAAGACACCCGGTCCACTGGATCTATAAGTCACCTTATGTGTACAAATACAATGCATATTGATACTATGAAAGAGTTTTTAATACAACTCGGGGAACATTTAAAACAGAACATTTAAATGAGATCAAAGTTACTGCTCGACTTGTAAAATACAGTATCACATTTTAGAAATGTAGTGAGTATTTATTAAAGACATGTCATTTATAGGATACAGAAAAGAAAGCTCTTAGAAATTTGTCAATTGTTCACAATATTGCGTAAACCAAGCTGAATAAACAAATAAATGCGTTTTGTAATGTAAACATTACATTGAACAACAACCGTCGCTTGCAGATTAGTATGATATATAGCGCTATTAATGTAACATGTTTTGAAATATAAAAGCACAAGAAGGCAATATGTTTTGATTATAAGAACACAGCTTGCACCGTGTATTTGTTCATTGTGTAACAAAGATAATATTCTATAGCATTGCAAAGCTCTCAAATATGATGAATTGGTATAAAAAAATTGTTGTTGAAGCATATGTTAACATATACATATATACATGTAGGTTAGGTAAATATATATACATTTAAAGTTATTTTGCTTTTCTCATAATATATTTTCACAGTCTCTCACATTTGCATAAACTTGTTACATTTTCATATTAACATAGATCTGCAAATATCTTTTAACTGTAAAACGCGTACGTACACACACCGTCGTCGATGACGAAGATGATGAAGACGATTTATACACAAGCAATGCAAAAATAAAATTGATTATTCATAAAAAATTTCGCATTATTATTTATAGAATATGATTATATTCAAACATTGTTAGACTTAAAAATACAAACTAAAAAGATTTATAAGATAGACATGATTCATACAAAGTAACAATTATCAATATAAAATGGTATAAAGCAATACTGAATCTCAATATACAAATTAAACCTGTCAATGCCAGGTCAACCTGTACTTGGCTTCAGAGAAACAAAGGAATATTCATTTCATTTTCTCACAGATATTACCACTTCGATGGCTATAATTGTTAAACTTATAGGTCAAACTCTTGTTTATATATCATTCATGTAATGAAGCTCGCTACACCCTATTCTTATTCGGAAAATCTAATTTCAAAACAGCATCTAATAGAAGTATCAATAACTTTAATTGGTCAAAAATTAGGAAAATGTATATTTTAGAAACAATGCTCACCATGCACGTTCCACAGAATCGCACGACCTGTCGCACTCCGGAGGGCGACTTAGTAAGACAAGACGTAAAACTTGAATGTTAAAATTGAAATTATTCTTTAAAGTGTTTGGGATAAAAAAGCATTGTTCAGTAAGTTTACTGTATATTTAATCATTTTTTTCTAAATTGTAATATTATTTCAATGTTTATGACATACATAAATTCATTTTGCTACCTTTAGAATAAATAAATATTTTGTCAATAGACGGATAAAATTTACCAATAAGAAGAAGTTGTCACAATTTTTATCGGATATGAAACCTTCATTTAGTTTGAAAGTTAGTTAGTAAGAGGTTAGTTAAAAAGCTAAGTCACTGAAGGAAAGTTATCTAAAAACGATATGATACTCCAAAGATTCTACCTTTTTTCTGGAGATTATATTTCCCCGAAAGGCACAATCTCATTATGAATCGCAGCATAAAGTTCAGTTTCTTCAAAAAGATCTTTCTTTATTGAAATCTCAGGTTTTTTAAGTCCATCCGTTCATCCTCGAGAGGTACAGCTAGAAGACTTGTTGTTTCTTTAGGGGATGATGATACTATTAATGATGTTCTTCATAAACTTTCTGTCAATCATAAGGAACCCTCTAGGCAAGGTGTTACTATGAAAGAGTTTTTAATACAACTCGAAGAATGGATGAGTCAGTTGCTGTTTTTGGTGTAGATTAGAAATTATTTTACAATAGCGGGAAATAAAGAATCCATAAACAACGCACAAAATGACAAAATCGAAAATATTGCAGGCACGGTTTGAGAGTGCCCTTGATGGTGGGACTGTTCCTATATCAGCCCGCGACGAGATGTTGTGTGAAAGACATCGGTCTGGTTCGGTCTGGAGTCTGATGCTCTTCAAGCTAAATCAAGACAAAAGCTTGAATTGGCTGCTAGCTTTGATGCTTTTAATGGATATTCGCAAGTGGAGAAGGATGTAGTCCCATCTGTGCAACCAAAATTTAAAGCTACTATAAATCCCCGTATTGTCTCGGTGTAAAAGATGGCACATGTTGCTTATGTGGACAAATTTATTAAAGATTTGGAACAAAGACCCACAGATCAAATCCGTAGAGTGCAGTTATGTGTGAACAAAAGATTTATCAACATCTTACAATAACTTGATAACTCGGAACCACAACCCTCGTCCCTCTATGGTGTACACCTACCCCTGTATATATACATGTATATATACAACCAGAACCAACACAGGGAAACACACCCGATCACGTGAAAGTAAAACCCATTAGAATTATGCACAGCAGGTGACTTCTGTTCAATCAAACTTTTAGCTACCTCTGTTTCAGGCCACACAGAGGCGAAGTCTTAAAAGGTCAAACGAATTTTTGTACAGGATTGTCGGGAATTCAAATAAAGCTCCTATCATTTTCCATTATGTTTAAACTTCTTGTCTTATTGATACAGGAGTGTTGCAAATTCATTCTACTAGAGATTGCCTAACAGACCCACATTGTTAGTTATTTCAAACTTTGGTATTTACCTGTTTGTGTCACCACTGGAGGTGCCAAAGATTATCAAATCCCTACTTCGAGACATCTCATGTTCGACCATTGAGGACGGTGTTCTCTATCGTACTGCACCTTGTAATTCCCGCTCAACATTCTTCTGAGGGCGCACAACTTTTGTGTATTTTTTATATGTTCTGTGTTCGATAGATGAATTTAATTATATCTGATATTTAATGATAAATAATCCACATATATTGATCTTCACATAACACCATTGCTTTTCAAGGTGTCCATGGTGAGGTTGCCATCCAGCTCATGGAAAATCTCTATGGCTTGCAAGCCAGCGTTTCTACTGGCCAGTAATGGAAGCAGAATTCAGAAAACGTGCTTCCTTATTCTAGTCATATGTCTGTGGAAGAAACCCTCATATACTTGCTCGTACAGGGTTAAAACAGCAATCTGTTTATAAATTTCAGTTTGTAATTTTGCCTATTTTTAAACAACTTTATTAGCATATAGGTACACAAAAATGTTACACAAAATACCTTTTACCATAAACCGGAAGAAAACAAATATTGAAGAACACATGAACGGCAAGAATGAATTTTAATTTCAAATCATGATAATAATTGAAACAAGGGTACATTTTCTTTCCTTCATCACTGTCATTAATTATGTGAGCTAAAATGTTACGAGTCCCAAACACAGTGTTTAATCAAACAAAAACATGCCAAAGTAATATTTTGTTTTCACAGAATAATTATCAGGATATATCTTGTATTTAAAATACATGAGCGCAAGTTGCTTCTTTAACATATCAACCGATGATACGAGTTTCTGTTTACCATACCTGAATAAAATTATCGCATTTGAAAGTTTCGTCGACTTTGATTCATAAATCGTAGAAAGCTAGAACTTAAGGACAGCGAGCGTGGATGTCGCACGAAACTTTTTGTATTTTCTGATTGCAGATCAGGAAATACAATTCTGACATTCAATCTCTGGCATAGAATTTCACGACAAACCTCAAAACTAGCGATTTAAAGGAAAGAAATATTTTTATTTTGTTACAAGTATCCAACAAATTATACGCATTAAAGGTTCAAAAGTAGCGTTGGCTTTAAGAATTGTCAATAAATGCATAATCACAAATTACGCGGATGAATATTAATTTTATTAATGAAATGATATTTTAGCGATGTCGATTACCGAATACTTCAGAGCGTATTACACAAATAAATTTGACTGTCGAGTAGTGGAATATATACATGTTGGACTGTTTTGGCGAGAAAGTATTCGCTAAATTATTTACATCCGTGCTAAACAACAGGTTTATCGTGAACAAAATACCTGGAAATTAATAAGGATTACAAACCCGAAATGGAAATTTCAAATTTAGAATTATTTGATTTTATTCAGGCTGTCTTCGTATAACTTCCCCGTGGTACAGGGGTAACGCGCTCGTTAAGGGTGCGAGAGGTCTGGGGTTTAAATTCCAGTCGAGGCAACTATTTTTAGGTGTCTGTTTTAAGGAAGTAGCCACGACATGCAAGGTAAGTGTGGCTGTCATAAAAAAATGAACATAAATGATTTTTGATGCAACTCTAGTCATGCTAAATTCCTTATGTATCAAACCCTGTAATATGAATAACAGTACATAAAAATAAACTTATACAGGAAAATACATACAGATATACAGTACGATTTAGATTGCAAAGATCAGAAAATACCACAGAGCTTGCAGCCCTTTGATTTTATCTGCAAGAATGTGTGAGCATTCGTGATGTTTATATCTGATGTGAAGCTTCTCAAGCATGTTCAGAATGGAATGTTTACTTGCTCGATATTATACAAATTACAATATTCTTGTATTTGAATATGATTATGATGTGTATTTGATAGGTTACTTGAAAAGAGCTATTGGCTTTTTAAACCATGGAATCTAATGTGAAGACTGTGACCCTGATCTTCCTGTTACTCGGATTTCTAGTGATAGTAAGTATATATATATATCGTGTTTGATATTATCTATCTAGTCTTTTTGGATGTGGAGCTCAAAACGCCTTTAAAATCAAAATAAAATGTATATTTGTTAATCCCAAATCATGTACTGATCATATATATATATGATATAAGCCGTTTTGAAAAATAAATCATATTTCAACGTCTAAAATGATAGACAAGGTAAAAATGTTCGCCGGAAATATATGGTAACGAAAACTTATAGATTTTGAAAATTCGTTTCTGTTTTAATTAACCATCCTAAATCACATACGCAGTCAAAAACTAACCTTACAAGACAGAAAGTCAACCTGACGTTAGTTTAGTTTAAACATATTTATTCTCAGAATATGTACATAATAACATTTGAAATATATACACATACAAAATTTGACAATATTCAAAGAAGAGGATTAGAATGAAAGACTAGGTCTTATAGAATTCTTCTCCGTTTAGTTGTTAAATATATCGGTGTCGAACTGGTGATCTAAAATTTTCTGAGAAAAATATATATTACCAAATGTATAATAGAAACAAATATATATGGAGTATGAAAGAAGTAGTAATTCAAAAGAGAAAAAGGGGAAGAAGAGTCTCATAATTATTTGTTATGTGTTAAATCGTTAAAGGAATCTTTTAGTTTTTGCTATAAAAGACTGCACGTTAGAGAATATTGTTGAATTATCATCATCTGATAGGCCAGGGTTTCCGAAGAGAAGAATATCGAGATTGATATCAAAAGCTTGAATATTAATAAATAATTCATTTCGGTACAAGTTGTAGCGATAACATTCAAAGAAGAAGTGATAGTTGCTTTCGACTTGACCACATTCACATAAAGGTGAGGGTGATATGTTTCTTAGAAAAAGATGATAATTTAAAGAACTGCATTTTGTGCGAAGACGTGTATTTTCTGTTACCAGAATAGTAGTATTTTGGTGTGCGTTTCTTGTTACGTGTTAAGAAGTTCTTGAATGATGAAAGTGTTGGTAAGTTCCGAACTTCGGTTGGTAAGTTGTTCCAATCGCGTATAGTAGAGGGAAGAAAGGAGTTGTAGTATAAAGAAGTTCGCGCATATATTCCAGCATATATTCCAGCAGTATTATCAGAGTTACGTAAACTATACCTTGTATTAGTTTGATCAGGAATTAAGGAAGAGAGAAAGTCGGGAGTCAAATTGTTATGCATTTTATAAAACAAAATTAATCGGTGATTATACCGTCTTTGTTCTAATGTTTCCCAATTAAGTTCTTGAATTAGGCATTCGATAGAAACTAATCTTGTCGCACCTGAAGCAATCCTAGCACATTCATTCTGAATCTTATCTAAGCTTTCGAGTTCATATTGAAAAGCATTTCCCCAAATGACGTCTGCGTATTCAAGAATAGGACGAATGAATGAAGTGTAAATTATCTCAAGAGATTTTCTGTCCAAAGAATATTTCAACTTTCGCATTATATTGACGCGCTTCCAAGCCTTTTCGGTTATATATTCAATGTGTGAATGCCAATTACAGTTATTAGAGAGAATAATTCCTAGGTGTTTATGATCGTTAACTTCTGGTATGTTTTGATTGAGCATATATAAAGAAGGGTGGTTTGCGTTATGTTTTCTAGATACAATTAGTGATTCTGTCTTTGATGGGTTGAATGTGACAAGCCAATTATCTGCCCATGTTGTGATTGTCTGTATATCTGTTTGTAACTGTTGAGCTGCGACTAGTGGATTTTCTATGACAATATAGAGACTTGTATCATCAGCAAAAAGGTTGACAGATGATTGGAGATCTAGAACAATATCATTTATGAAAATAAGGAATAGCAGAGGGCCAAGAATAGAACCTTGTGGTACTCCAGCTGAAAGAGTACCCCAAGATGATTTTGAATTAGATATAACTACACGTTGACGCCTATTAGTGAGATAGTTAGAAAACCATTCGAGGAGGCTGCCGGAAACACCTGCATATTTGAGTTTTGAAAGTATACCTTTATGCCAGACTTTATCGAACGCTTTACTGATATCAAAGAAAATAACCCGAGCTTCTAGACCATTGTCAAGTGCTTTGCACAGTGTATCATAGATAAAAACAAGTTGATTAACAGTAGAGTCGCCAGGAATAAAGCCGGATTGAACAGGAGTAAGAAAGTTGTTAGCTTGGAGATGGTTGAAAAGATGTTTGAATATTAGCCGCTCAAAAACTTTTTCATTGTATTGTATTAAGAAGAGAGATAGGGCGGTAATTATTTGGAAGAGAGGAGTCACCTTTTTTAAAAATTGCAGATACATGGGCTACTTTCCATGTCGATGGTACTTTACGACGAAGAAGTGAGGCATTAAACAAATCACAAAGAGGTTGAGAGAGTTCATGTGACGCTTCGCGTAGAATTCTATTACTTATAACCTGACGTTAAAACGACATCAAAAATATAAGTTTCAATTAAAACAAGTAACTAACGAAACTGTTCCTGTCAACGAAGCTACTGTGTCAAAATTTGATAAAATAAGGTTTATGAGTCTTAATAAATAATCTTTTTTATTAATACATCGAAATCTCAAAACGTCAAAATTTTGTTTGAAGATTCAAAATCGCACGGAGCTGTTCAGATTAAGATTACGAGATAAAATAAAATTCCAAGATGGAGTACACTGTATATTTGATTTTACCTTGACTTCCGCTAAAATTAACAGTAAAGATAGGCAGTATTTTCATTGGTCATTTTAACACTAATTGCCTGTTCGATTGATACTTTAAAAGAACTTCCGTTATAGGTAAAGGTGTGTTCTATTGCGCAATGGCAAGAAATGTTGGAAAAAGATATAAGTCAGAATAAATATTAATACATAAAAAAAGATATTTTCAAGAGTTTTCTAAGAGCTTTTCAATTCGCCTTTTTGGTACGTTTGCGTTTGATTTGGATTCTCTTCTAAGCTGTTCCAGTCATTATATTCTTTTCTCGAACCGGGCATTAGACGATTGAAACGAACTTTCGACTAATTTACAGTTGCAAAATTCTCCGTGGAATTAGTGTACAGTATCTACTAAATCTTTGCTTATCATAAATTCCTATTCAAATCAAATTCCATTTTGATTAAAATCAAATAATGTAAGTAATATTGTTTAAATCTAAGATGACAATTAATGGGGAAAAACATTGCGGGTAAAAATGAACTGAAATAAAACTATTGAGGACGAATAAAATGTTCTGTTTGCGATAAGCATGGTTAGTAGTAGCTTATTCAAGTTTGACTTCGGCCGAGCATCTTTTTAAAGATACTTATTGTTTCTATTCATTCGTATCTCAGGTATTATTAAATAAGTTTATTTTTTTCAATCCTGGTTCATTAATTATTGATACATCTGCCTCTTACTATGATAATGATGATTGACCAATAATGGGTAATAAAAATGGTTTAGACTAAAATGCAAAAATTGCTTTAAAATGAACATTTTCGATGCATTCTGAAGGATACGTCTGCCGCATTGGTTATTGAATATACATGTGAAGTAAGATATTGAATTGAAAACAACTAATGCCAAATGTGAAGTTCCCTGTACACTCATCATTTAAACTTTGAAGAGCATAATGTCACAAAGTTACAAAATTAATTCCTTTTCAGATCAATAACAAAAAAATAACCATTGCAATGTTACTTTGTACAGACTTGACCTCTGGATAACCCATGTTGATGTACATAAGTACCAAATTATGTTGACACAGTCCTGGTTTCTGAGCTTGTTTTCTTTAAAACAAAATAACATGAAATTATGGAAGCTTGAATTGACCCCCGAGATGCCGTGGTCCGTGATAATTTATATGTGGTCATGTTGATATATATTAGTGTGACATGGCGTGTTTCATCAATGGTTCTGATGGAGAAACATAGAATCTTTACAACATCTGTATCAGACCATGTCGACATAACTTTTGTATATTATAAAACAGGACGAAAACCATTTGAACGTCATAATTATTATTCGGAAACTATAAATCCCGCCCATCGAGTAATGACTGACGTACTTTATAACTATTTATTTTATGCTGTTCAGTGGATTACTGAATTATCCGTGAAAATTATATTTGATAATTTCACAGTGAAAATTATCAAAATATAATTTCACACTTTTCAATGACGAAACTACTTTTTTAAGATTTTTCCCATGTGGTACCTCAATTTTATTTTTGCTAACAATTCTGACAATGTCAGGCTGTTTAAAGAAAACGCAAAGCTTAAATTGATAAATACCTTAAACGTCAAAAGTAATAAAAAGAAGAAAACTTAGCTTCTTATACTTCTATTCATTCAAATTCCAATCACCAAAGTTCGTCTCTAAATTTTTTGTTTCATTTTTACAGTCTGAAAAATACATTCCTTCCACATGCAAACTGCTCTTGATGACATTTGGGCATATTAAAGTATCCTACGAGTAATAACTGCCGTATGCTTTATGAAAAATTGAAAAGCAATGACAGCTACAGCTCGTAGAACAAGTAAACCACCCAGCGTTCCGAGCAAGTTCCAAGTCTTCCATTTTCATAGCTGCTTTTTTCATGTTTTCACATCTGTCAACACTTATTTTTTGTCTGTTTCAATCCTCAAATATGTTTTCTTTCTTTTAAAAAGGTGTATGACTAACAAATCCAAATGATATCCCTCTGAATCAAACACAATTATTTTCCTCCCGTGAAATACACAACTTTAAAAAATGGCTGCCGCTTACATTTAACAAAGCCAGGTCTAATATAAATTCGCAGTAAGTAACAGAAATATGGATGGATGGTTGGAATTTTCTCCTACAAGAATTGTTTGTTTTTATTATTAAAACAAGCGATCATTCATATTTTTTAAACAAAATAAATAATATCACTGTCATTTAACGTTGATTGTCGGACTTATTTTTCAGCTCAAGACTTCTTGTTTTTAATGAGAAATTCGCACTAAATGGGGCTCTCAATGGGGAAACAGATTTTAATATTTATGTTAATATTATGGAAATTTCGTTTAAACTTGTTTTTTAGCATAAAATAAAAAGAAAATTTGTTTGTTTGTTGTGTAAGATGTAATTTTATTTCATCTCGTGAACTTTAAAAACAGTATTCTCATTCGTGGCTACGCCACTCGTGAGAATACTGTTTTTAAAGCCCACTCGATGAAACAAAATTTCATCTTACACACAAACAAACAAATATCCTCTATATCGTTGATTTTATTTATAAACTAAATATTTAGAATCGTCCATTATTAAGAAAACAATTCCGGCTATATTAAAAGTTTATCAGTTTGATGTTTAATTTGATCTGAATGTATCAATTAAGTTGATTTTTTACAATACGAGCTGTGCATTTCGTTTAATAACCTTACTGGAAATAAAACAAGTTAATTAACTTAAAAACCCTTTCGTTGGACACTTTTGAAGATATACATAACAAATATTATTTCTGGTATAACAGCTAGTTAGATAAAAACGCATGAACAAAATGCTCTGCATATACGGACATATACCAAGTTTTGTATTAAAATACAAGTGTCTACCGAAATGTCCTATCAATGATGAACGATTCAATGTATTAAATTTTTGGTTTGGTGGGAGGGGTTTAGTTTCTGAATACTAATTAGGTATTTCCGACAGTGCAAAGTTGTAAAAAAGTGGTGATATTTTCCAAAAAGCAGAGATATAACAAGTCTTGTCGAGATGAAATAGGTTGACATAGCTTTTCGAAATTCTCATAAACTCCATTACTGACAAAATATATGTCGACATGCTTTAAAACAAACGTTGTCAATACGTCTTTCTTATCTTACCAAACAATGATAGAAGACGTCATGTCGCGTAAATATATGTCGACATGACGACACACAAGTAGTCATGAACAGTGCATCTAGGGGGTCAATTCAAGCTTCCATATGAAATACATTATTTCATACTCGCATTACTTTTTGCCTGGTAAGTAATTGAAAATGATGAACATTCAATTGTTACTAAAAAGGGACTGAAAAAATCCCGGTTACATCCATCACACAATAATGACCTTGACGGCTTTCATTTTATGTATAACTGTACAAAATCACAGACTTAATTATTTAGTACTATGTACATAGCTTTAGCAATATTTTGCGCGGAAAATCCCTTTTGCTGTCTTTGCAGCAATATTTGTACTCGTAGACGTAGCGTTTACCTTTGTCATGCTGACATTTTTTTAAAGTCGTGTAAGGAAACAATATGCCATTTCTGTCACAATTGTATGTGAAAGTTATGTGTTCTACATGTAGTCATGTTTTTGCATTACAGGGTGCATAGTTCTGGATATGGCGGTACAGGAACAAAAGCTGATCTTGACAACCATTCCAATCAGTTCAGTTGAACACAAACAACCCACGATATCAGGCTCCGAAAAAATGATGATTGTAACACAAAATGAATTTTAAAGAAAGATAAAAGTCTTTACAAATTAAAATAAATCAATAATTGAAAAATAAATAGTTGAAAAAAATATGTTATTGTTTATTCTTTAATAGCTCATTGCTCTTTTAAAAGGGTGCTTGTATTCTATATGGTATCACTCAATAATGGTAAACAAGAGTTTATTGCAGCAAATATTCGGGGAATTAGGTTTCTCTTATATGTGGCATATAAGAAATGCTTTTTTTCTTTAGAGAAGTTTAAATAATGTCCAAAATCAGTAAAAATTCATTGTTTTTGGATCAATCAGTTTCTTTTATCAGTCTGTCTGATATCTCTAAAACAGATAATGGACAGGTCTAATATTTGGAACTTCACAGACAAGTCTATTAAAAAAAATATTATGTTTTGATACAAATACATATACGTTAAGAATATACTGAAATATTTATTCAAATGTTGTTACCGTTTGTACATTGTGTATGCATGACAGGTTTGGTCTATTATAAATAATTGACTAAAGATATGATCACATTTACAAATATTTCATTCATAATACAATTTTCACACAAAACATCATACACATTTTTCAGTAAGGAAATGTGTTGGTAACTGGTCTTGTGTAACTAGACAGCTTATATATATTAACCTTTAACCTGCCGAATTAATTTAATGGTATTGCCTTGCCGAAATTTAACCCATTACTTCATGAGCATTTTGTGAAAAATGGCTGTTTTCATTGAAAAGTCTCCCGTTACAAGTTCAAATGGCTATAGTACTATAAAAGCTGCTTCAATACTAATCAAACTTGGCACAAATGTTGACTGGACCATTGCCCTTGCAACAACATGCTGAGGCTTAAATTTTCTGTTACCATGGCAACGAGGGGACATCTCAAAATTGCCAAAAATCACTATTTTGCGTTGAGTTTTCCATCAAAATTGATTTCAAAGTGCTGCAACTTCTCAATGGATTGAGATAGAGTCTAATGCTTTTCAGCGTTGGTTACACGTTACCTTATGATCAATCTGGGGTCAATTTTAGCCTCTCACAAGTCCAAAATTTTCTTGGCGATGAGGGGGACTACCGCCCCCTTCAAACCCCCCAAACAGAAGGGGGCACATCCCCCTTCTGGCAACACCCTGATGTATCTTTTGGTGGGGGCCGCGCCGAAAAAGTGGTCACTTTTTAACAAAATTTCTCAAACAAAAACAAGTGTTGGGGGCCTAAATAAGGCATTTTTTCAGCATTTGAGACAACAACAAAAGGGGGATGTAAAAGGCGTTAAAAGGCGTGTATATCGCGTAATGGGTTAAGGCATGCTCATTATCATTTGGAGAGGATATCAGCCAGTCAGCCATCAGTGTAGACCTTTGTGTCACTGCAACACTCTATATTGGTTACAAGGACTAATCACTTGTGGTTTCATTAAGTTAAAATAAGATCAGATAAGATCATTTTCGTCAATAGTTTACTCTGAATAGTTTCATATAAACAACACAAAAAGGAAATGTTAAAATTTACGATCTATACATAAAAAATCCAGTTACTTTTGTAAACACAAGAATACCAGCCCATGGGACCTATAAGTCACCTTATAACATTTGTACTCGTATGTACAAATATATAAACTGTGAACAAAGCATAGCTTTTCAAACGGAACATTTAAATGAGATCGAAGTTGCTGCTCGATCTGTAAATCTATCTATTTACTTTTGGTCTCACACTTTTGTATATTATGTAATTTTGTTGATGTAAATTAATTGATGTATATTTTACATGCAATAAAATATTATTCAACTACAGTTTTACATTTCAGAAATGTATATTTTATTAAAGACAGGTCATTTATAGGATACAGAAAAGTAAGCTGTTAGAAATTTGTTAACTGTTCACAATATTGCACAAACAATAGAACCTGAATAAGTAAGTAAATTGTTTATTAAAGTGACATGTGTTATTTACAATATAATCATATACAAATATTTTAATAAAGGTATTTAAAACACCCGGCCTCATGGGCCTATTAGTCACTGTTGACATTTAATACAGTATCTATGTATAGTTCTCAAATATTAAACATAATAGTACAAGTTCAATTTCAAATATATGGACGATGTACATAGAATAGTATATTTTCACTTTCATAATTATCAAGTAAATTAAGAAATTAGATATATGAGTAATTGATGGAATTAAATATAAGTGATACACATATATATGTTCTGTGCAAATCGCTATGAGTATATAAGGCTTCGTCTAAACATAAAAGCTTTCACAATATATTTTGCTGTTTTTCTAGCATTTTCATTTACTAAAAAGGTCAGTCTATCTTCTTTATTTTTATTAATATAGGATGGATCTGACAATAAATCTTCGAACACTTGCTGTCTTATATTATCATATTTTGTGCATTCTACGAGAAAATGAGTTTCATTTTCTATTTGTTCTTGGTCACAGAATGTACATATTCTCTGGTTTACATTTTCACCAATAAAATGTCCTGTTTCTACTCTTAAGGGTAAAATCCCACACCGAAACTGTGCTAACATCGAGCGTTCATTCTTCTCTAAATTTAATACTATGTATTGTTCGGTTTTAAAATTTGTTTTAAATAGTTTATATGTTCGTAGTTTTGGGCTATTTTGTACAGAGGTATACCATTGTTCGTTAAACAGACTTAATATTTTTTCATTTGCTAGTTTTAAATCAACTGGTCTCTTTTCTGTAAAATAGGTACTGAGACCCAACGATATCATTATTTGTTTAATATCGTTAGACCAATTACTTTGGCATATATTATAGTCTGCAGTGAAAACTTTTTTAGGTAGTCTTTGGTCGTCCATGTTCATTAATTTATTCCAATAGCGTAGCATATTTATCCACCTTCTGAATTTGCTTGGTAACCACCTGTAATGGCCGCTACGGGTGCGAATCTGTGTAATCCTAAAAAGTATCTTACAGCTCTATTTTGCACACTGTCTAATGTTTGATATTCTTTGTATCCCCATACACTTGAACAATAATCTAGCACTGGCACCACACAATTGTAGAACAATTTTTCGAATGATTTAAAACCAATACCTTTCGAATGTATTTTGTTAATAACTCCCCCTAAAGCCCTGCCTGCTGCCTTACTCAGTGTTTGACTGTGTGCGATATAGTCTGTATTTTCACTAAAGATTACACCTAGGTATTTATATTCACTAACAGTTTCCAAGGTGTTATTGCCTATATGGAAACTAAAATCTGACCTTGTACGTCTACCTTTACGAAAATGAATACATTTAGATTTCGATGAGTTGATAAGTACCCTCCACTTTTTACACCAAGAGTGTAAAGTATTTAACATAGTTTGCAAGTCGTCACTATTTTGTGCCGTAAAGACAATATCATCAGCGTAAAGAAGAAGTGAGATTTTTGTTTCTCCTATTGAAACACCAAGATCAAGGGAATTTATTTCTGCTACTAAATCGTTTATGAAGACGGCAAAAAGTGTTGGCGACAGCGAATTTCCCTGAACCACGCCTTTTTTACAGTCGAACCACTGAGTCATTATATTGTTGATACGTACACATGAAACTGTTTGTTCGTACATTGATTTTATTGCAGTGTAAATTTTTCCGTCTAAGCCCGACCGCAGGAGTTTGGGGCTTAGACGGAAAAATTTACACTGCAATAAAATCAATGTACGAACAAACAGTTTCATGTGTACGTATGAATAAACAAATAAATGCATTTTGTAATGAAATAACAACAGTCGCTTGCTAGATAAGTATGATATATAGTGCCATTAATGTAACATGTTTTGAAACATGAAACCACAAAAGGAAAATATGTTTTGATTATAAGAACACAGCTTGCACTGTTTTGTTCATTGTGTAACAAAAAGGAGGTTCGGATAATATTATAAAACCTTTCAAAGCTCTCAAATATGATGATGAATTGGTATTCAAAATTGTTGTTGAAACATATGTTAACATATGCATATATACATGTAAGTTAGATAAAATATATACATTTAAAGTAATTTTGCTTTTCTCATTTATATTTTTCACAGTCTTTCACATTACTTACTTTACTTATACACAAACAATGCAAAACTAAATTAATTATTCAAAAAAACAATCTCACATTATTATTTGTAGAATGTGATTATATACGAGGATTGATCAAAAAGTTCTCGGCCCGATGTACTTCCGGTAGTCAGAGAACCCAACTAATGGTCTTACTTTTCAATATAATCGTCCTCTACATCAAAGCACTTGCCCACCTGTGCTCCAAGTTGTTTAACCCTTCAAAATAGAACTCTCTATTTTGGTCTTTAAAGAACTCATTGACCGCCTCCATCCTTCATTGCTTCCAAAACGTCTACCACGAAGCTTGTTAATCAGTTTCGGAAACAGGTAGAAGTCAGAGGGGGGCAATTGGGGAATTGGCAAGAATTTCAAAGACGCAGTCAGTTGCAGCAACCATCGTAACTTGGGATTCGCTAGACCATTTTCTTATTCGAAAAATCTCATTCTAAAAACTGCGTCTAATAGAAGTATCAATAACTTTAAGTGGTCAAAAATAAAGAAAATGTATAATTTAAGTAACAATGCTCACCAGACACGTCCCATAGAATCGCGCACCAAGTCGCATTCGAGAGTAAAACAAGAACGTAAAATTTTACATTTTTATTTAAAGTGCTTGGATAAGTAAGAATCGTTCAGTAAGTTTATATTTTTACTTTTTTTGTAAATTGTTGTATTATTTCAATGTTTATGAAGTACATAAATTCATCTGCCACCTTTAATATATTTTAATATTTTATCATGAGAAAGATAAAATTTAGCAATAAAAATTAAAGTTGTCACAATTTATCGGATATGAAACCTTTTTTAAATTTCAAACTGAACGGAAGTGGTGTTTTAATACTGCTAATATTCGATTGAATGTAAATACAAACGTATTTGTTTTTGTAATTAGTTTTGTCATTCTACTGAGGGCGCACAACTTTTGTGTATTTTATTTATATGCTCTGTGTTCGATAGATGAATTTAATTATATCTGATATTTAATGATAAATAATCCACATATATTGATCTTCATTAACACCATTGCTTTTCAAGGTGTCCATGATGAGGTTGTCATCCAGCTCATGGGAAATCTCTATGGCTTGCAAGCCAGCGTTTCTACTGGCCAGTAATGGAAGCAGAATTCAGAAAACGTGCTTCCTTATTCTAGTCATATGTCTGTGGAAGAAACCCCCATATACTTGCTCGTATACATACAGACTTCAAGGCCAATGCAACTCGTTTAAGAGTTTTCCAAGAGAAGAAACAAGGATGTCTTAGTCATAGCTGAAAAATAGTTAAAAGCTCCTACTTAGTCTTTTGTATCTTCTACGTAGGAGTTATAAAGTCCTTCGTAGGAGTTACAAACTACTAATTATGCTTTTTCGTTTCCTACGTAGGAGTAATAAAGTCATTAACATTTAGACGGAGACGTACCCTACGGTATATATTTCTCAGTTAATTGGATATGCTAGAGCTTGTAGCAACGTAAAGGATTTCAACGAGCAGAATAACTTCTAAAGCAGGGCTATCGCTATCATAAATATCGTAAATATTTAACAAAATTTTACAATCGTAATTTGGATTTAATTTCAAATTTCAATAGTGATTTGAAAACACTTCTGCGACAAGGGATAAGCCAGCCTGATTTTGATGGCGATGTGATTTACAAACTTCGTAAGATGTTAGGTCATGGTATTTTTCTGCTGTTTTTACTAAAAATATGTTCAACCCTTTTACAGTTTGACACTACGGACCAAGTGGGAAACTCTATGAAGGACAGTTCTTAAAGCCCTTTGGGACTAAATTGTCTTGATTTTCGTCTTCTGCCTTGCTTCGTCGGGCCCTTGTAGGTGATTTTTCTTGTTGCTCTGTCTCCCTTTAAGGCATTGAATGCTTTTGTTATCGTCATTGGGTTTAACTTTATATGTATCAACATGATCATTTTTATGTTTTACTTATTTCACCTTTTGTAACCATAACATCTGTTTGGTTTTTGCTTTGCGGGTATTCATTTTATTTACAATGTCTCGTTAGAAAGGGACATGGTGGAGGGGGGGGGGGGGGGTAAGAGTGAGGTTTGGTGCACCATTAACCGTTCAAACTCCCCGGTATTGCTTATGCTGTTGACATCCCAATGCGGCGCCCCTCTGTGTTCCTCAGATGTATGTGTGTTTTTTTTTCAAACTGTTATGATGAAACTTTTGTAATCATCGTTGTCTTCTCGTTGTCTTCTCGTCTTCGGTAAGTAATTAAGTATCTCCCCCTTGGTCCTAGTTTTGTTTTATTTTATTTTAATTTGCCCTCCCCCAGCCCCCGTTCCCGACCTTCTAGTCCCCTTCCCCAACACCCCTTTTCATTTGTTGGCATATTAATTAATAATCTCTTTAATTTCATTGTCGGTTTCTATTATTTCCTGTTATATTTTATTATAGTAATCAACCCGCCGTGTTTTTCTTTCTGTCCTGTCCTATATTAATTTGGGTCCTGTTGGGCTCTTTGCCGGTCGTTTTGTGTTGTTGTATCGTGTGGGGGTTGCGTTCATTGAACGCTGCCCTTCCTTGCTGATCTTGTTATTTTCTACTTACAAGTAATAATCTCCTACGTAAGTGATATGAACTCTTAGTTATGTTTTTTATCACCTACGTAGGAGTTATCCATTTTACAGAATATAATAAATTGGCACCAGGACGCTTCCGTAAGTTTCTTATTATTATAAGACTTATAAGGGAATACTAGTAGTATTTTATTCTTCCATTTTCATAAATATATGTAACATTGACTTTGCTATCTACAGTGTAATATATTTTACTTGATAAAGTTGTTTGTATTGCATTTGAATAATTTACTGACTGGAGTCTATTAAATATTATTTACACGCTTACTATGAAACGCTTCTTTTTTATTTTTTGATAAATGAAAACATAACTATAAATAATTAAAATAACATATATCATGCTCTAGATTACCTTTCCATTTTTACAATCTTTGTAAGCATAATGTTAAATCAGTTTAAATCTACTTAGATTTTATAAAAGATTTTTTTTTTCTGATGTAACCATTGTTTACTCTTGCAATTAAAAAATCTGTAATATGTTTGTAAATTTGTATAATGTATGCAATGTATTTGTTTGTACGAACTGGATAATAAAAAAATTTAATAAAAAATAATTTACTGATAGGTAAGTGTTCAGGGTTAAAATAGCAATCTGTTTATAAATTTCAGTTTGTAATTTTGCCTATTTTTAAACAACTTTATTAGCATATAGGTACACAAAATACCTTTTACCATAAACCGGAAGAAAACAATTGAATTTTAATTTCAAATAATGATAATAATTGAAACAAGGGTGCATTTTCTTTCCTTCATCACTGTCATTAATTATGTGAGCTAAAATGTTACGAGTCCCAAACACAGTGTTTAATCAAACAAAAACATGCCAAAGTAATATTTTGTTTTCACAGAATAATTATCAGGATATACGTATCTTGTATTTAAAATACATGAGCGCAAGTTGCTTCTTCAACATTTCAACCGATGAAACGAGTTTCTGTTTACCGTGCCTGAATGAAATTATCGCTTTTGAAAGTTTCGTTGACTGAAGAAAGCTAGAACTTAAGGACAGCGAGCGTGGATGTCGCACGATACTTTTTGTATTTTCTGATTGCAGATCAGGAAATACAATTCTGATATTCAATCTCTGGCATAGAATTTCACGACAAACCTAACAAGTAGTTCTCAAAACTAGCGATTTAAAGGAAAGAAATTTTTTTATTTTGTTACAAGTATCCAACAAATTATACGCATTTAAAGTTTAAAAGTAGCGTTGGCTTTTAGAATTGTCAATAAATGCATAATCACAAATTACGCGGATGAATATCATTTTAATTAATGAAATGCTATTTTAGCGATGTCGATTACTGAATACTTCAGAGCGTATTACACAAATAAATTTGACTGTCGAGTTGTGGAATATATACATGTTGGACTGTTTTGGCGAGGTTTTCGGTAAATCATTTACATCAGTGTTAAACAACAGGTTTATCGTGAACAAAATACCTGGAAATTAATAAGGATTACAAACCCGAAATGGAAATTTCAAATTTAGAATTATTTGATTTTATTCAGGCTGTCTTCGTAAAACTTCCCCGTGGTATAGGGGAAACGCGCTCGTAATGGGTGCGAGAGGTCTGGGGTTCAAATACCATCGAGGCAACTTTTTTTAGTGTCTTTTTTAAGGAAGTAGCCATGATATGCAAGGTAAGTGTGGCTGTCATTGGAAATGAACATAAATAATATTTTGATGCAACCCTAGTCATGCAAAATTCCGTATGTATCAAACTCGAACTGTTAAAGTAAATCATCTAAACGCAGTCGCTGCATCTCGGTGCCCTGTAAGATGAATTACAGTATATAAAATAAACTTATACTGGAAATACATACAGATATACAGTACGATTTAGATTGCAAAGATCAGAAAATACCACAGAGCTTGCAGCCCTTTGATTTTATCTGCAAGAATGTGTGAGCATTCGTGATGTTTATATATATCTGATGTGAAGCTTCTCAAGCATATTCAGAATGGAATGTTTACTTGCTCGATATTATACAAATTACAATATTCTTGTATTTGAATATTATTGTGATGTGTATTTGATAGGTTACTTGAAAAGTGCTATTGGCTTTTTAAACCATGATATCGAATGTGAAGACTGTGACCCTGATCTTCCTGTTACTCGGATTTCTAGTGATAGTAAGTATATCGTGTTTGATATTATCTATCTAGTCTTTTTGGCCACAGGCACTTGGGGTGTGGAGCTCAAAACGCCTTTAAAATCAAAATAAAATATATATTTGTCAATCCCAGAACCTGTACTGATCATATATATATATATATGATCAGTACATATATATATATATGAGCTGTTTTAAAAAATAAATCATATTTCAACGTCTCAAATGATAGACAAGGTAAAAATGTTCGCCGAAAAACTCCGCACACCTACCGTCACAATCACCATGTATTTTATTACATTTCCAATATTTTCGCATAATCCTGTTGTCCATCGTAACAGAAGATATAATTCTTCACGATGATGGTCAATTTAAAACGTCCACATTAATATAAACAACGCAGCAGGTGAAATAAGCATCAATATTATCGATGTTTTACTCCAGTTACAAAATCTTTCGACAAATTCAAAATTGGCTCCCCAGCTTTACCGTATTCAAACACACGGCGCTTTGAATATGGGAACAAACTTACCGAATGAATCCGGCTACAGCCTGACTGGTTCTCATCTTCAAAACGCAGCACATTTGAATACGACAAAAGTGTTGAGCCAATTTTTAATTTGTCGAAAGATTTTGTAAATGGAGTGAAACGGCGATATTCTTGGTGTTTATGTTGTTTATATTGATGTTGACGTTTTTAAACGTTTTCAAAACGGCTTTTATTAAGTTTTTTATATATATGATCAGTACATGTTCTGGGATTGACAAATATTTTATTTGGATTTTAATAGCGTTTTGAGTTCCACACCCCAAGTGTCTGTGTTTTTGGCCTATTTATATCAAGTGTTATGCTTATTTGCAGCAGAGTCCTTTATGATTTTCAATAGGATGCATGATTTACTGCGGAATGACACGATTTATTTGGCTAGTCGTCAATAAAAACACAACTAAATGAAAACATTCACATACATCATGAGCAATTTAAATTTTCTGGCTTTGTTGCAAAACATTTTATTTACATTTTCTTCAAATGGAAAGACAATGATGTCTTATCTCCGTAGACAAATAATGGAGTAAATACGAAAAAAAAAAACGATAGACAATTTAGTTTTCAAAATGGAAATCAAGTACAAAGGTATAAGTTGAAATAATAATAAATACTAGCTATATAAAGGTTGTTTTTCTAAGGAGCATTTTAAACGAGACTTTTGTGCGTTAGAAGACGAATCACAGAAAGGATAATTATAGGGAAATATGTTTATATTTTATTATATTTATTCGTTTATTTCAGTCTCTTTCTCACATTTACAAAAAACAGTACATAAAATTCATATACATTGTACATTTAAAATACATGTAAGAACAATCAACTGAGATTTATAAGATACATATGTAACTATTATCACATATTATTTGTTTATTTACATATAAAACATATAAGAACGAGTATACTCTTGTTAATCTTATTTACTTTTAAAATCCTATGAAAGAGAAGTAAAAGAAAAGAGAATATACTCCATACTACAAAATGGTTGTAAAATAATGATAATATGTTTGATTCAATGACACATATTTAGAAATTAGATTAACAAGTGTATTCTAAAAACAGTTGAACCCAGGATAAAAGCAAAATTGATTTATAGGATTTAAAAAATAACTATTTTTACATCTCATTTACTTAAAAACAACTGTCTTCGTTGTAATATCATAAATTTATGTTCCTCTGTCAAATTATGAAAATCATTATTTAACCTAGTTGCATGTATAAATAACTCATTTCTTATATCATTAAAAAATGAAAACTTGAAAAGGGTATGAAACTCATCTTCAACTAAATTGACACAAAACGGACAAAGGCGTGACTCTATAGGTAGACCCTCATACCGGCCAGTCTCGACTCTTAAAGGTGCCACTCCAGCTCTGAACTTAGCAAACGCTGCTCTATGCGACTTAGACAATATAATCTTACAATATGTTTCTGTACAGTTTTAGTAACTTATATTTTCTCAACTTATTACCACCTCTTCATTTATTACTGACATCCATATTAATATTTTCTAACCATGTTAACTTAAAATATATTATTCATCAGGTTAGTATGAACTTTATCATTTAAAGCTTTCTTGTCAATACCTGTATCTATATGATTCACAAATTCATCACAATTAATCTTCCCTAGCTGTGTTTTAATTCTAAAATTCCAATTTCTACATCTGTAATTACTTATTGTATCCAAATGTTTATACACTCTTTTGTTCAATCTATCATTATCCATATTACTAATTCTTACAATAAAATTATTAACACATCAATTGGAGGTACCCATGCCATATCACCAGTTACTGCATTATTTGGCGTGTGCATTATTTGGCGTGTATCGCCCTACCCCCAAGAAAAACCTCATAGCCCTGTACTGAACAGCATCAATACATGAATATGACTTTTCTCCCCAAATGGCTGCGCCATATGCAATAACCGGCCATACCACATTATCATATAACTTTGTAAATACATTATGTCATTACATTATACCACCTAAGCGGAATTATTGTTGATTGATTGTAAAATAAAGGATAAGTGAATAATTTTGTACATTGTGTATGAATAAACTAACTTTTTTTATTTTTATCATACATACAAAATGTCTGCTTAGTTATGTGTATATCATATGAAAGTCAGATTTTGTTAAATAAAGTACATGTAGTTTTGTATGTTTATAACTTATGAAAACCTTGTGTTATGATGCATTTTTTTCTGTTAAGATGTCAAGTCAGCAAACAGATGGTAGTTACCCAGCGACTGGAACAAAAGCGGACCTGGATAATCACGGCAATAAGGGTAACCGAAACAACCTGAACGTCCAGTAAGTTTTTTATAATATCCCGAAATATATTAGATATATTGACATCATTGAACAATTTGATTGCGTTCTTATAAATCATTTGGTTGCTGACAATAACATTTTGTTGTCAATTAACAACTTACTTGTTTTTGGTTTTTTCTGCTGGGGGTAAATAAATTCATTTTACAGCTACCTCGTCACGTTACATGTGGAACGTACAGAAATGTTGACGAACTTAAAGCAACGGGTGAAAAATCCCTAACGGACGCCAAAAAAGGCAACATTATAGTATAAGATTGATTGTTATTTGTGTTTGCCATTAATTCTGTCCATGAACTTAATTTTTAACATTTAATTCTTTTGATTTACAGCGAAAAATGAATTCGAAACGAAAAAGTTCATTCCGTTAGTCATATCTTGGTTCCCCTTTTGTAATACGCAGCATGATATATTATCGAATGAGAAAGGGAACCAATTTCAAGTGCCACTACGAGACAAAGCAACAAAATAAACTTAAATTCAGTAATTTATTTCTTACATTCATATCTTCAGAAATTTCTTACATTCATATCTTCAGAAATTACGAATTCCTGCAGTACGCAGTGGGGTATGTACGGAAGAGCATTAGTGCCAGGTGTATGTTTTTTATTAACTCGAAATTTCTAGTTACTAACTCGAAATTTCGAGTTACTTATCTCGAAATTTCGAGTTAGTAACTAGAAATTTCGACTTACTAACTCGAAATTTCGACTTACATTGCACGACTTTCATTGGTTGCCGGTGAAAGCAAGGATTGAATTCAAGATACTTTCTTTCGTGTGTAGCTGTTGAACATTGACAGAGCACCTTTAACATTTATTTAACAGAACAATTTTATAGGGTCAAATTGTCCACACATACTGAACATATATATCCTTCGCTTTTTTGTGGAGGGGGGGGGGAGTTGTAAAATTGTAAAATCACACTTTCCACATTTCTGTGTTAACCGGGTGTTTCTTTTTCTTAAGCACACATACAACCATCATGTACGTGGAGAAACAACAAGTCCAAAACCCAGTTTACTATTGTAAACTGTGCAATATCATGTGTTAAATAAGTTTTAAATGGCGTGTATACACCAGTTAGTCTGTCACGTTTCTTTATACTAATAATGTTTTTGTAACATCGGAATTTCGAGTTAGTAACTCGAAATTTCGAGATAAGTAACTCGAAATTTTGAGTTAGTAAGTCGAAATTTCGAGTTAGTAACTCGAAATTTCGAGATAAGTAACTCGAAATTTCGAGTTAGTAAGTCGAAATTTCGACTTACTAACTCGAAATTTCGACTAACTAACTAGAGATTTCGAGTTACTTATCTCGAAATTTCGACTTACTTATCTCGAAATCTAGTGTATTATTATAGATGTTGAAATATGAAATTTTTTCAAAACGGCTTATATTAAGTTTTTTTGATATATATGATCAGTACATGTGCTGGGATTGACAAATATGCATTTTATTTGGATTTTAAAGGCGTTTTGAGCTCCAAACCCCAAGTGTCTGTGACTTTTTGTGTGAAAGTTATTTGTTATACATGTAGACTTGTTTTTATGCATTACAGGGTGCATAGTTCTGATTATGGCGGTACAGGAACAAAAGCTGATCTTGACTACCATTCCCGATTTCAGGCTCCGAAAAAATGATGATTGATACACAAAATGAATTTCAATGAAAGATAACAGTCTTTACAAATTGAAATAAATGAATAGTTGAAAGATAAATAGTTGAAAAAAATTGTTATTACTTATTCTTTAATAGCTAATTACTCTTTTAAAATGGCGCAAGTATTCTGGAAACTTGCGCCTTGCTCCCCGAATAGGATTTGGACACAGAAAAGTAAACCTTTTGTAGTTTCAGAGTTATATCCCGGACAAAGTTCAAAGTACAAACATTCCAAACTAAGGCAAGGCAGAATTTAGGCAGAATTACTGTCCTTTCCACTGCATTTCTACTCAATGAGATCTATCTACCAACAAGGTTTCATGCTGATATCTCTTATGGTCCTGGACAAAGTTCAAAGTGTTACAATGAACACAGGGCAATAACTACAAAATTAGGCAAGGCAGTGTTATGGTTCTATTGCACTGCACTTCTACCAAATGAGATAAATCTAACTACAAAGTTTCATGTTGTTATCTCTAATAGTTTTAGAGTAATGTCCTGTGTAAAAGTGAAAAAAGGGCAATCATTCCAAAATTAGGCAAGGTTCTATTGCACTGCACATCTACTTAATGAGATCTATATACCTCCAAAGTTTCATGTTGACATCTCTCTTATGGTTTCGGACAGAGTTCAAAGTGTAACAACAGCACCACTAGGCAGAGCATTATATGCCCGAAAGTGATTTTTCTAGTAAAGATGAAGCATTTGTAAGACATTGGAATTAAATAAAGTATTACCTCCTTCAAATAACAATCCTCCTATGAAGTTTGAATATTGTGGTCCAAATGGAACTTAAGTTATGCTCCGGAAACTGTTTTCAGTTTTAAGGTAATAGTGACTTTGACCTTGTAACCCCAAAATCAATAGGGGTCTTCTACCTAATATGGACAATCATCCTATGAAGTTTGAATATTGTTGGCCAAATGAAACTCAAGCTATGCCCCGGAAACTGTTTTCAGTTTTAAAGTAATAGAGACCTTGACCTTTGACCTTGTGACCCCAAAATCAAAAGGGGTCTTCTACCCAATATGGTCAATCATACTATGAAGTTTGAACACTGTGGGCCAAATGGAACTTAAGTTATGCCTCGGAAACTGTTTTCAGTTTTAAGGTTATAGTGACCTTGATCTTATGACCCCAAAATCAATAGAGGTCTTCTACCCAGTATGGACAATCATTCTATGAAGTTTGAATATTGTGGGCCAAATGGAACTTAAGTTATGCTCCGGAAACTGTTTTCAGCTTTAAGCTAACAGTGACCATGACCTTGTGACCTCAAAATCAATAGGGGACTTCAACCCAATATGGACAATCATCCTATGAAGTTTGAACAATGTGGGCAAAATGGAACTTAAGTTATGTTTCAGTTTTAAGGTAATAGTGACCTTTGACCTTGTCACCCCAAAATCAATAGGGGTCTTCTACCAAATATGGACAATCATCCTATGAAGTTAGAACACTGTGGGCAAAATGGAACTTAAGTTATACTCCGGAAACTGTTTTCAGTTTTAAGGTAATAATGACCTTGACATTTGACCTTGTGACCCCAAAATCAATAGGGGTCTTCTACCCAATATAGACAATCATCCTATGAAGTTTGAATACTGTGGGCCAAATGGAATTTTACTTATGCTCCGGAAACCAAATTGCTAACGGACGGACAGACGCCAGAAGGTATAACATAATATGCCCGAAACAGACAGAAGTTTGGTACTTGGGAAGGCTACTCTTTTGTTCTCTCTATTATTCTTTTAGTCACATAAGGGAAAAGGTAGCCACATAAGAGCTTACTGAATGAATAGCATGAAAGGAAATTTACTGTTACCTATTGTTCCCATAGCCCCCTAAGTATCTATATGTTTGTACGGACGGACAGATGGACAGATGGAGATCCGGCCGTAATGGAATTAGGAGCCATTTTTTTGTCATTTTCTATTGTTTAATAGAGGGCCAATGGCCCCTTACTCTATTGTTACAGAATGAACTCTATTGTTCTCTTTTGTTCTGTTTACAGTTAGATGGCCCCCTATTCGGTAGTGCGGACAAACAACCAGGTGCATAACAATATATGCCGAAATTCTTTCAGGCGTATAAAAGATAAATTATGTTTCAATTATATCTAGGTTGGCCACATATTTTTGTCTGGTTGATAAGCCAATGAGTACTTATCTGTATAACATTTTAAAGTTTAAATCAGCTCCTGGTGTAGTATATAAACACATGAAAGATGAACAATTGAAAGTGACAGCAACACCCCCTCTTCTTTCAGTGTGAGTAAATGACAAGACATCAATTTATACATTCTAAATATTTGCAACAGTACAGACTCAGAACTCACTAATTATTTCAGCATAACTCGATGCTGTTTATGAAAATAATAAAAACACCCGGAGACTCAGTATGGTTTATTTCAACAGAAGAAAAAAAAAACAGTATCTTTATAATTAACAAGTTAGGATTACCGTAACAAAAATGGTTGTTAATAACTGACTTCACAACACACAATTATACTAATTCAATGTTAGATATTCATTTTTTAAGGTTACCTTGACAACAAACAGTTTTTGAGACACAAGTCTCTCATGATGAATTATCTCCCTTCTTTCTATACTATAAATCAATCATGCAATTATTCTTTTAATTTGAACATTGTAATGAAAATAACCCCTAAAAAAGGAAGGGCATACACATTATAAAAGCTAAGAAAATTAGGTTATAAAACTAAGATGAGTATTTTGAGTAACAATTTTAATAATTTTGTTTGTAGCAAATATCTAGCTTTTATTTTGTAGAATTTCATACTTGGACATTTAACTTTATGCTCTAAAACATATTATGCACAGAAATAATTTGTGTAATTGGAAGTTATTTAAAGGAACTCCACTAAGGTTCAAAACAAAACAAAATAGTTTCTTACAAAGATCAACTTGGGCTCTTAAAAAAGAAAGATATGCAAAAGATAATAAAGAAATATACTCAGAAATAAAATGAAAATCACATTTTTGTGCTATTTCAGCCCAATTTGAGTGAAAAGCATTGTGGTGATTTTCAATTTTTGGTCATTTTTTCACAATTGGAATAATTATTCTGGAAAAATTGAGTGACCAAATGATTTAAAATTTTGCACACATGTATGTTGATTATCCAGTCCTACATCAAACAGAACATTATTCTCAGAAATATATTTCTTGTCCTGCCATGTCAAAATAACGTCAGTGGAGTTCCTTTCATACAAAAAATTATTTATCACACAAAATAATAAAAATGGAAACAAATACAAAAGGTAAAAATTTTTTAATTTTTTTATTATAATTTTCTAAATTAAAAGTTTTATTTACAACCTTCAAATAATCTGAAATCAAAAAAATAAAAATTTTTTTTTTTAAATTTTATGGGGGGTGCAATTAATAACAAAAATTTTAAATTAAAGGAAAAAATTTTTAGTTTTTTAAAAACAAACAAAAAAATGAAAAAAAGAAAAAGGTTATATTTTTTTCAAAAGGGGCCCCTCATGACCTTTGCCATTAAAAATTTTCACAGAATTTAGCAAAACCAAAAAAACCAAAAATCAAGACAATTTTTATAAACAAAATGACTAAAAGAAGGAAATTTTGCAGATTTTATTTTTAAACTTGAAAAGACTAAAATACAACAAAAAAACAGAATTTTTTCCGATTTTTAAGAATTTTCAAAACATTTATGTTTCTGTGACCTCTAATGAGGACAAAATGCAATAATTTTGAACACCGGATATGATACATAAACCTTGGCTTAAATAATTTGTTTCCCTTAAGTTACACATATCAACACAAGACTGCAAAAAGACCAGGTAAACAAAGTAGGCCAACAATTGAGTGGAATACAACAGTCACATGTATATTTGAGTAACCATTTCTCTCACTAAATTTCCTAATTAAACATCATATCTATCCAACATAGTTAGTATATGTAAATAAGGTAGCTATTTTTATATTCAACATTTAACCCTACCATGTTAAAAATCTTAAATGGGATTTGTCCATCTTTCATTCTGGGAAATCAATTCATCATTTTACGGAAAACTTCAAAACATGTACTGACTGAATAGCAAACAGTGCAGACCATGATCATGATCAGACAGCATGAATGTGTATATTGATCTTGGGTTTGCACTGGTGGCATAGGATAAAGTTTGCTGTCGTCAGCAGGCTTAAGGTTAAACTGAAGACATTAAAACTAGTGGAAGATTTGACTTGTTCAACATTGTGAATCATTATATACTAACAATGAACAAAAAAATAAAATAAAATCAGGAATGTAATTCACAACTGAATGTAATAACACTGTTAAATAAAAACACACAAAGTTTGACTAGCAAACATTTAAATTTCCTACACACAAATTAACATAAAGTAAATTAATATTTATAACACACAAACACACAATTTACTCACACAGTATAAATGCATTGAAAAAAGACAAATCTGGTGTAAAAAAAAATATGTCCATCAAAATATAATGGTGGAAGAGGTTATCTCTTTCATCACATTTAAATCTTACAATTATATGGTTTAACAGGTGTATCTCAATTCAGTTTTACTCCTTTATATCAGTCATCTTACTAACTTATAATGTATACATTGTAACCATGCCTCATGTTCAGAGTAAACAAATTTCAAGTTTTTGCTAATGTCTTTGATATAAAAACTGATATCTAGATCTACATGAAAAAAGCATATTTACAAATATTGTATGCAATGTTACTGAAGCAACTATTTTTTACCATACCATAATCCGAGTTAAATTTTTTACCATAATCCAAGTTAACCTAAGGACAACATTATAAAGCTCCTAAATTTCTGAATTCATCAATTCCTTCTCTATTGCTATTTAACAAATTATGCATGATTTCCTTTAAAAGTGTAACATTATTATAAGATTAATTTGTACTGATGCCTTTTCTACCATTATTTCCTTTTTATAAATACATGTATGTGTACTCAATGTCTAATGGAAGACAGGTAAACGGTATAAAAATAGGTTCTAAAATTTATTTCTTTTAACCTTTGAAATAGTTATAATAATATCAAAACTGCAACCATATTTTCAACATTTACATGAACTTGTATCATTTTGGACAAATTCATTCCATACAAAATATAATCATATATTTATCATAAAATCTCAGTATAGCTAATATATGTATGTGAATATACATGTATGTATGTGTTTTTTTAGTTTTTTTTGGTGAAGTTGGCATAGCCCTGTATCACAGTAAATACAGAAATAAAGAGGATTTAGACTGTGAAATATATCATAATCTGTTTTACTACCAAAATGTATACAATAATAGTAATGTTTACAAATTATCACAAATATCCAAACATGATTGCATTTCAAGGGAGACAACTTTTCCATAATATAATATAAATAAGATACCATAATCATATTGCGTTTTTCTTTCTACGCATAATTTAGAGTTTAATATTTTCATTTATGATTAATCACTGTATATATGTATATATTAATATATAGAACTGTGTTTTGCCTTTGTCACTTTAATAAAGCCGGTCATCTTGCATATACTGCATTGTGACAAGATTTTACACTAATAACTTCTCTACATCCGTATTTTGTTAACAAGTTTTTGGTATTAAACCCCCTAAAACTTGTTTCTGGTATTAAACCCCCTAAAACTTAACTTATAATGGACAGTTCTAAATTCAAAGCAGGACAAGAACGCAGCATGATAAAAGGTAATAACTTATAGGTTGCTAAAACTCCCGTATTTATCGCATCATGCTCAGGTATAGTATTCAATACCTTTATCACAACTCATTGCTTTTAAGACAATACTGTTTGGGTATCCATTCACATAGTACAAGCTGCATATTTAATATACACACCCTCAAACCAAGACAGCTATAATAGGAAGTAATGAATGACAGATTACACACTTTAGTTATAATGTCCTATAAGAGAGAAACAACTTCAAACAATGAATGGGTAATTAAAAAGAAATTAGTGTATTTATAAAACAATTATATTATTGATCCGAGCATCTTTAAAGCCATTTCTTGAAAATTGTACTTCATCAATATACGTTCAGCGATAAAATCTTTATGATATCTTAACAGAATGACAGTGTAAAGGTAGGCCAGCAAGCAATGTAAAGACATTTTACTATAAGTTTCCTCTGAAAATAGTCTATTTTTTATCAGTTTTCCATGGCTAACCCTAACCAAAATGCAAAGCAAAGCAAAGCAAGTAAAAGCATACTTATGCATGTGATAGAAATATCCAAGCTAAAATTAGTACCATCAATGGACACTGATGCTTTGACACAGCTGGAAAAGTTGGCAAAACTTAGAGGAAATGTGGAATAACTATTTTCTAACCTTGACCTTATATATTTCATACCCCAATTGGTGACAGACATAAGGTATCTTTTTCTTAATACACAAACGCTTTATGAAGAAACACAAAAAATATATATTTAGCCATAATAATTTGACCTTAAACTAATGGAAGAAGTCCTTACATACCAAACATTGTAGAAACCAGTCAAACATGAAGGCATGAGAAACAGTATGCATGTCACTAAATATAAATGTATAATGATAGGCTATATAAAAGCTAAAGCTTAATTTGTGTTCATTAAAGATTGTGTTACATAGAGGATCTTACACAAGTGACATTTCATATTGAATTTATCAAACAAGAGATAATATACGAGGCTCTGACAAGTATGTTATCACCATGAAAAGACACACATTTCTTATTATGCCATAAACGGAATAAGCCTTTAAAACATGCCAATATTAAGAAGTAGTTGTACTTGATTCCTTTAATGATGATTAAATGTCAGCATGTGATGGAGGTTAATACAAATATTGCCCAATCATTTCAATACATTTATTTTACTTGTTTTTTTTTTTTATTGAACTGATTAACTTGACACTATAATCTTCAATATTGAAGGTTTGGTGCAAAACGGCTGTAACTATTGGATCAATACTTACTTATTGCAATGATAAGCCACAAAGTTTTGGTACGTGGATTTAGGCTTGATTTCAACAGTTGTCAATACTATCTCAGAAAGCTTATTTTATTGACAGTGTGTATAAATACTGAATAAAGATATCATTCATCTCATTCACATGGTTATTACATTAGTGTAATATGCTTTTATTAAACAACTTCAATTTCACTACCGTGTTGTGATTTCTTTTATATATTATGTTCATGACTGAATGATTGATTGAAGGACAAACCATCAACTATCTGTATATGATCCCCAACTGTTTACTCTAGGAGTATTACAGTCAACTATCCTCAATGCAACTTTGAAAAAAGTCTAAAATATTTATGTGAACAATTATCATCAAATGTTAAGCACCTTTGAACATGATGGCATAAATTTCCTTGTAAAGTGATAAAGACCTAAAAGATCATATCTCCTTGTTTTTTTATCAATTCCTTATCTTTCAAGTCTTATATATGTGTAAGTGGATTGTCTCCAAAGCTTGAAAATATCTAAAACAATATCTTATCTTGTATACTTTGACAAACTCACTCTAAAGACAATTGAAATTAAGACAACAGATTAAAAATTTGTAGAATAGTTGGACATTATCTTCTATGTCTACAGGTCTGTTAATAAGAAGCTACATTCCCCTTTATCCTAGGTATGACTGCTTTTATCATAAATCTGTACGGAAATACTTACATAAAACATATCATAAACATATTTTTCTTAAGATAGCAAAATAATAAATAAAACAAAAGTCTAGACAAAATTTCAGCAAATTACTGTCAATAAGCAACATCAACAAATAAATAATCTGTGATCAACACAACAACAATTGACAAAATTGGTGTAATCTAGAAATATTTATCTAAATATACTATCAACCCTCTTTTTAACTGTAAACGGTTCAGCCGTAGCATGTTGTTTGCTCGGCACTTTGTGTCGTTTTCGTGGCCAAGTCGACGTATCATAGCCACCATCAATGGGTGGTTTGATCGAGTCCTGATTCACTGGAGAAGGGTCTTTCACAAACACAGTTTGCTGGTTCCCTCCTACATTTAAGTTCTGGCTATGTGAGGACTTCATTGTTTGTAGACTAGCTTCGTTCATTGATGCCGACATTCCACTATTTACAGTTTCATTTTCTTCATCATCAAAATCATCATTAAAACTCATATTTGAAAATGCTGAACTTTCAATGTCTCTGTCCGGAGGGCGGGGACTTCTTGATTGCTTACTTTTAAAGTATTTAGGTTTTTCTACTTGTATGAACTTGTCATCATCGGAGTCCGATTCATCTTTGAATTTATGGTAATTTGGTGCAGGTTCAAGAGATTCTCGTGTTTTCACTGATTCTCGTTCACGTTTTATCACAGATCCACTTGATTCTGGGTAATGTGGTGGTTTCGGTGCTGGTACTGGGCGTGTTGGACTGGTTGTAGACCTTGATGTTACTGGAATGGTTGGGGGAGAACTAACAGGACTAGACACAGTCTGAATTCCGGGTACAGGTGACCTTTGTTCACTCATTGCTCTTCCATGGGAAATCACAGAACTAGCAGATCTAGCTTGCATAGTACTGAAGGGTATGGCACCAAAGGAGTCTGGTAAAGCTTCTGCTCTGAGATTCAAACTATCAACACTAAAACTGTTGGCAATACCATTTCGTGATTCAAAGGTCTTAGTTGAAAAGTTTGGGTCATTTGTAACAACATTACCTCTTAATTGATCAGACAATGGAGAAATATGCAAAACAGCATCAGTTGAACTTGAAGACCTTTTCATAAATGGAGCATTTCCAAATATATCATTTACATTTGCATCATCGTTATCACTACTATCATCACTTCTAGCTAACAGGCCTACTCTCATTTCTCCTCCAGACGCATGTCGTCTGTTCCGATGTCTATTTGTGTAACTTGCTTTAGAAGAATCATCTTTTATTTTGTGAAGATTTTGATGGAGGCTTAGGTTTTGGTGGTAAATTTGGTTTAGAATGAGCAGATGTTTTGTAAATGTCATCTTTTGAGCTTGCTTTTGCTGCTGAATATAAACCAGAACTTGGTCTCCTTTTACGAGACATTTTCTTTTTGAATGGTGCAGCTCCGAATATATCTGTATTTTTCTTGTTTCGGCACAGGAGACGTAGGTTCTTGAGCTTTGAGGTGAAGCATAAATTGTCTCTGCCTCACTTGTTGTTTCTGATGCTCGTGGTGTTGGATTACCCATACGCATTTTCTAGTTCATCATCATCAGCAGAGGACGGACACCATGTTCATGTCCTATAATGGGATCAGGTTTCTCAGGGGGCGTAGAAGCACAATCTTGTTCTGAGGTGCTGTTCTGTGGCAGAGGAATAGGTAAATGCTTTGGAGTAGGATCGTACTCCTGACTCGATGTAGAAATCATGGAAATAACATCATGATCTTTTTTTGTAACATGAGCACTAGGGACGACTTCCATACTCATCATCCAATTCCCTATAAAAAACTCAGTTCCTTTTTGTTCAGATATACTATCTTCATCAGCATGTGAGGAACTGGATTCCCGTCGCCGGTGACGTGGTTTAATGATATCACCAGATGGTGTTATATGTGTATTTTTTTAGGCAAGTTTCTTTTGTACTTTTGAAGATTTTCTTCATAATTTTTACAGCTCTTTGCAATGTCTTTTTTCATATCTAAATTAGCTTTCCCTCGTCCATTATTGTTATTCACATTCTTTGACTTATTATTTTTTAGAATCACCTTTGCTTTTATCCATCAGTTTTATTGTATTTATTTGAAGATTTATCAATTGTTAATTTCATCTTCTTTGATGATCACCATCATAATAATCTCCACTATCAACTAGTTTGTTATATTTGGAAGACATGCAAGTGCTGCCCTCATGGAGAAGGGTTCCTGAGATTTCTGATTATCTCGTTGGGATTTACTCGAGTTATCGTTACCATCCATATAGTCATCATCACTGTCAGACATATTCTCTGAAATATATCAAACAACAGTTTAATTTATTATATTCCTAATTCAAAACTTGGCTTGAATCAAACAAAGCCATGTTTTGGTAAGAACTTTTAAGAAGTTCATTAAATCAAATATTTTTCTTTTTTATCTTTAGCACTTGTGTCTGTGAATTAATTAAAGTTCCATTCTAAAAAATAAAGTCATTTAACATTAAGACAAAGGACAGTTTGTACTATGCACTGAGCTAAATAAACACCCTCAGTTATTTTAACTAAATACTGACTGAAATAAACTTCACTTAATCTAAAGTAAAAAATGAGCTTAATAAAACCCATCAGCCTTCTTAACTAGTACTGAGCTAAATAAATCCCTTCAGTATTTTCTTAACTATCAACATTGTAAAGATTATATTTGTACAATGTTATAAAATCTTCACTTTATAATGTTGCTACACATATTGTCTCATCACAAAATATATCTACATGTATATCAATGTTAAAGTAGTTGTTTTGCTTATGGCTTCATACTTTATACTTGAAGCAATTAAATTGGAAGTTTTAAAGCTACATGCCTCCAGATGAGTAAAAAAAAAAATGTCAATAAAATCAAACTTGAGAAAAATGTACTAACATGTAAGGATATGTAAAAAGTATCAAGATTCAAGTAACATTTTACATATTATGTGTGAATAGTGACTGATTTTTCAGTATCTACAACTATATTTCTATTGCGTTACTACTGCAGTAAAGGCAATTTATGCATATTTTGACCACTTTTTGGTAATTTACATGGTTTATAAGTGCCATTGATAATGTGTAAATTGCGACCTTTTGGTTACTTCACAATAGTACATATTCAAATATATTTCCAAAATTTATATGAAAATCAGCATAAGTCTGGAGGCGTGCTGTTTTAAGTCTAGATTCCAGAGTTAATATTTTATAAATGTATTTTGTATTTGTGTGGCAAAACTTTATACCAATAATATCAATTTTCTTGGACAATGATAGCCTTACTGATGGCACAAGAATGCAAACATCCTGCTTTATAGAACTTCACAGATAAGATGGCATGTGCTTAGAATAATCTACAAGAATTCTTGCCTCCTAAGTGGTGGGGGCAGTTTAATGATCTCAGGATATCCAGTGAATATCATAGATATATATAGTTATTATTGGGATATCAAGTTAATCCAAGATATCAAAATAATTCAGGATATCAAAGTAATCTAGGATATCTAGTTAATCAAGAAAATCAATTTATATCAAATTAATCTATGGATACCAAGTTAATCTATGGATATCAAGTTAATCTAGGATATGTTAATTTAAGGATATCCAGTTAATCTCAGGATATCAAGTTAATCTCAGGACATCAAGTTATTCTCGGAATAACAAGTGGTTAAGAATCAGTAAACATGACAATGAAGCCAAGCAGGCAACCAAGACTCGATTAATGTGGAGGGTGATAATAGTGCCACCATGTAACACTCATATCCCACATGTATTTCTATGTGTGTTTTATAAACTTGTTAAAGAAGTCAAACAAACAAGAAGACATATATTTCCAGTATATATTTCGTGTTTTATATACATATCACATATATTGCACTAGCTCTAGTCAATGGCAAATCAACATATCTAGAAAAGTCTAAATTCTGACATCAAATGTGTACATAAAATATAACATGCATAATAATTAAGGTGCTTTTCACTTAACAAAAATCAATAATGCTGTCCCTAAGGCTTTACTAAAATCACAATTTTATAACAATTTCACATTATCTAATAACTAACATATTCAGGCATAATCATATAATACATGCTATTCTAGAAATTACACATAGTCAATGAATCTTAAATAAGCAAATAGTTTGATGAACAATACTAGACACTACTTAAAATATCAAGAAAAATTCAACAAGAGCACCGCTAGGCGGAGCATTATATGCCCGAAAGTGCTTTTTTTTTTTTAGTAAAGATGAAGCATTTGTAAGACATGGGACTAAAATAAAGTATTACCTCCTTCAAATAACAATCCTCCTTTGAAGTTTCAATATTGTGGTCCAAATGGAACTTTAAGTTATGTCCCAGAAACTGTTTTCAATTCTAAGGTAAAAGTGACCTTGACCTTTGACCTTGTGACCCCAAAATCATTAGGGGTCTTTTACCCAATATGGACAATCATACTATGAAGTTTAAACACAGTAGGCCAAATGATACTTAAGTTATATTCCGAAAACTGTTTTCAGTTTTAAGGTAATAGTGACCTTGACCTTGTGACCCCAAAATCAATAGGGGTCTTCTACCCAACATGGACAATCATCCTATGAAGTTTGAATATTGTGGGCTAAATGGAACTAAAGTTATGCTCAAGAAACTGTTTTCAATTTCTAAGTAATAGTGACCTTGACCTTTGACCTTGTGACCCCAAAATCAATAGGGGTCTTCTACCCAATATGGACAATCATCCTATGAAGTTTGAATATTGTGGGCTAAATGGAACTAAAGTTATGCTCAAGAAACTGTTTTCAAATTCTAAGTAATAGTGACCTTGACCTTTGACCTTGTGACCCCAAAATCAATAGGGGTATTCTACCCAATATGGACAATCATCCTATGAAGTTTGAACACTGTGGGCCAAATAGAACTTAAGTTATGCTCCGGAAACTGTTTTCAGTTCTAAGGTAAATGTGACCTTGACCTTTGACCTTGTGACCCCAAAATCAATAGGGGTCATCTACCCAATATCGTCAATCATCCTATGAAGTTTGAACACTGTGTGCCAAATGGGAACTTAAGTTATGCTCCGGAAACTGTTTTCAGTTTTAAGGTCATAATGACCTTGACCTTTGACCTGTGACCCCAAAATCTAAAGGGGTCTTCTACCAAATATGGACAATCATCCTATGAAGTTTGAACACTGTAGGACAAATGGAACTTAAGTTATGCTCCAGAAACTGTTTTCAGTTTTAAGGTCATAGTGACCTTGACCTTTGACCTTGTGACCCCAAAATCAATAGGGGTCTTCTACCAAATATGGACAATCATCCTATGAAGTTTGAACACTGTGGGCCAAAATGAACTTAAGTTATGCTCCGGAAACTGTTTTCAGTTTTAAGGTCATAGTGACCTTGACCTTTGACCTTATGACCCAAAAGTCAATAGGGGTCTTCAACCCAATATGGACAATCATCCTATGAAGTTTGAATATTGTGGGCCAAATGGAACTTAAGTTATGCTCCAGAAACCAAATTGCTAACGTTTTCAGTTTTAAGGTCATAGTGACCTTGACCTTTGACCTTATGGCCCCAAAATCAATAGGGGTCTTCTACCCAATATGGACAATCATCCTATGAAGTTTGAATATTGTGGGCCAAATAGAACTTAAGTTATGCTCCGGAAACCAAATTGCTAACGGACGGACGGACGGACGCCAGGGGGTATAACATAATATGTCCGAAATTCTTTCGGGCATATAAAAAGATGCGTTCAAGCAAAGGCAACATCTACTGAAGGTTTCTTTTGATAACAATATCTAATGTATTTACTTTACATTTGCTATGATGAAAAGAAAACAATTTTTCTGAAAATCAGATAATTTAATATTTTTATTTTTTAAGCCAACAGAAAACTAGTGTATTAATCAAAACATATGCTGGCCAGTTATACAGAGCAATGACATCCTTTCCTTTGCGGACTTATTCATCCATCTCTCATCTATAGATTGACATTAACTTAAAAAACTAAACATTTCTGCATATCTTGGCTTCAAATCTGTTATATGCATCTGACTTTATTTGTCATAAAAACATTGTTTTAATTTTTTTCTTTTTTAAAAATCAGTAAAAAGCCAGATTTAGATGGTAAATGTAATTAAAATACTGCTGGTAATCAATACATCTTTACAGTGGTGGTACATTATCATAATCATCGTAAATATAACAGCATAAAGATTGCAAATTAGTATGACTGTGGTTGATACAATATTTTCATAATAATGTACATTGAAATTATTGAATTATGTTTTTTTATTGGGTTTTATGTCGCACCATTACAACATAGGTCATATGGCGACTTTTCAGTTTAAATGGTGGAGGAAGACCTCAATGCCCCTCTGTGAGTTATTTCAGGCAAAAACTAAATGACATTATAACTTATACATTATAACTTATACATTATACCTATAGCCACTTATGAACTTATGTGGTATACAATGTTTTGACATTGCTAACTCTGACATTCCTATTACAAATAATATGTATTTTGACAACTGATTTTGTAAATGCAATGTGATTGGAGAATAAAAATGAATTAACAAGAAAAAAATCACAATGTTATAACAAGGAACAAAAC
Organism: Ruditapes philippinarum; assembly: GCF_026571515.1. Lineage (NCBI taxonomy): Eukaryota > Metazoa > Mollusca > Bivalvia > Venerida > Veneridae > Ruditapes > Ruditapes philippinarum. Next base: position 577,502 of record NW_026860903.1, read on the forward strand.
ATTCACACAAACAAGTAAATTCCAATAAATTAAAGGAAACAACAAAAAATGGTTTTCTGATTAAAGAAAATTATTTAGCTTTAGGATCTCACTCATGTATATCATAAATAAACATCCTATCATAAAATTCTGATTATGTCAGAAAATTCTGAAAAAAATGTCAGCAAATTCTGCAAAAGTATGGATAATGCCTCAACAAATTAAAATTCAGTTTCATCACGAACAATGTCAAAAAATGTTAAATAACTACTCATGTATAAATTTCTATATATTTGGCTTTTAATTTGGCAGAAACATAATTTATATACACTTCATTATAATATCACAATACCTACATGTACTTACTATACCTACATGTAATTTAAAGCTTGTCTAACTTAGATTTATACATGTATATTATCTTTTTGTTATTGACATAAAACAATATTATTGGTTTACAAGAAGAGAAGTGTCCCTTTATAACATAATTATGTATGACAGTGTTTAGCTTAACACTCATAATGAATCTCAAAATATCTTTGACCTCAAAACAAGAAGAAAATATAAAACCTCACAATATTCTATATAATTACATCTTACCATATTACACAACTGCCATGACTTAGCAACACTTGATCAACAATTATTGACAAATACTTTTATGTATGTAGAGTCTAGTACAATTAAATTGTTACATATTTTAATTGAAACATTATAGTACAAAAATAAAATCATGTCACACTTCTAACCAATTGTTCTAGTGTCTACTGTTAGTTTTACAAACTAATCAAACAAAATAAATTTACACAACAACATTCTCTTATTGTTCATAGAATGGTCTACATATTAAACAAGATAAAATATCCGAGATGAAAACAGAAACATTAAGACAATACCATCACATATCTATAATAATAATCACATGACATAATGGCTACCCTGATAAAAACAACAACTACAAAACAACCTTAATATATATACACCCCAATGTATGTCTATAAATTATGTACAACACAATTTAACAACTATCAAAAAAATATATAGGGATATCTAAAACACAGAGGACCAGTCTTGAAGAATTATGCATAAGGAAATCTACATAATGTAAATTTAAAGACAAAAATATAAAGGTACATTATCCAAATATACATTATAGGGAGAAAAAATCATTAAAAACAAGAAAATAATCAGTGTAAAAAGGCCACTGTGAAATATTCTGTAGTTTTTTTTTTACATTGAAAACAAACAGAATAAAGAGACACACAATAGGAATACAAATTTAAGGTATGGAGCTCATAACTTTTGAATAAAATATTTGTAAAATAAACTATTTTTGTGCTTGATATTATATATCTTTTGAAACTTGTGAACAATTCGTTGGAAATTCATGCTAGAGTAATGGGCCTCGGGCAGTGACCTACAATCATTGTTGAACACATTAGTGAATTGTTTCAGGTCAATACCTTCAGTGTTTCATGATATGAAGTTGCACACAAACCTTAAACAAAAAGTGTTATGCCAACATCGTTGCCATGGTGAGAAGCATAGCCCTATTATTCCTTGTTAATAAGTAAAGGGTTAAGGAATACATATTACTTTTAACTTGTCCCAATCTCTCTCTCTCTATAATTAACTGTACACTTGTGGCAAGTATTACAAATGTCAGGCATACTGTGCATGTACAATATATAACCACCACTGTGGGGGATACATTTAAAGGGGGTGAGGAGAAGGAATAAACTTGGGTACTAGTAAATGGTATTTCAAGTTATCATGTTTAGGCCAAACAAATATGACAGAATTAGCATGTAATTAAGTCTCATAATCTATAATGTATTGGTAATGTGAATATTGAGAACCTTAACATGTGCATGTACAAATATATCAAATAAGTAATATACTTCAAGAGAGAATGACTATTGTAACAATGATTGACCAATAATTGAAACTGAAACAGTTTGAACTGTCTCACAAAGCAACACAACAGATATATGCTCCTTATCATAACCTTCAAATAAGCCACATTCAAGCGCTGGGCAGAGCAGAGCATGAACATAATCTCACACCTCTAGGCAAGATTTAACTCAGATAACTGATTCAGTGTAGATTTTAACATTAGAAAGAGGCAATTAATACATCTTTAAAGTAGAAAATTATCTTTGGCAAAGAAAATGCATGCGGATATAAATGGAAAATTTACACTTGAATTTCAAATTTAAAAATCAGATAATTAATACACAGCAAAATGAACTTTCATAAAACAAAAGTATCAATTTTGAGAGCACCATTTATACATTATTGAATGATTCCCTTTATTGTATCTAAATATATAATATATATATTATCTATATATGACAATATCTATAATCGCCACTGTTCCCATATAGTTCCTAGAGTTAAGTTCGGACCATCCATATGAAATTCTGAAAAAATACAGGCATAGATTCACTCAAATACAAGGGTTCTCAAACAGATACAAAAATGTAGCATATAAAATTAAATGTGTGCCTCTCAAAATACTAAAGTGCTTAAAAGTACCAAAATCAACAAAAACTTTAGTTCATATCATTTAACAAAGATTTCAGTTTAAAATTGAATATAACAAGAGCACCTCATGTGGTGTTAATACTCGTCTGTTAAAGACAACAACTATCACTAACCAATTTTGACAAAAATTCTAGGTTATGAAGGGGCATAACTCCAACTTTCAGAATCATTTCACTTGTCTTTTAACTGCATTTTGTCATGATAAGCAAGTATTCAAAGTTAAATGTTGATAATTTGTAAAATATTTGAATAATGGGCTACAGTAAAGATTTTGCATGAGGCAACAACGACTAAACAGTGATCATAAAAGCTCAACTTTTTCTTCGAAACAGACAAGCTAAAAAGCAATGTAAGCTTCAGAGACAATCTAACCCTTTAACTTTTACAAGTAAGTTTTACACATCAAAAAAAAATATTCAAATAAATATAAACTTGAAAATTTACTCTTTGAAATCTGCATACTAAAATTGCAAACAATTTTGTTTAGAATGCATAGATTTTCTTTGATATTTCTGTAAATGCTCATTCAGTGAAACAAATTATGTTATCTAACACCTGATGAATGATGAAATAAATAAAGTCAAATAACATGATACACAGATTAACAATAGATAACACTGCATACATCCAAATGCACTTCAGGTAGATAGAGAGATTGTCAGAGCACTAGAAAATCCTCGTCTGTTTCCTAAGATGTCATTTCCAAAAGCATGAAGGGGAACAACTCTGCAGACTTTCACCAAAGCACAGCAGGGAAAGATCAAGTAGAATCTGTAGTCAAGCTGACAAGAAACAATCAGGCAATCTTCAGAGCAGACTTGTGGTTTGGTGGTTGGTATTTCAGGCACATATACAAGGGAGGTAATTTCATGCAGTCCTATATATAGCTGGCAGAGCAGAGGTTATCTTACATGAGTACCTGCAATGCCAAAGGAAAAATTTCAGTCTGTTTGCCTTTTAAATGCAAGAGGTTTAAGGTGAAGATTACAGGATATATGTGCAAAATATTGCTAAAAGATTTCTTTTGACAATAATTAACATTTCACCAATATTAAATTTTCATATATAGGATTTGGACAAATTCCTATTTTAAAAAGCAAACAGGCATTAATACAACCATTATATAGCTATATTTATCAACAATTTAACTGAATATATTCCCAAGTTTTCCTTGTTTTAATAAACACAAAGGGCAAACAGGCAGCTGAAACTTTCCACGGCCAAACAGAACATAGTTCACAAAATATACAATACACTAAAAAGTATACAAATTATAATTTATACAGTCTTTTAATCAATCTCTCTCATCCTTTCAAAATATAGCATACATTTTATAATATATTTTTGTTTTTACCAGAAAAAAAAGTGCCATTGACAGGTGCTAGTGCAAATATACTATAATCATTATAATTAACACATTGTACATGCTATGGTTATGGGTACACATGTATATATACACACAGAAAATATATGTCCTTTTTAATAAACAAATAAATGCCTGGGATAGAAATTATATAATTTGGGAAACAGTCAGAAGTTATGAAGATAAGAAAATATCCACCGCAAGATAGCGAAATATTTATTTGATATCAAAGTTTACTTACCACTTTGAAAAAAGAATTCTGAAATTTGTTACAAATTTATACATATATGTAAGTTTAGTAAGTGGAACAAAATAATAAGAACTTACCATGCTTTTTAAATGGAGCATTTTGGAATGGATCAGTGGAAGAATCAGACCCGGACATTACCAAATCTTCTCTACTCTTAACATTTGATATACCTGTAAACAAATGTACTAAATGTTAAAAAAAAATACATACAGTCTATGTGCATGATAACATTATATGCTATTTGATATATTTCTATGTTTCTAGAAAAATAATAATCATCATATACATTTGTTGTTGAATTATAAGTCACAAATACTGTGAAAGTCAAAAGGCAAATTTCCCGCTTTCTTGTTTGAGGTAGACCTCAGGTGCCCTAGTATGCATTATTTCAGGCAAGTGTGGGCATCATAGTCGAACCACTGTATTTTAGCTGAATAGTTTCCTCATATGAAAGATTCAAAAGTCCTACAGAAGTGAAGGACAGCTACATTTAAAAGAAATTTACAGCTAGAAGATGACTGCATGATAAGGTAACCAAACAATATGCATCATTTTTATGTGCAGATACTGAAATACAATACATAAACTGGGCTATGTCATAATTTAATCTTTCTGTATCAATAACAAAGCTTGTTAAACTAGAACTGCCACTATCATGGCGTGAATACCCCCGCATACCACTTTGTCAGAATCAACAGTGGCCATTTAGAGCTCAAGGACAACCTCCCTGCCAAATCTGAGGTTACTAAGCCAGTGCATTGCTAAGTTATTTATTCTACATGCTTCAAATGTGAAAATGTCAAAATCAATACATTGCAGACAGGACATTCTTTAGCAATTGAGAAGAAAAGCTTTTTTTTTGTCAAGGTCCCTGTGACCTTGACCTTTGACCCAGTGACCTCAAAATCAATAGGGGTCACCTTATAGTCATGATCAACATCCATGCCAAATATAAAGACTGTGGGTCAAAGGAATCTTAAGTTAATGGGTGGACAAACTTTTTGAAGTCAAAGTCCCTATGACCTTGACCTTTGATCCAGTGACCTCAAAATCAAAAGGGGTCATCTACTAATCATGATCAACATCCATGCCAAATATGAAGACTGTGGGTCAAAGGAATCTAAAGTTATTAGGCAGACAAGCTTTTTTTGAAGTCAAGGCCCCTGTGACCTTGACCTTTGACCTGGTGACCTCAAAGTCAATAGGGGTCATCTACTAATCATGACTAACCTCCATGCCAAATATGAAGACTGTGGGTCAAAGGAATCTTAAGTTATTGGGCGGACAAGCTTTTTGAAGTCAAGGCCCCTGTGACCTTGACCTTTGACCTGGTGACTTCAAAGTCAATAGGGGTCATCTACTTATCATGACTAGCCTCCATGCCAAATATGAAGACTGTGGGTAAAAGGAATCTTAAGTTATTGGGCGGACAAGCTTTTTGAAGTCAAGGCCCCTGTGACCTTGACCTTTGACCTGGTGACCTAAAAATCAATAGGGTCATCTATTAATCATGACTAACCTCAATGCCAAATACGAAGACTATGGGTCAAAGGAATCTTAAGTTATTGGGCGTACAAGCTTTTTGAAGTCAAGGCCCCTGTGACCTTGACCTTTGACCTGGTGACCTCAAAATCAATAGGGGTCATCTACTAATCATGACTAACCTCCATGCTAAATATGACGACTGTAGGTCAAAGGAATCTTAAGTTATTGGGCGAACAAGCTTTTTGAAGTCCAGGCCCCTGTGACCTTGACCTTTGACCTAGTGACCTAAAAATCAATAGGGGTCATCTACTAATCATGACTAACCTCCATGCCAAATATGACGACTGTAGGTCAAAGGAATCTTAAGTTGGCGGACAAGCTTTTTGAAGTCAATGCCCCTGTGACCTTGACCTTTGACCTAGTGACCTAAAAATCAATAGGTGTCATCTTCTAATCATGACTAACCTCCATGCCAAATATGAAGACTAAGGGTCAAAGGAATCTTAAGTTATTGGGCGGACAAGAAAAAACCGACAGACAGCCGGACGGCCGGACAAGCTGATTCCAGTATACCCCCCTTACAACTTTGTTGTGCGGGGGTATAATTAAGAACACAAATTTCCAGCCTCAATTTAATACTCAAACATACAATATTCCTCTTTTTGAATGCTATATATAGAAAAACTTAACTACTGTTTGAACCTCTTTCGTAGTTTTATCAACAACTCCTTTTCCCAAATATTGAACCCTCCGTCTCAATTTCCCAAATTATCTTCTTTCCAAAGGGGATTCCATTTATCCATGGAAACTGTCCGATCATTTCCCAATTGGCCCCTAACAAAAAATAATTATTTTTAATAATGTCAATTAAAAAAATTAAAGAATGTCAAGTCAAAAATATAAATGTGTAAATTGGAAAAGCATTTTTTAACATCTTGTTAATTTAAAAAAAATTTTCAATTTAACAAGAATTAATCAATCTTTGATGATAAAGAATACAGTTTTTTACGTTTATTTCAATTTCTTTTCCCTTTAACTAAGCACTTTTTTCCCTCTTTGCAAAATGAAAAAGCTTTGATTTAGAAAGATTTAAACTTTGGGTCTACATTAAAAAATTATGAAAAAGTTTAAAAATGGAAATAGGGAGTTTTCAAAATAAATTAAAATTAAAAATTCTTCTAAAATCCTCTTATTTTGTTTTTTTCCCCAACCAAAAGTAAAAAAAAAGTGAACCAGTAAAAAAAAATTTTTTTTATAAGGGGAAAATTTTCCTAGATGGGGAGTTTTATAGGACTAGTGGTTGCAAAAATTTTTTGGGTTTTTGGGTTTAAAGAATGGCACTGGAGGGTATCTGGGCCCCCCCAAAACCCTATTTTTTCCCTAAAGGGACTGCCCCCTTTCCCAAACCCCTACGATAGCCAGAAATTCATTTAGTTTTTGACGATGAAACCTTTTTAAATGCCGTCTTTGGGGTTTAAAGGGGGGTGTTTTAGAATCAAGAGGTTGAGAAAAACACCCTGAAATAGTTTTTGGGAAAAAATCACATAAATTAATTTTTCACAATCTAATCTGATCTAATTTAATAAATATCAAAATAAAAATTTCAAGGTAATATGGCATATAAAGAATAAGTTCCTTTGAAAAACTTGTCATTCAGTAAAAGAAAAAATGGGTATCAACATTTCCTGGGAGGTTTAGGTGGTTTTTGAGGGCAAGAGGTCCCTGGAAAGGTTTTTTATTAACTAATGGTTTGTTGGAATGTTTTCTTATTTCTGATTTACATCATGTGTTGGGTAGAGGGTATCACTAATCACTGAACACAATTCAACTGGGGCTGGCCCTCTCCTTTTCCAACTCCACCCATCTGTTCCAAGGGGGGGGGGGGGGGGGGGGGGGGGGGGGGTATCTGTTAAAAAAAAAAAAACATTAATGGTCCAATAACAACTCAGGGTAGCCCTCATTTTTGCCAAATTTCGCACCCCTACATGGGCTATGGCAATCTTTTTTCACAATAAAAATAGTAATGCTCATCACTTAATACAGATACCCTAAATCTGACAATACTATTGTTAATTTTTTCATGCTAAACTTCATATTGGAGTTATTTTTTAAAAATGGGCTAACACCTAGGTGTTACCAGTTTAACATGGGCAAGCATTACATTAATTGGGCTATTTGGTAAAATTAAAGTTTCCCTTCCAAAATAAGGAATTGTCAACCAAAATTTTAAATTTCTATTTGTAATAATACAGACAGCAATTCTTTGTTCAGCAACTGTAAATGATTAGTAAAACAAAAAAACACGTAAGGATAATTCCCTGTTTGAATTTTTTTATCAAAATTTGCCAAGGCAGTTGGTGGGACAAGATATCCCATTTAAAGCTTAATATCTATTTTCAGATACTTTCCCCGCCAAACCAGAAATGTTTAATAAAATGAAGATAAAAAAAATTTGAGCCTTTTTTTTATTTTTAAAAGAGAAATATTCACAAATTTTAAAACATACCAAAAATTTGGGGTTTCCCTGTTTTTTTGTTCTAAAAATCTCCCGTGAACCCCGTAACCTCTCCTTTTAAAAATAACCCGATTTAAAACTGGTTTTTCATCTGACGACTCCCTCGTTGCTGTGCATTAAACCCTTTCCTTTTTTTTGTTTGCTGATCATGTACTGCAAGTAAAAAAATATATCTCTTCCTTTAAGGTGTTTTTTACCAAAAAAAATATAAATAAATAAAGGGTGGCCCCTTTTTTTTTTTTTAATCTTTTTTTTCATTGGGCTAGTTTTCCTTCAAAAATTTAAAAAACAAAAACTTTGGGGACAAATTAAAATGATGTGACTGGGAAACCATGATTTTTATTCTAACGTTTACAATAAAATTTTTCGTTTAAGGGTTTTGAAAATTTTCTTACAAATACCTTTAAATTTTGCCTGTTAATTTTATGAAAAATTTTTTTCAACCTAATTAATTCATTTTAAAGTTTAAAAAAATTTATTTTGCCAAAAATTTGTTTTTTTTTGGGAAAGTTTTATTTTTCCCTTTGATTTTTTAAAAGGAAACGGAAAAGGGGGGTTTCCAATGAGAAATGGGGGTAACGCCCCTTTTGTGATGAGGGCCCCGAAAAATTATTTTTTGTACATGTATTAAATGAAATTATCATTTGGCAACTTTGAAACATGGAAAATAAATATTTGGGACCCCTAGAAAGTACCAAACATTTTGGGAAGGGATCGTTTTTGGTTTTTTAAACAATCGTGTAAAGTTTAAAAAAAAATGTAAATTGGGGGCCCCTTTCAAACAAGTGGGAAAAAATTCAAAAATTCTTTGCAGCCCCTTTAAAAAGATATTTTTGTTTTGTACAGGCAGCTGGGGTAAAATTCCCTTTAAAAGGGCAACTGCCCCCAAACATGAAAACAAGAATGTCAGGTAAAAAAGTCCCAAAAACCAAGAGGGGCCCCCTGGGTGGGCCCGAGGTCGCTTTACCTGTATATAGCCCCCCCCGCCAACCCCGGGGCCCCTTTTTACCAAAGGGGTTTTTTTTTTTTTTTATTTGAACAGACTTGGTAAAAACCCCATTTAAAAAAAAAAATGTTTCAAAGCTAAACATCCCAAATTCCCAAACCTTTTATTGGGGTTTTTTTAAAAAAAAGGGGTTTTTTAAAGTTTTTTTCCTTTTACACCCTATAGTAAAAAAATGAAACCCCTTGGGGCAGGGGGCCAGTTTTTTCCCCCGGGCCCTTTTTTTTGAAAAAAACTTTGTAGATATTTTTCTTAAAGATGTTTTTTTGGGTTAATTTTCTAAACTTTAACTTTTTTGGTTTTTTCAAAAAAGAATTTTTAAGTTTTTTTCCTATCCCCCCTTATAAGGAAAAAATCAATGCCCCCCCCCCCCGGGTGGGGAAATTTTTTTACCCCCCGGGCCCTTTTTTTTGAACATACTTGGTAGACACCCCCTTAAAAAACATGTTTCATTTCTAAATTTTCCCTTTGCTCTAAACCTTTGAAATTCTTTAAAAAAAAAATTTTTTAAGGGTTTTCAAAATGCCCTATAGGGAAAAAAATGAAACCCCTGGGGCGGGGCCAATTTTTGGGAAACCCCCGGGGGTTTTTTTGAACAAACTTGGTAAAAAAAACTCATTAGAAAAATGTTTTAGCAAAAAATTTAGCTCTAGCTCTTTTGGGGTTTTTTAAAAGAAGATTGGTTTTTTTTACATATTTCATATAGGGAAAATTTTTATTTCCCTGGGGCGGGGGCAAATTTTTAAACCCCAAAGGGGTTTTTTTTTGAAAAAAACTTAAAAATTTCACTTCGAAGGTTTTCAAACCAAAAAATCTAAGCCTTTGCTCTTTTGGTTTTTTTAAAAAGGGGATTTTTTTAAAATTTTTTACTATAAAGCGTATAGGGAAAAAAATCAATTTTACCCCCCGGGGCCCGGGGGCCCAAAATTTTTTCCGCCCCCGGGGTTTTTTTTAAAAAAAACTTGGTTTGAAAAATTCACTTTGGGAAAATGTTTTTTATGCCAAATTCTAAACCTAGCTCTAAAAGGTTTTTTAAAAAAAAGAAAATTTTTTAAAATTTTTTTAACTTAAAAAAATTTGGCCACCAAGGGGTTATTAAGGGAAAGGATCCCCCAAATGGGGGGGAACCCTTTTTACCCGGGGGCGGGGGAGGGGGAATTTTTGGGAAACCCCCAAAAACCCAGGGGGTTTTTTAATTTTTAAAAAAACTTGGTAGACAAACCAAATAAAAAAGAATTTTTTTCAAAGGCCCAAAAAATTCTTAAAATTTTTAAACTCTTTTTGGGTTTTTTTAAAAAAAAGATTTTTTTTAAAGTTTTTACTTTTTATGCCGGGAAAAAGGGGGAAAAACCAATTTGGAACCCCCTTTGGGGGGGGGGGCCCAAATTTTGACCCCCCGGAGGGTTTATTTTTGAAAAAAAACTTGGGGAGAAACTCAACCCAAAAAGAAAAGGTTTTTCAAAGGGCCAAAAATCTTAAAACCTCTAACCCCTTTGGGTTGTTTTTTAAAAAAAGATATTTTAAAAAAAGGTTTTTTTCCTTTTTCGGTTGCCATGGGGAACAGAGTTTGCCCTGGGAAATTTAAATTTCTTTGAAAAAAATTTTTTTTAAAAAGGGGACCCCCAAAAGGGAAATTCCTGTGAAGTTTTTTGGGAAAGGAAAAATTGGGGTCATTTGGTTTTTTTTTTTTGAAAGGGGAAAGTCCAAAATTTTAAAACCAAAAATTTTTTCGGAGGACGAAAGGGAAAGGAGGACCGGGGGGGAACCGAAAAGCGATCACAAAAAACCCCATGTCAACTTTTGACAGGGGGGGGAGCTAAAAAAATTGCGGGTTTAATTTTAACCAAAAGGGGCAGGGCCAAAAAATTTTTTTGAAAAAAAAATTTGTTGAAAAATCAAAGCTAAAATTGAAATTTAACCAAATTATAAAAAGTATTTTAATTTACCTAGGGACTTTCAAAAAATTTTAAACTAAAAAAATAAAACTTTTTTAAAAAATGCCCAATTTTTAAAATTTTTAAGCTTTCTTTTTGGCTTTTCCCCTTAAGTTTTTAAATATGTTCCTTGGGGGGGGGGGCAATTTTCCCACAAGGGCTAAACCCTTGTGTGTTATGGAAGTGAGGGGGACCAACATGCTGGGTTGTTTGCTTTGAAACCTGGTTGGGTTTGGGAAGGCAGCCTTTGGGGGCTGGTTTTTAAATTTTTGGGGTTGAAGGCCTTTTTTTTTGTTGCTGTAGGGGTTTTGTTTGGCATGTAATTTCTGGTTTTTTCCCGGGTGGGGGAGGGATATTTTCACCCCCCGGGGCCCGTTGGTAAATAAACCTTGAGTGTGAAACCTTTTGGGGAAAAGGGCCCCCCTGACCCCGCCCCTAAAACAAAACGGCCTGCGGAAAAATATAATTTTTTTTTCGGTAAAACGGTTTAAAATTACACTTGAATTTCTTGGTTTTTCCCAAAAAAATTTTTCTTTTAAAAAACCCTACATTTAAATTAAAATTGTTTTAAAATAAAACTGAAATATTGTTCCCTTAAATGCCTCAAAATTTAAACATATTCTTAAAAAAGGAAATTGTAAAATAAACAGAAACCCCCAAAAATGTGGAATTCAAAGGGATTTGCATGGGTTTTTCCCCTGGAAACCCGGGCATTGTGGGCCCCGTTTTTTACCCAAAAGGTTTAAACAAAATTTTTTTCTTGTTTTTTCCCAAAAAAAACAAAAACTTAAATTAAAGTTTTGACCCCTTAATTTTCAGAAAAGTTTGATGAAAATAAAAAAAAACCGTAACCCCCGGCCCCCCTTCCCCTTTGGATTTTGAAACCTTTGTTCAAAAAATAAAAATTTTTATATCTTTTTAGACAAAAATTCTGATAAGGTTTTGGGAAAGGGGATTTTTAAATTATTTTACCCCAAAATAAAAATTTTATGGGTTTCCAATTTTTTTTTTCTTTTTATTTTTACTTTGTATATGCAAATAAACATATTTCTAATGTTTATCTCAAAAAAAAAATATGGATGTGTCAAATGCAAGTTATTACCTGTTGTTGTACACCAGGTGTACTTCCTTGTTGTTGTTGTGCTTGTTGTTGTTGAGCAAAGTCTTGTTGCTGCTGCTGTTGCAATTGTTGTTGCTGCTTCTGTTGTTGCTGGATCTGTTGTTGTTGTTGTTGCTGAATTAAAGCTTGAGCTTGTTGCTGAGCAGCTGAATCTGTACATGATATATCAACATGTCATTATATTCCCATATATAAAACAAGAAATGTTGTTTATATATACAAATCCAAATAATCAAAATCACTATCAAAATCAAATTAGAGAATGCACTGATAGTTCCTTTATTATCTATAAAATAACTTGTTCTAAATGCATTTTTTTCATTTATTTACTTATGAAACATTTTCAATCATCTTTATTAGGTAGGAAATAAGAGTATTACCTGAATTACCAGCATTAGCTTGGGGTCTCCGTCTTGGAGCTATAGAAGTCTGTACAGGAGGGGCTAGCCCACTTGTACCAGCAGAGTTCTGTCCCTTAGGTCTCTGACGAGGAGCTACAGTTGTACTTTCTACTGTAGTCACTGGAGTAGATCTGTTGAAAATACAATTATGTCATATATTAGAAAAATTAAAACAGTTCATCCAATTTAAATTTAAACATTTCAGTTGTTTTATAATTTGTTATCAAATCTTTAAATGAATAGGGAATATTTCGGGGATGTGCTACTCTGATGGGTTATATTGCTTGAGTTTATTGTGTAAAGTTGTACTCAACATGAGCCCATTTATTGTTTCATTCACATTTCATTGTCAGTTTAGGTGCATTTAGTACCATATACATCAATGTTGTGAAAAAAACTGACAATTCTAAAAATAAACTTGGGTTTTCCCTCACAAATGGTTCCAGACATGCAGATATGTACAAATGCTCTACACACAACTAGTCCATCGTTATGTTTGACATATAACACAGGCTAGTCAATAAATACAAGTATTGAATATGATTTTCATATTTACCCACAAAAAATAAATGTATTCTCATCAGAAAACTTAAAGGTATACACGTATAATAAAATGTGTTACAAAATATTTTCTCTTGACTTAATGGAAAGTTCACATTAAGTGCTCAAAGTTTTTTTTCTTTTGTTACCAATTTAATTTTTAAATTGTTCCATCCCTATGTGAGTTATTATAAATGTAAATTCTAGAATTCTTGGAATAAAGCAAAGTTGATATAATTTTGACTGATCTCAATAAGAATCATTAACATTAAAATACTAACTTGACAGTATTTTTGACTTGTCTTGAGTCACTCTCTGTGAGTGGAACTGGAAGTTGGTTGATGTCTGGTATTGGAGCTCCCTTAAATATAAACACATATCCAAAATTGACAAGGTAAAATATAACTGCTTCATATTTCACTAAATAGCATTAACATCACTTAGAATATGATATGCATAATTCAATATGATAAGAAAGTTTTCTTCTAAATTTCACATACTACATATTATCCTTCAAGCAGTAGTTTAAATGGTACAGCAAAATAACTTTTATTTTTAAACTGCTGAATTTCTTAAATGGACCTGTCCGACTTCCATCTTTGGAACAGACCATTATCAATTTTTGGGATGAAAATTTAAAGTTGGTCAGCCGACAGTAAACAGCCTGGTCAGGCTGTACGGATGTGCAGTCTGACCTAGCTCCATACTGGTAGCCAAGGCTGATCACTTTTGGTTCCAGCAGTTTAACAACATCTACAATTCTGAGTTCATATAATTGAACATGCTGATAGTCTGGCCATAAAATGGCATGAAAATAAATAGTAAAGAAAACTGATTGTTTCTACATGTGGCAATTACCTCCCCTGTATAAGGTATAATACACTTACATTCATATTTGGCACAGGACACTCTTTACGAGCCAATCTAAATGCTACACTGGAAACTTGAAATATATCTGGTCTTTTATCTGGATCTTCTTCTAACATGTAACCTGTCATAAATACACACATATATTACAATACATTGATACAATATAGTCTCATGTAATCATAGCATTTAAATCAGTACCCTGTCATCTTCTGTCTTTAAAAAATTTAACAAATATATCATTTACCTTAAAATACATCATCCTTGTTTACATTTTGAATTTTTCTACAGCAAGTTTTGGTTAATCTTGTAATGAAACAGGGGTATTTTTCCCTTCATTATGGGAAGGTAACCAGAACTAACTTACTGACAATAAACATAATTTTCAAGTACTGAAATATTGATATATATAGTAATTTCCTTACGGCATAAATCTAAAAATTGGCACTTATATATAACATGTTTATTTATTTATTGAAACAGTTAAAGAGTAAAGTAAAAGTAATATACTACGATTCTCGTATAATGATCAGCCTCATTAAAGTTAAAAAGATGAATAATTCATATCTGTAATATGAATAATTTACATATTATTGATTACGTTTTTTCCCATGATTATCATTAAATATTTTCAAATAGCATAGTAAAACATACCTATAAGAGAGTGCACATATTTGGAGTATCTAGAGTTATCAGGTATAGTAAACTTGCCACTCTGTATTGCCAAAGAACTTTCACCGAATGGAAGAGTGAAGAAACACAGCCGGTATAATAAACAACCTAATGCCTGCAATGAAAAAAAATTACTGTCTAAAATGTGTGTTAGTGGTCACCTTTATATAACATGATCCAAGCTGTAATATAAAGTTTCCACTAGACAACTTGAAATTTCAAAATGATTATAACTTGACCCTGTTCCATGCAGACAGCAGCTAGTATAATGCAGACCAATATTAATAATGTAATATAGTGATCATCTGTCTATTACAGTCATTTCCGGTCAGTCCCTTTGCTGACCATTATTGACAGGTTAGACTACTTCAATAGTAACTAACATCATAAGAGATACAAAACGTAATTTCATCAGTGATTCTATAACTTTTTTTCAAAACAGCCCATACTTATTAAATTTGAAGATTTAAGCATTAGATTTTACCAGTAGAAAATAGGGAAAACTTCAAAAACATATCAATTTTAAAACATTCACATTGTTTCCCATGATAAGACAAATTTATACATAATGATTTTAATAAAAAGCTAAACATGTTTAAAAGATGAGCTGGATTGGAGAAAGGGAAATTTTCACATGTTTCTGGGAATCGTTCACAATTAAATTATGAATTTTCAACAGTTTTGTTAACTGGAAAAAAATGGCCTCTATGCTTTACACAAAACAATCCACGTTCATGTGCTAAAAATACATAGATAAATAAACCTTAAAATATTACCTGTGTTGAAATATTTGTTTAACTATATTGGATAGTATAAAACTAACAATGTATTAATTTTTGCCAGCTAATACTAACAATACAGGAAACACTTAACCAGAATTAGATAGAAATTACTTTACAAAAAGTCTGTTAAAAGCTGTCCATATGAAATGGGTTTAAAAGAATGTTTGTCAGAACTAATATTGTTATAAATGTTAGAGACCCTGTAAGTCTGATGTAGAACAAATTTTCATATTTTAAACAGAAAACTTGCAATTTAAATTGGTGAGATATATCAACAGCTTCTACAATTTTCTCTACAGAGGAAATTATTTCCCAATAGACAAAATTCCTGTAATTTTCAGTGATTTTCTCCTAGATTATCCAGGATAAGACATTCTGTCAATGTTTCTGTCAATGTTTCTAGCCACTATAACTAATATAATCTTATTACATCTTAAATTCTTTCAGTGCTAAATTTGCATGTCTGTGTATTCACAATGATCCAGTGAATAGTACTTACATATATATGTATGTGATTTTCACTTAGATATCCTTATGACATTTTAACGGTTTACTTTTGATGACATTTAAACACTTTACTTTTGTGACATTACCACTTTCAAAGGTCATTTTTTTTATGTTGCACTGAACTGAACAAAATGTTACATTATGCTATTTTTTTAATTTTATATGTAATGTGGTGGTAATAAGTATTTTAGCTCTTTTCTTGATGCTATTTATAAGCAATTGTTCTAAAATATTAAGAAATTCTATTCAGAAACCTTATCAATGTCCCTTTCAAAAAATTTAGCAGGGGGGGTGGGGGTCATAAATAATGGGCCAGGAAAAAACTTGAAATATATTGTGTGTGAATACATACCCATATATCAGCCTTTGTTGTAATAGCTTTACCACCATATAAATCTATCATCTCAGGTGATCTGTATGATATAGTTGTATACCTAAAATAGAAACATTACCCATTTTCTCAATCATACAACATTACATCAACAGAGAAATGACAACTTGAAAAATGAGATTGTAAAATTTCAGACAAAATACTTAAGACAATGATTGCCTGAAACTATATCCTACAAGATTTAAAACCATATCAAAAATGTCCTTGCCTTTGGGATCATTTAGTTTACATAGACTTAAATACATTAAACTTGTCTGAAAGTCTTCTTCTCTGAAACTACAAAGCTCATTGCTTAGATATTTGGCATGAAGTGCATGCATCACCTTGTGGGAATGGTATTTTCGCACAAGATGATGCAAATGTGTTTTCCTAGGTAAGTCTATTTAAACTAAGTGACCTCAGAGCAAGCCAATTTTTTCTCAGCTGGCTTTATTTTAATGACTTTTGTAGAGTTTTACAAACAAAGCTACAGTACGTGTCAAGTACATGTCAAATATCTTTCACACAAGTAGACTTAAACAGATTTTCCTATATACAGCAATTTATTTAGATTAAATGATACTCCCTCCCCACTAGCAGCAGGGCCAATTTTGACCCTAAAAAGTTTTTTATAGAGGATTACAAGGTAATGAATTCATGCTAAAATATCTACATGTATGGCTCCGGATATAGCAGTTTACAGTAAGAATTTTTTTTAAAGATTTCAAGTCTACATTCAGCTCATGTCACCTACATGTGCATCAGATTAAAGCCATTAACATATCACATTAAAGGCCACCTAAAGATCATTCCAGTTAAATTTGGCAAAAATTCCCCGTGTAGTTAGAGAAGTGATGACTGAAGAAATTGTTAAAAATGAACCATAACAAACAATGAAAGACATACTTTATGCAATCAAAATATCTCATCTCTGAGCACTTTGTGCTTCAGTGAGCTGAAAATCACATTAATTTCTATATCCTACCTTTAATGGAAAAATCAATATAATTCTCTGCATTGTAATTAAGATTTAATCCCGTATTTGTCACTGCATATTTGCCACTGCTGAAGCAGTCCTTACTAAACAAGTTGTTTGACAGCTTGACCACGAATAAGTTAGTTAGAAATATAACAGGTGTACATTATAAAACTTACTTTTGTATCTCATCTTCTATCTGTTTAATATCATGCTGTTCTTTATCTAACACTCGTGCTGTAGCACTTCCAAAATCACATAACACATAATGCCCATCATCTGATATCAACACATTCTCTAACTGTAACATACAAAACATCTTTATAAATATTTTCAATAACTACATTGAAAACTCATCAATATTCACTTCAAAGACATCCAATTTAAGCATAAAACTTCTCACTCAAATAATGACATAAAAAAATTAATTACGTTCAGAATTCTTTCTGCAGCAATAATAACTTGGAAAAATAAAACCTTGAACTTTATCAAATATATACATATATCTTTAAATATCTCCTTACCAAGTAAAAACAATTATTTCAAACAAAACTAATTATATTTTAGACTGCATATAATTATTCCAGATTGATAATGATTTATAAAGCATGGAGGAAAATTCGATACAGAGGAAGATGAATTAAAGTTTGTTCCCACAAACTTAATACACATACATGTACTTTATTTCAAACTTGCAAGACACTACTTCCTTTGAAGCTTACTTATTCCTCAGACGTAATACATCACACTTAGGAAATTTAAAAGAATTTTTGAAAGAGGACAGATCCCTGTTCAACTCAACTCTTCTGAAACACATCTATTAAGACTGTTAAGTAACATTCTGCCAAACTTAATGATGAGAAAAGACAAACAGATACAAAAGTTTTACATACCTTAAGATCTCTATGTATTATAGGTGTTTGACAATGATGAAGTCTAGATACAGCTTCGCAGGTATCACAGAATATACGCATGATTTCTCTCTCACCTAGACCCTGACCTATACGGTCATTCATTAACTGTATCACAGTCCCTGAATAAAATTATTACCTCACTTGTATAATGATGGCCATCATACACACTACATAGAATCCCAATATGCCCAATAAAAATATTTTCTTAACTCTACAGTGACATCTGGTTATTTTGGAGTCTATTAAACTAAATCCTCATTCAATATACCTATATCAGAGAGGCTGCTATCTACCTAGATTTATACAAAAGATTGATTGTTCAACATGGAATTCCACTAATGTCTGATATAATGCAGGAAAAGGCTCCAGATGTCTTCCTTCGACATGAGAGCCAGAAATTTACCAAATGAACAGTGTTGCTGTTAGGGTTGTCATTAAAGGAAAATTTAACATCAATATATTTAGTCCTTAATTTCTTTTTTTTTTGTTGGGTTTTACATCATACCGACACAGTATAGGTCATATGGAGACTTTCCAGCTTAACAGGTGGAGGAAGACCTTAGGTGCCCATCCATGCATTATTTCAAGCACAAATGGGCACCAGTAGATCCATTGACATTTCTGTTAGATCGCTAGTTAGCTGCCTCACATGAAAGAATCAAAAGTCCCTGTTGGGATTCAAACCCACAGCGGTGAGACACAGGTGATTTGAAGTCAACGACATTAACCACTCGGCCACAGATATTCTTGGAGATCAGGTTTCAAGCTTCCTAAGAAACAGTAAGAGGAGAGACTTCTTTTTTCAGACAAAAAATATAGAGAGATAATTTGCAATGCGTTTTAAATTGTATCAATATTCTAAATTATATACTAAATTGACCAATGAATATTAACAATATATAGGTAGCATAATATTAAATGACAGCCCTTGTTGTTTTTTTTTTTTAACTATTTACCAATTGTATTTAAACAAGGCCACTTTCTTATTTTACAGCAAAATAGTCTTGATTTTCTTTAACTAAAAAACCATAAAATTATTTCTCTCCATATGTGTATAGTAACAGCTTACCTCTACAATACTGCATAAGAATGAGAACTTCATAAACTTTATTTGGGGTCACTGTAACACTAGACTCCACAAATCGTATAATATTCTTGTGACCACTTAATGTTCTCTGAAACAAAAGATATTAAATAAAAATACTTCCTTATTGTATTACATGCATTATATCATTACTAATTAGTCATTATGCAATTCGACTTTGACCTATCCTTGAATAATTCAACACAAACTCTAGTGAACTAAACAACTATTTTGTTTTATAAAGAACAAAAAGTAAAACACAAACAATATTTCAGAAAGAGAACAAGATGGAACTATGACTGTCTCAATAGTCTGGAATATGTTATATAGTTATTACCAATTAGGGCTTAATTAGGCACAGTCAAAGTGTTCCTAACCTTACATCATATGCTCATGGTGGCATTAATTTCTAATTTCATAAAGATCAGGTACATGTAACAGTCAATAAGATCAATCATTATCAAGTGTAGGGCTGTGTATGATTATCATAAACATATAGCTTTACAATACAATGGAAATAAAATACTGTTACAGAAGTGATAAATTTGACCATTTGATGGTTTTATTACATTCAAACACTTGACATTTTCAACTTAACATTTTTAAGATCCAACCTGAACTGCCTTCATTTAAGTGGGTGATAAAGTCTAAACTGACCAGTTTAGAATGCATCAGAAACCTCCAAGGCCAATTTATATACAGTCGACTCCACTTATAACGAACTCACTTTTAACGAATTATTGGTAATAGAGAACAAATCTGAAATCCCTGGCCAATTCCTTCTTTATTTTATATAAAATCCCATCACTTAATACGTACTCGCTTATAACGAATTTTTGGCTATAGCGAACCATTTTTCAAGTCCCAAACAGCGAAAAACATGATAATTTCGTCAATTTTAACAAACTGTTTTGATTGAAATATCGGGATGCGCTCGATTAAAGATCAATACATAAATACCGCTATTCGATAATTATTCAATCGAGTGAATGTACAGGTAAGTTATGGCTTCAGGGAATAAATATTTTGGTAAAATGTTCTCACAAAATATTGCAAATCAACTGCTTTGTTACGGTAAGTTTCGCACCCCAAGTAATTATAAAATTGCTTTATAAACAATGCATTAATACATATATATGTAGATGCATTCATGTAGTTCAAAATTTTGTTTGGATTAAATGTATAAATTATGCATATAAAATTTGAAACATTTGTCTACAATTAATCAAATACATGTACATAATATATTGTTAAATAAAATGTCCTGCATCAAATAACCGCTGCCGTAATATAGCGATATCATCGGTGACCAGTGACAGATATGGCTTCTTCCCTGCAAATTTGCCCGCCCACACAAATCAAAGAAAGTTGTTGTTTTTTCGCTTTAAGCGAACTTAGGATATAATGAACGATATTTTAATGTCCCATTGAGTTCGTTATAAGCGGAGTTGACTGTACATAAGAAGTGTCTTTTAAATAAAGTTGTCATGTTTTTTTTAAATAATAGTGTCTACATTGGTGAGAAAATGACTACAACAATTTTGCAAGATGTTATTTCTAACAGGCGATACAACATAACTAAAGAAAAGAAACAAAATCTTGAATATATTTTTGAAATTACATTGATAAATTACTTACAGCTATATGGATTTCTTTTTTACATACTGCAAGATCATGATCATTGTTGACAAACATTCGCTTGAGGGCATACCTGTTTCCATTTGCAGCTTTCACAAGAAACACAACTGCAAATCCCCCTGTAATACAAATATATCACAAACTCATAACAATGATTAGTCTACTTCCTTATAAACTTTGACTTCTAAAACTGTCTGATACTTTGTAAATGGGTAAATATATACGATTATTCATGTAAGGCATCATACTAAATATCCTTCCATCCCAGCATCTGTCACATTTAATGCATTTTAAACCATGTTCCTGTTTGCTTGTTTGTTTGTTTCATTTTACGCCTTTTCCCAACAGTATTTCAGTCATATAGGCGGGTAGTTTTCCTAACCATCGTTCCTGGAGAGTTACACCAGTACAAGACTACCTTCCTCCGCGCTCCATGTTTAAATCACAAGTGTAAGTACACTATACTCTACACTGCTACAAACAGACCTTCCATTTAGAATTTGTTCTGTGAGCTTTAATCTCTCAGGCGCATCATATGGTGTTCTCATTTCTACATCTTTTGTGTTTTGTACGCACTATGGAACAATGGAACACATACAGCTTCCATGAGGCACATATTAATGCATTTAATATACCTTTTTGTATTGATTAGGTATGCTTTTATATCTAGAGACAAATATCAACGATATATCAACTTTAACAGTAGGTGCAATGAAAAACATTTAAATATGTGTTTTTAATTAGGATCATGGTGTTATGCATGCTTGTATTAGACATTACAAATACTAACAAAAGTTTGTTTTTTCTGTTATTTTTGTCACTCACAATTGAAAACAGAGTTTCAAGTTCAAATTAGCCAAGAAAACTGGGAAAAATTGACTTCTCTTATTACGCAAAATAGAAAGGTATTTTCACTGAGAGAAATAAATAAATTTTAGCTTGTATCGATATTTGAAAGTGTGAATCAATATTTTGTCGGACGATGAATATCGATATCGCGATATTCAATGACAGCCCTACTTTTCGGTAGTTTATAGAAATATATCAATGAATTTAAAAAACTGTTATTTCACTGTTTGAAACAGTGAAAATATCAATTTGGTAATTTTCACTGTTCTGAATTTCAGCCCGTAACGTTGTTTCAGTGAAGAAATACCAGGGTGCACAGTGCTGGGAACCAACTTACTGACGTGACGTCGTAAATGACGTCATGTTTTATTATTATTCCCGCACTTTTCATTTACCATCAGATGAAACATCTTTTAAACGTTTCTTTGCATTCTTATTGATATATATTTGTTAAATCTACATGTATATTGCAAGCCTGATCATGCTTTCCACACAGGATCTTGGACAATGGTGTTACTGGCTATGATGTTTTTTGTTGGGCAGGGGTGTGCAAATTATTAAATAAATTTATGCCACTTTCCCATAGACAAGTTGGGCCAAAAATTTTAATTGTCCGCAGCTTAACTTTATTGTGAGCTTTTTCCATGAGTTTAACATCGATTGACAAGGAAGTCCCCTCCAAGTTTGACTGCTTCAATAAAAC